>NC_044986.1:84810089-85134035 GCF_008728515.1 Papio anubis
GAAGAAGAAGAAGAAGAAGAAGAAGAAGAAGAAGAAGAAGAAGAAGAAGAAAGTTCTCCTCATTTGAAATTCTTCCCTCTCCTAGCTCACCTTCCCCACCTTTTCCTTCCTCTGTGGTCCCCACAGTCAGATATGAGGTAATAGGTGGAAAACACTTCCCTGTGATAAGGCAGTGATGCCTGAGCCACCCACTTCTGGTACTAAAGCTGTTCCTAAAGAATAGCAATGGTACTCATGTTTTGGGGGACTCTATGCTACTTAGAAGTGAGTGGCTAAAGTTTCACAGTGACTAATTCAAGAACAAACAGAAGAAAAGGACAAACAGAAAGAGGCATGCCCTTAGCCTCAATCAGATAGTTCTAAGAAAGCGATTAGGATGATTTGGAGATTACCAGTCCCATACCTTATCCAGTCACCAAACAACCCAGGCTGGATGTGGTTGCCTGGCAACCACACCTTCCATGTACCAAGCCACAAGTATGTCTTTCAGGTGTGTGATCACCTGAAAATTTTTAATTTTTAGGTTCATTTTATATAACGCACCTAAAAATTCTTCCAGTCTATACACAATTCCAAAGCCACTTCCATGTTTTTTAGGTACTTATTACAACAGAAAAAGATTTCCTGGTATCAAAATATGTATTCATTTCCTATGGCTGCCATAACAAAGTGCTACAAATTGGATGGCTTAAAGAGGCAGAAATGTATTCTCTCACAGTTCTGGGGGCAAAAGTCTGAGGGTGGCAGCAAGGCCATGCCCTCTCTTAGGCCCCAGGGAAGGATGTTTCCTTGTCTCTTCCTAACTTTTGGTGGTTTCAGTAATCCTTGATGTTCCCTGGTTATAGACATCCCACTCCAATTTCAGCCTCTGCTGATACAGGAATTTCTCCCTCTGTCTGTGTCCAAATTTCCTTTGTTTTACAGGGACACCAATCATTGTATTAGGACCTCAGCTTAAGTTGTTGGACTCACAGGTATCTGGGGTTAGGACTTCAAAATATTCTCTTGGGGTATAAAATGCAACCACACAACAATAATAAAAGAGAAAATCTAGGCGATCTTGGTTTTGACAATGAGATTTTAAATACAACACCAAAAGGATAATCCAGGAAACAATGTTGATAAGTTGGACTTTATTAAAATTAAAAACTACTTTTCTGCAAAATACACTGTTAAGAGAATACAAAGACAAGCTACAGACCAGGAGAAAATGTTTGAAAAACACATATCCGATAGAAAAGTTCTAATAAAAAATATACAAAGAACTCTTAAAGTTCAACAATGAAAAAACAAACAACCTCATTTAAAAAATGGCAAAATAGGCATGTCACTGCAAATTCCGTGAAACAGGAGAAAAACTGTGAGTTCCCAGAGTGTAAGAGGGAGAAAACCGACCTCCAAACACACATCCCTACTAGGAATCTGAAAATCCAGATCACAGGAGAATAATTTAACCTTACCTAGAGATGAAAGGATTTAGAGAGTCACACAAAATATAAAAGTAGAAGTAGCAGCAGGAAGTGCCTTATATGAACTCCTCGTCTCCAGCTCGAGCACAGGGAAGCCATTCCTGACTATATCTCACTGGGGCCCTTGAGGAAGGCAACCAGCAGAATTGTGAAAGTGTTGTGGGGTGAAGAAAGCTCCCGGATGAAATTGGTAGTGGTTTTGACTGGGCTCACATTTTCTGGAGTAGAGTCCGAGGAAGGAGCAGGAGCTGCTGCAGATACAAGCAAGTGCAGGAGTACAAGAACTGCCACCAACAGAGCAGGGGCAAGGTCTGAGCGGGGCATTGCAGAATATGTGGGCTTGCCAACTTTATGGGAGATGAGTCAGGCCTCTTGCTACTGGCTATCCCTGACTTCCCTGGCAAACTATATAATACAGCAGAGGTGGTCAAGATTCCCTATAGAACATAATCCCATTGGCCGAAGAACCAACTCCCAGACCCCACAGTGGCCTGAGCAAACCCCGCCCAAGGAGAGTCTGAAACCAGATCTGCCTAATCTGCTGCCACCTGATGGCATTTCCCTACCTGCCCTGGTAGCTGAACACAAAACATAGAAACTCTGGGGAACTTTATCCCCTGAACCCTGCCCCCAGCACCTGAGAAACAAAAATACTTACCCTGGCCGTCTTAGGGCAGACTTAGAGCCCCGTACTAGTATCATAGCTGGTGCTCTTCTGAAAATTCCACCTCCTGGCTAGAGGCCAACCAACTCAGGCCATTACAGCAACACATAACAGAATAATCCTGATCCCAGGAAGGGGAAGTCAACACCTAATTCCACTGCCTGAAACATCCTGGCTAACCAGAGGTCCTAAGTGTATCCACTTGACAACTTCACTGTAGCATAACCAGCATTCAAGAAAGCCAGAACAGTAAACATTATCTACAATCAAGGACTCTCAGAGTCTACTTCACTTCACTGCCACCTCTACCAGAACAGGTGCTGGTATCCATGGCTGGGGGACCTGAAGACGGATCACATCATAGGACTTTTTGCAGACATCCCCCAGCAGCAGCCCAGAGCCTGGTAGCCCCACTGGGTGGCCAGACCCAGAAGAACAATAACTATCACTGCAGTCCAGCCCTCAGGAAGTACCATCCTTAAGGGAATGGGGAGAACACCACATCAAATGATCGCTCCATGGGACAAGAGAATCTGAACATCAGGCCTTGAGTTTCAGATCTCTCTACTGAAATAGTCTACCCAAATGAGAAAGAACCAGAAAAGTAATTCTGGTAACAAGACAGAACATGGTTCTCTAACAGCTCCAAAAGATCACACCAGCTCCCCAGCCAAGAACAAATCTCTGAAGTGCCACATAAAGAATTCAGAAGGTTGATTATTAAGCTACTCAAGGAGATACCAGAAAAAAAGTCAAAAAAAAGAAAATTTTTAAAAATACAGCATATAAATGAAAAATTCTCCAGAGAAATAGATATAAAAAAAAATCACAACTTCTGGAAATGAAAGACACACTTAAAGAAATACAAAATGCAGTGGAAAGTTTCAGCAACAGACTAGAATAAGTAGAAGAAAAAACTTCAGAGCTCTAAGACAAGGCTTTTGAATTAACACAATCAGACAAAAGCAAAGAAAAAAGAACTTTTAAAAAATGAACAAAGCCTCCAAGAAGTGTGGGATAATGTTAAATGGCCAAATTAAGAATAATAGATGTTCCTGAGGAAGAAGAGAAATCTAAAAGTTTTGAAAATTTATTTGAAGGAATAGTTGAGGAAAACTTCCCTGGCTTTGTTAGAAATCTAGACATCCAAATACAAGAAGCTCAAAAAACACTTGGGATATGCATTGCAAAGAGATCATCACCTAGGCACAGTCATCAGGTTATGTAAAGTCAAGGCGAAGAAAAGAATCTTGAGCTGTGAGACCACCTATAAAGAAAAATGTATCAGATTAACAGCAGACTTAGCAGAAACCTTACAAGCCAGAGGGATTGGGGTCCTATCTTTAGCTTCCTGAAAGGAATTGGGGTCCTATCTTCAGCTTCCTGAAACAAAATAATTGTCAGCCAAGAACTTTGCATCCAGCAAAACTAAGCTTCATAAATGAGGGGGAGATAAAATATTTTTCAGATAAACAAATGCTGAGAGAATTTGCCACTAATAAGTCAGCACTATAAGAAATGCTTAAAGGAGTTTTAAACCTTGAAACAAAACCTCAAAATACACCAAAAAAGAACCTCCTTAGAGCATAAATCTCATAGGGCCTATAAAACAATAACATCATGAAAAAAAGGTTATTAAGGCAACAACTAGCATGATGAATAAAATAGTACCTCACATCTCAATACTAGCATTGACTGTAAGTGGCTGGCCTAAATGCTCCACTCAAAAGATACAGAATGGCAGAATGGATAAAAATCGACCAACCAAGTACCTGTTCTCTTTAAGAGACGCACCTAACACATAAGGACTCACATAAACTTAAGGTAATGGGGTGGAAAAAGATATTCCATGCAAATGGAAGCCAAAAGCAAGCAGAAATAATTTTTCTTATATCAGACAAAACAGACTGTAAAACAGCAACAGTAAAAAAAAAAAAAAAAAAAAAAAGATTAGTCCCACAGGGAAATATCACAATCCTAAAAACATATGCACCTAACACTGGAGCTCCCAAATTTATAAAACAATTGCTATGAGACCAAAGAAATGAGACAGATGGCAACACAATAATATTGAGGAATTTCGATACTCCATTGACAGCACTAGACAGGTCATTAAGACAGTCAACAAAGAAACAATGGGCTTAAGCTACACTCCTGAACAAATGGACTTAAAAGATATTTACAGAACATTCTACCCAACAAATGCAGAATATACACTCTTTACTTCAGTGCATGGAACATCCTCCAAGATAGATCATATAATAGTACATCAAAAAGTCTCAATAAATTTAAGAAAATGAAAATTATATCAAGTATTCTCTTAGACCCCAGTAGAACAAAACTGGAAATTAACTCCAAAAGGAACTCTTGAAATTATACAAATACATGGAAATTAATTAATCTGCTCTTGAACGATCTTTGGGTCAACAATGAAATCAAGATGGAATTTAAAAATTTTTTGAGTTGAACAATAATAGTGAAATAACATCAAAACCTCTAGGATACAGCAAAAGTGGTGCTAAGAAGAAAGTTCAGTGCATTAAATACCTACATCAAAAAGTCTGAAAGAACACAAGCAGACATTCTAAGGTCACACCTCAAGGAACTAGAGAAACAAGAACAAATTAAACCCAAACCCAGCAGAAAAAAAGAAATAACAAAGATCAGAGCAGAACTAAATAAAATTGAAACAAAATATACAAAAGGTAAATGAAACAAACAGCTGGTTCTTTGAAAAGATCGACAAAATTGATAGGCTGTTAGCTAGATTAACCAAGGAGAGAGAAGATCCAAATAGATTCAACTGGAAACGAAACAGGATATTACAACAGATACTATGGAAACACAAAAGCTCATTCCAGGCTACTATGAACACCTTTATGCACACAAACTAGAAAATCTAGAGGAGATAAATAAATTCCTGAAAATATATAGCCCTCCAAGATTAAATGAAGAAATAGAAACTCTGAACAGACCAATAACAAGTAGCAACACTCAGTCAGTAATAATAAAATAAAATGTTAACAACAACAACAGAAAGCCCAGGACCAGAAGGATTTATGGCTGTATTTTATCAGACATTCAAAGAAGAATTGGTACCAATCTTATTGAAACTATTCCAAAAGATAGAGAAAGAGAGAATCCTCCCTAAATAATTCTATGAAGCCAGTATTACCCTAATACCAAAACCAGGAAAGGACATAATCAAAAAAAAAATAGAAAATTACAAACCAATACCCCGATGAACACAGATGCAAAAATCCTCAACAAAATACTAGTTAAGTGAATCCAACAGCATATCAAAAAGATGATATACTATGATCAAGTAGGTTTCATACCAGGGATGGAAGGATAGTTTAACATACATTAGATAAATGTGATATATCACATAAACAGAATTAAAAATCATATGATCATTTTAATAGATGTAGAAAAAGCATTTGACAAAATCCAGCATCCCGTCATAATTAAAAGCCTCAGCAGAACCAGCATAGAAGGCACATACCTCAAGGTAGTAAGAACCATCTATGACAAACCCACAGCCAACATTATACTGAACAGGGAAAAGTTGAAAGCATTCTCTCTGAGAACTGGAACAAGACAAGGATGCCCACTTTCACCACTTCTATTCAACATAGTACTGGAAGTCCTAGCCAGAGTAATCAGACAAGAGAAATAAAGGGCATCCAAATTGGTAAAGAGGAAGTCAAACTGTCACTGTTCACCAATGATATGATTGTATACCTAGAAAAAACTAAAAACTCATCCAAAAAGCTCCTAGATCTGATAAATTAATTCTGTAAGTTTCAAGACACAAAATCAATGTACACAAATCAGTAGCACTGCTATACCTCAACAACAACCAAGCTGAGAAGCAAATCAAGAACTCAATCCCTTTTATAACAGCTACAAAAAATAAAAATAAAATGCTTAGTAATATACTTAACCAAGGAGGTGAAAGATCTGTACGAGGAAAACTACAAAATACTGGTGAAAGGAATCACTGATGACACAAACAAATGGAAATACATACCATGTTCATGGATGGGTAAAATCCATATTGTGAAAATCACTAAACTGCCCAAAGCAGTCTACAGATTCTATGCAATTCTCATCAGAGTATCATCATCATTCTTCACAGAATGAGAAAAAAACCCTAAAATTCATATGAAACCAAAAACGACCCCACACAGCCAAAGCAAGACTAAGCAAAAAGAACAAATCTGGAGGCAACACATTACTCCATTTCAAACTATGCTACAAGGTTATAGTTACCAAAACAGCATGGTACTGGTATAAAAATAGGCATGTAGACCAATGGCACAGAATAGAGAACTTAGAAATAAAGCCAAATACAGCCAACTGATCTTTGACAAAGCAAACAAAAACATAAAATGGAGAAAGGACACCCTGTTCAACAAATTCTGTGATTTACCAGTGGGGAAAGTATCCTTTTCCCACTTTATGGTGCTGGGATAACTGACAAGCCACATGCAGAAGAATGAAACTGGATCCTTATCTCTCGTCTTATACAAAAATCCACTCAAGATGGATCAAAGACTTAAATATAAGACCTGAAACCATAAAAATTCCAGAAGATAACATTGGTAAAACTCTACTAGATATTGGCTTAGGCAAAGACTTCATGACCAAGAACCCAAAAACAAAAGCAATAAAAACAAAAATAAGTAGATAGCACCTGATGAACTTAAAAGCTTCTGCACAGCAAAAGAAATAATCAGCAGAGTAAACAATCAACCCACAGACTGGGAGAAAATATTCATAAACTATGTATCCAACAAAGGACGAATTTCCAGAATCTAAAAGGAACTCAAATCAGAAAGGAAAAAAAAAAATTAAAAAGTGGGCAAAGGCCATGGATAGACAATTCTCAAAAGAAGTTGTACAAACAGCCAATAAACATATGGAAAAATGCTCAATATAACTAACTATCAGGGAAATGCAAATCAAAACTACAATGAGATACCACCTTACCCCTGAAAGAATGGCAATAATTTAAAAATAAAAATTAATAGATGTTGGCATGGATGTGGTGAAAAGGGAACTCTTTTACACTGCTGGTAGGAATGTAAACCAGTACAACCACTATGGAAAACAGTATGGAGATACCCTAAAGAACTAAAAGTAGAATTACCATTTTATCCAGCCATCCCAGTACTGGGTATCTACCCAGAGGAAAAGAAGTCATTATATGAAAAAGACACTTGCACAGGCATGTTTACAGCAACACAATTTGTAATTGTAAAAATAAAGAACAAGCCTAAATACCAATCAAAAGAAAATGTGATATATATATATATACACATACACACACACACACACACACACACACACACATATACACATACATACACCATGGAATACCACTCAGCCATAAAATGGAACAAAATAATGGCATGTACAACAACCTGGTGGAGTTGGAGAACATTATTCTAAGTTGAAATAATTCAGGAATGGAAAACCAAATATCATATATTCTCACTTATACATGGGAGCTCAAGCTATGAGGATGCAAAGACAAAAGAATGATATAATGGACTTTGGGGATTTAGGAGGAAGTTGGGAAGTGGGGTAAGTGATAGAAAGAATACACATTGGGTCCAGTACACACTGCTCAGGTGATGGGTGCACCAAAATTTCGGAAATTATAACTAAAGAACTTATCTATATAATAAAAAACCACCTGTTCCCCCAAAACTATTGAAATCTTTTTTTTTAAAAGGAAACAAGAAATGCCTTCTAAGATGGCTGAATAGGAATAGCTCCAGTCCGCAGCTCCCAGCGTGATCGACGCAGAAGACGGGTGATTTCTGCATTTCCAACTGAGGTACCTGGTTCATCTCATTGGGACTGGTTGGGCAGTGGGTGCAGCCCACAGAGGGCAAGCCAAAGCAGGGTGAGGTGTCGCCTCACCCAGGAAGTGCAAGGGGTCAGGGGATTTCCCTTTCCTAGCCAAGGGAAGCCATGACAGACTGTACCTGCAAAAATGGTACACTCCCACTCTAATACTGTTGTTTTTCCAACAATCTTAGCAAACAGTAGACCAGGAGACTACATCCCGCACCTGGCTCAGTGGGTCCCACACCCACGGAGCCTTGCTCACTGCTAGCACAGCAGTCTGAGATCAACCTGCGAGGCAGCAGTCTGGCAGGGGAAGGGACGTCCGCCATTGCTGAGGCTTGAGTAGGCAAACAAAGCAGCAGGAAGCTCAAACTGGGCAGAGCCCACTGCTGCTCAGCAAGGCCAGCTGCCTCTATAGACTCCACCTCTGGGGGCAGGGCATAGCTGAACAAAAGGCAGTAGAAACTTCTGCAGACTTAAACGTCCCTGACAGCTCTGAAGAGAGCAGTGGTTCTCCCAGGACACTGAGCTCTGAGAATGGACAGACTGCCTCCTCAAGTGGGTCCCTGACCCCCATGTAGCCTAACTGGGAGACACCTCCCAGTAGGGGCCAACTGACACCTCATACAGGTGGTGCCCCTCTGGGATGAAGCTTCCAGAGGAAGGATCAGGCAGCACTATTTACTGTTCTGCAATATTTGCTGTCCTGCAGCCTCCGCTGGTGATACCCAGGCAAACGGGGTGTGGAGTGGACCTCCAGAAAACTCCAACAAAACTGCAGCTGAGGGACCTGACTGTTAGAAGGAAAACTAACAAACAGAAAGGAATAGCATCAATATCATCAAAAAGAGCATCCACACCAAAACCCCATCTGTAGGTCATCAACATCCAAGACCAAAGGTAGATAAAACCACAAAGATGGGGAGAAACCACAGGAGAAAAGCTGAAAATTCTAAAAACCAGAGTGCCTCTTCTCCTCCAAAGGATCGCAGCTCCTCGCCAGCAACAGAACAAAGCTGTACAGAGAATGATTTTGAGGAGGTGACAGAAGTATGCTTCAGAAGGTCTGTAATAACAAACTTCCCCAAGCTAAAGGAGCATGTTTGAACCCATTGCAAGGACACTAAAAACCTTGAGAAAAAGATTAAATGAATTCCTAACTAGAACAGTGTAGAAAAGACCTTAAATGAATGGATGGAGCGGAAAACTTTGGCATGAGAACTTCGTGATGCATGTACAAGTTTCAATAGTCAATTTGATCAAGTGGAAGAAAGGGTATCAGTGATTGAAGATCAAATTAGTGAAATAAAGTGAGAAGAGAAGTTTAGAGAAAAAAGAATAAAAAGAAACGAACAAAGCCTCCAAGAAATATGGGACTATGTGAAAAGACCAAATCTACGTTTGATAAGTGTACCTGAAAGTGACGAGGAGAAGGGAACCAAGTTGGAAAACACTCTTCAGGATATTATCCAGGAGAACTTCCACAACCTAGCAAGGCAGGCCAACATTCAAATTCAGAAAATACAGAGAACACCACAAAGATACATACCCCAAGACACATAATTGTCAGATTCACCAAGGTTGAAATGAAGGAAAAAATGTTAAGGGCAGCCAGAGAGAAAGGTCAGGTTACCCACAAAGGGAAGCCCATCAGACTAACAGTGGCTCTCTCGGCAGAAACCCTACAAGCCAGAAGAGAGTGGGGGCCAATATTCAACATTTTCAAAGAAAAGAATTTTCAACCCAGAATTTCATATCCAGCCAAACTAAGCTTCATAAGTGAAAGAGAAATAAAATCCTTTACAGACAAGCAAATGCTGAGAGATTTTGTCACCACCAGGCCTGCTTTACAAGAGTTCCTGAAGGAAGCACTAAACGTGGAAAGGAACAACTACTACCAGCCACTGCAAAAACATGTCAAATTGTAAAGACCATCAATGCTATGAAGAAACTGCATCAATTAATGGGCAAAATAACCAGCAAACATCATAATGACAGGATCAAATTCACACATGACAATATTAGCCTTAAATGTAAATGGGCTAAATGCCTCAATCAAAAGACGCAGACTCACAAATTGGGTAAAGAGTCAAGACCCATCAGTGTGCTGTATTCAGGAGACCCATCTCACATGCAGAGACAAACATAGGCTCAAAATAAAGGGATGGAAGAAAATCTACCAAGCAAATGGAAAGAAAAAAAAAAAAAGCAGGGATTGCAATTCTAGTCTCTGATAAAACAGACTTTAAACCAACAAAGATCAAAAGAGACAAAGAAGGCCATTACATAATAGTAAAGGGATCAATTCAACAAGAAGAGCTAAGTATCCTAAATATATATGCACCCAATACAGGAGCACCCAGATTCATAAAGCAAGTCCTTAGAGACCTACAAAGAGACATAGACTCCCACAAAATAATAATGGGAGACTTTAACACCCCACTGTCAACATTAGACAGATCAATGAGACAGAAAGTTAACAAGGATATCCAGGACTTGAACTCAGCTCTGCACTAAGTGGACCTAATAGACATCTACAGAACTTCCACCGTAAATCAACAGAGTATGCATTCTTCTCAGCACCACATCCCACTTATTCCAAAACTGACCACATAGTTGGAAGTAAAGCACTCCTCAACAAATGGAAAAGAACAGAAATCACAACAAATTGTCTCTCAGACCACAGTGCAATCAAATTAGAACTCAAAACTGCACAGTTACCTGGAAACTGAACAACCTGCTCCTGAATGACTACTGGGTAAATAACAAAATGAAGGCACAAATAAAGATGCTCTTTGAAACCAATGAGAACAAAGACACAACGTACCAGAATCTCTGGGACACACTTAAAGCAGTGTGTAGAGGGAAATTTATAGTAGTAAATGTCCATTTAAGGGAAAGCAGGAAAGATCTAAAATCAACAACCTAACATCACAATTAAAATAACTAGAGAAGCAAGAGCAAACACATTCAAAAGCTAGTAGAAGGCAAGAAATAACTAAGATCAGAGCAGAATTGAAGGAGAGAGAGACACACACAAAAAGCCCTTCAAAAAATCAGTGAATCCAGGAGCTGGTTTTTTGAAAAGATCAACAAAACTGATGGACCACTAGCAAGACTAATAAAGAAGAAAAGAGATAAGAACCAAATAGATGCAATAAAAAATGATAAAGGGGATATCACCACTGATCCCACAGAAATACAAACTACCCTCAGAGAATACTATAAACACCTCAATGCAAATAAACGACAAAATCTAGAAGAAATGGATAAATTCCTGGACACATACACCCTCCCAAGACTAAACCAGGAAGAAGTTGAATCTTTGAATAGACCAATAATAGGCTCTGAAACTGAGGCAGTAATTAATAGCCTGCCAACTAAAAAAAGTCCAGGATCAGACGGATTCACAGCCAAATTTTACCAGAGGTAAAAAGAGGAGCTGGTACCATTCCTTCCGAAACTATTCCAATCAATAAAAAAAGAGGGAATCCTCCCTAACTCATTTTATGAGGCCGGTATCATCCTGATACCAAAGCCTGGCAGAGATACAACAAAAAAGAGAATTTTAGACCAATATCCCTGATGAACATCCATGCGAAAATTCTTAGTACTGGCAAACTGAATCCAGCAGCACATCAAAAACCTTATCTACCATGATCAAGTCAGCTTCATCCCTAGGATGCAAGCCTAGTTCAACATATGCAAATCAAGAAACGTAATCCAGCATATAAACAGAACCAAAGACAAAAACCACATGATTATCTCAACAGATGCCGAAAAGGCCTTCAACAAAATTCAACAGCCCTTCATGCTAAAAACTCTCAATAAACTAAGTACTGATGGAACACATCTCAAAATAATAAGAGCTATTTATGACAAACCTACAGCCAATATCATACTGAATAGGTAAAAACTGGAAGCATTATCTTGGAAAACTGGCACAAGACAGGGATGTCCTCTCTCACCACTCCTATTCAACATAGTGTTGGAAGTTCTGGTCAGGGCAATCAGGCAAGAGAGAGAAATAAAGAGTATTCAGTTAGGAAAAGTATAAGTCAGATTGTCCCTGTCTGCAGATGACATGATTGTATATTTAGAAAATGCCATCGTCTCAGCCCCAAATCTCCTTAAGCTGATATAAACACCTTTAGCAAAGTCTCAGGATACAAAATCAATCTGCAAAAATCACAAGTATTCCTATATACCAATAACAGACAAACAGCCAGATCTCCCATTCGCAATTCCTACAAACCAGAACTCCCATTCACAATTCCTACAAAGAGGAATCCAACTTACAAGGGATGTGACGGACCTCTTCAAGGAGAACTACAAACCACTGCTCAACAAAATAAAAGTAGACACAAACAAATGGAAGAACGTTCCATGCTCAGGGATAGGAAGAATCAATATCGTGAAAATGGCCATACTGCCCAAGGTAATTTATAGATGCAATGCCATCCCCATAAGCTACCAATGACTTTCTTCACAGAATTGGAAAAAAACTGCTTTAAAGTTCATATGGAACCAAAAAAGAAATATAGACCAATGGAACAGAACAGAGGCCTCAGAAATAACACCACACATCTACAACCATCTGATCTTTGACAAACCTGACGAAAACAAGAAATTGGGAAAGGATTCCCTATCTAATAAATGGTGCTGGGAAAACTGGCTAGCCATGTGTAGAAAGCTGAAACTGGATTCCTTCCTTATACCTTATACAAAAATTAATTCAAGATGGATTAAGGACTTAAATGTTAGACCTAAAACCATAAAAACCCTAGAAGAAAACCTAGGCAATACCGTTCAGGACATAGGCATGGGCAAGGACTTCATGTCTAAAACACCAAAAGTAATGGCAACGAAAGCCAAAATTGACAAATGGGATCTAATTAAACTAAAGAGCTTCTGCACAGCAAAAGAAACTACCATCAGAGTGAACAGGCAACCTACAGAATGGGAGAAAATTTTTGCAACCTACTCATCTGACAAAGGGCTAATATCCAGAATCTACAAAGAACTTAAACAAGTTTTCAAGAAAAAACAAACAACCCCATCAAAAAGTGGGTGAAGGCTATGAGCAGACACTTCTCAAAAGAAGACATTTATGCCACCAAGAGACACATGAAAAAATGCTCCTCATCACTGGTCATCAGAGAAATGCAAATCAAAACCACAATGAGATACCATCTCATACCAGTTAGAATAGCGATCATTAAAAAGTCAGGAAACAACAGGTGCTGGAGAGAATGTGGTGATTCCTCAAGAATCTAGAACCAGAAATACCATTTGACCCAGCAATCCCATTACTGGGTATATACTCAAAGGATTATAAATCATGCTGCTATAAAGACACATGCACACGTATGTTTAATGCAGTACTATTCACAATAGCAAAGACTTGGAACCAACCCAAATGTCCACAATGAGAGACTGTATTAAGGAAATGTGGCACATATACACTGTGGAATACTATGCAGCCATAAAAATGGATGAGTTCATGTCCTTTGCAGGGACATGACTGTAGCTGGAAACCATCATTCTGAGCAAACTATCACAATGACAGAAAACCAAACACCACATGTTCTCACTCATAGGTGGGAACTGAACAATGAGAACACTTGGACATAGGGTGGCGAACATCACACGCTAGGGCCTGTAATGGTGTGGGGGGCTAGGAGAGGGATAGCATTAGGAGATATACCTTATGTAAATGACAAGTTAATGGGTGCAGCAAACCAACATGGCACATGTATACCTATGTAACAAACCTGCACATTGTGCACACATACCCTAGAACTTAAAGTAAAATAAAAAAAAAAAAAAAAAAGTAAAAGAAACGAAATAAAGTTGGCAAAATATCTAAACTGACACCTCCTAAAAGAAGTTATAATGGTGGCAAATAAGCATATAAGAAGATGTTTAGCATCATATGTCCTTATTGGAATTGCAAACTAAAACAACAATGAGACAATACTATATACCTATTAGAATGGCTAAAAACCAGAAAACTGACAATGGCAAATGCTGGTGAGTATATGGAGCAACAGGAACAATCATTCATTGTCAGTGGGAATGCAAAATGGTACAGCCACTTCAAAGACACTTTAAGCAAATTCCTTCAAAGCTACACATACTGTTGCTATACTATCCAGCAACTGTACTCCTAGGTATTCACCTAATTAATCCGAAAACTTACATTCACACAAAACTTGCATTCAAATGTGTATAGCTGCTTAACTCATAATCACACAAAACTGGAAGCAACCAAGATGTACTTCATAATTTGAACAAACTGTGATATATCCATTGTGGAGACAGAAGTTACTCCATTTTGGATGCTAATCCACTACTCCAACTTCTGATGAACCCCAGTCCTGGAAACTCCTCCTGATTCCTACCTTATTTCCTATCCATAGTGTAAGAACATGTCGACCTTGATGTTATCACACAAATTATAGGCTATGAGACATAGAGAAATCTTACCTGTTCTGGAGGGTTGTCTTTAATTGTCTATGGAGCATATATACACTCTTTCCCTATGGTATATAAACCCTGAGTCTGGGGAGTAATGGTGTGAACATCTGCCTGTCTTAAAAGAACACATTTCTGCCCAAGAACACATTTGTCTCCATAAGTTCCCCCTAAAAATCACCCTCTGCCAATAAACTAGATATGCCTGCCTCATTCTTTGATTTCTTGGCTCCTTCTGTATTTGGGGGTTATTTTGCATATATGGCCCTTTCAAGGAGCATCTATCTATATAATGATAAACAATAAGCTATCAAGCTATAATAAGATATGGAGAAAGTTTAAATCAATGTTTCTAAACAAAAGAAGCCAATTTGAAAGGCTGCATACTATTTAATTCCAACTATATGACACTGTAGGAAAAGCAAAGCTTTTGAGACAGCAAAAAGATCAGTGGTTAGCAGGGGTTCAGGGATTGAGCTGGAATAATGAATAGATGAAGCACAGAAGACTTTTAGGACAATGAAACTATTTTGTATGATACTATAATTGTGGATACATGACATTATACATTTGTCAAAACCCATAGAAATGTACAATATAACTAGTGAACCTTAATGTAAACTAGAGACTTCAGTTAATACTAATCTATGGATATTGATTTATTAACTATAACAAATGTACCAAACAAAAGCAACATATTAACAATGGGGAAAACCATGGGGCTGAGGGGGTATAGGGTAACTTATGGTACTATCTGCTCCATTTTTTATAAATCTAAAACTATTCTAAAAGTAGTCTATAAAATAAGATTTTTAAGAGTGAAGAGAACAAGAATTTAAAAAGATAATTGTCTAAAGCAAATATAATGACAATTACATGGTGAAGTTTATAAGATATGCAGATGTAAAATGTATGGCAATCATAACACAAAGTATGGGTGGGAAATAATGGAAGCATACTGCTGTAAGGTATATATATTATACTATATGTGAAATGATATATTATTTGAAGGTAAACTGTGACAAACTTATATAGCCTAGAGTAACCACTAAGAAAAAGAATAAAAAGAAGGAGAAGAAGCATGGAGGAGAAAAAGCAGAAGCTTTTCTCTGAAAACGGTAGCGTGGAGATAAAATGGAGTAAAAAATTGAGTAAGTAAAGCAAGCCTCATTTAAACCAAAAGAGTATGGGAAAAGAAGGGAATAGATTAGAGCACAGGTAAGGCAAGCGCAAACCTGGCAAGATAACAGATTACAATCTAATCATATCAATAATTATATTAAATGTAAACAGTCTGGCCATCCAAATCAAAAGTCAGGGATTGTCTGACAGGATTTGAAAAGTGAGATCCAATTATATACTGTCTACAAGAAACCCACCTTACCTATAAAGACATGATAAATTTTAAAAATGGAAAAAAGATAATCCATGTAAACACCGATCAAAAGAAAGAATGGCCATATTAACATCGACAACATAGACTTTAAAAAAAGATAAACATTTCCAGAAATAAAAAGGGGCATTACATAATACGTAAGAATTCGAAATGTGTGTGTATCCAACAACATAGCTTCCAAAGTGATAAAATGAAAACTGAAATGAAAAAACAGAAAAATCTACAACAATGTTGGAGACAAGTAGACAGACAATAAGGACAGAAAACCTGAACAACACCATTAAGTAATTTGGCCTAACTTTTATAGGGCATCCCAGCCAACAACAAAATAAGTATTAAAGTAGACATGGAACATTCACAAGGATAGTCCATATTCTGGGCCTAAAAACAAACCATAAAACATTAAACTGAAACACAAAATATGTTTTTTAAAACGGAATTAAAATATAAATCAAAGAAATACATCTTTAAAATTCTCAAATATTTGGAAATTAAAGAATATATTTCTAAATAACTCTAAATTCAAAGAAGTGACAAAGGAAACTATACATTATTCTGAATTGAATGAAGGTAAAAATACAACATCAAAATTCATGGATGCAGCTAAAACAGTGCTGATAGAGAAATTTATAGCGTTAAATATTTATATTAGGAAACAATAGAGGCCTCAAATGAGTAATCTAAGGTCCTACTGTAAGAAATTTAAAAAGAAATTAAATCCAAGGCAAGCAAAAAGAGGGAAATAATAAAGAGCAAAAAATCAATGAAGTGGAAAATAAAAAAACAACAGAGAAAAATCAATGAAATCCAAAACAGATCTGTGAAAAGATTTAAAGAAAAATTACTAACCTCTAGACCCTCAAAGTCCAGTAGAACTTTGTAGAATGACGAAAACATTCTATATAGCAGCACCCTCCAATATGGAAGCCACTTGTGACTCCTGGTCACTTAAAATGTGGCCAGTGTGACTGAGGAACTCAATTTTCAATGTAATTTTATTGAAATTAATTTACATCTAAATAGACACATGTGACTAGGGATAACTATCGAACAGTGCAGCTCTAGACTGACTATTGAAAGAAAGGAAGGGGTGGGAAGGAAAGAGGAAGAGGAAGAGATACAGGGAGAGAAAAAGGGAGGCAGAGAAGATGGAATACACAAATAACCGAAATCTGAAATGAAATGAAAAAGAGGACTTCATTACAGATCCTGATGTTAATGCCATTAAAAGGATAATAAGAAAGTATTACAAACAACTATATGCCAAAGTTGATAACATAGATGAAAGGAACTAATTCCTTGAAAGACACAAAGTACTAAAGTTCACTCAAAAAGAACTGAGTAGCACATAAAATCTGAATAGCCATATATAATTTTAAAACTTGAGTCGATGGTATAAAACTAACACAAGGAAACTCTAGGCCCAGACACCTCCCTGTTGAACTCTACCAAACCTTTAAGGAAGAATAACACTCCTATACAAAATGTTCCAGAAAATAGAAAAGGGAACACTCCCAACTAATTTATGAGACCACCATTAACCTTGATACCAAAATCAAGAATATTACAGACCAATATCTTTATAGACCAGTATCTCTCATGAATATATATGCAAAAAAAAACCCTTAACAAAATATTATCAAATAGAATAGATTTATTTCTCCATTTATTTGGTTTTCTTTCTCTCTTCAATGTTTTATAGTTTTTAGTATTCAAATATTACAGAACTTCATTAGATTTTTCCCTCAGTTTTTCATGTTTTTGATACTATTGTCAATTGTGTTTTTAAGTTTTAATTTCCAATTGTTCACTGCCAGTGATAAATACTATTGATTTTTGTATATTGGCCTCACATCCTGTGTCTTTGCCAAAGTCATGTTATTTCTAGTAGCTTTTTTGTAGATTCCTCAGGTTCCTCATAAACAATCATATTGTCTGCAAATAAAGACAATTTTATTTCTTCCTTTTTAATCTGGTTACGCTTATATCTTTTCCTTCCTTTATTTCACTAACTAGGACCTCCCTATAATGAATAGAAATTATGAATGGAATATCCAATGTGGTGCTGGTATAAGAACAGACATATACCTCAGCAGGAAAGAACAGAGAGATTAAAAATAGTTCACACATAGTAACAATTGATTTAGAAGGGGAAAGGTGTCAAGATAATATAATGGGGATAGGATAGTGCTTTCAACAAGTGTGTTGGGAAAATGAGACATCCACACACAGAATTATAAACTTCACCCCATACTCACATTATGTACAAAAATCAACTCAAAATAGATGACAGACCTAAATGCAAACTCTAAACCTATAAAACTTCTAGATGAAAACTTAAGGGAAAACTTTTGTGACACTGGATTAAACAAAGATTTCTTAAGACACTAAGCACAAACCACAAAAGAAATAATTGATAACTCGACTTCAAAATAATTAAAAGCTTCTGCTCTTCAGAAGACAACATTAAGAAATGCAAAGTCAAGCCCCAGTCTGGGAGAAGATATTTGCAAAACACACATCTGAGGAAGGACTTATATCCTAAATATATAGACCCTTATAACTCAAAAAGAGGACGACCCAATTTTAAATAGTCGAAAGATGTGAACAGATACTTCACCAAAGAAGAAACATAGATGGCAAATAAATACATGAAAAGATGTATTTTCATGAACTGGCCAACATAAAAATGCAAAGGGAAACCATAACGAAATACTACTACATACCTACTAGAAATGCTGAAATCAAGCACACAAACACAATCCAATACAAAGTGGTTCTGGTGAAGATGTGGAGCAAATGGAATCTCATGCGTTGCTGCTGGGATCACTATTTATCATCCTGCTGTACTTTTCCCCAAAGCACTTTTCATTACCTTAAAGTTTGCTTACCTATGTAAGTCCATATGCATCTTCTCACATGTTTATTGTCTACCTCCCCCAGTATTAGTACTATGAGGCTGGCAACTTGGTCTGCCCTGTCATCACTGTGTCATTCTGGTACCAAGAACAGTGTCTGGCAATCTTTACCTATTTGTTAAAAGTTGAGGAAGGAGTGGAAAGAAAAGACACTAAGATATCTATAAGTGAATATACGAAGGCAAGGAACCCAGTCACAGCAGTCTACAGAAGGGCAATCTACGGGCGTACGAGAAAATTAATTTAGACCATCAGGAAGCTGCATGGTGTAATGCATGATTCCCAATTTCAGCTGCATATTAGAATTAGCTGGAGAGCTTTGCAAAATCCCAATTCCAGGCCACACGACCAACAAAATCAGCGTCTCTGAGAATGGAACACCAGCACTGGTAATTTTTTTTTTCTTTTTTCTTTTTAGACGGAGTCTCGCTCTGTTGCCAGGCTGGGGTGCAGTGGCGTGATCTTGGCTCACTACAACCTCCACCTCCCAGCTTCCAGCGATTCTTCTGCCTCAGCCTCCCAAGTAGCTGGAACTACATGTGCACGCCACCATGCCCAGCTAATTTTTGTATTTTTAGTAGAGATGGGGTTTCACCATGTTAGCCAGGATGGTCTCGATCTCCTGACCTCATGATCCACCCGCCTTGGCCTCCCAAAGTGCTGGGATTACAGGCGTGAGCCACCACGCCCAGCCAAGCACTTGTAATTTTAAAGTTCCCCAGGTGATCCCAGTGTGCACTCAAAGTTGAGAATTACTGAGAAAATGGAACCTAGACCTTGGAAATGTACACAACTGAGTGTGCAAGCTACTTAACCCCCCTTAGCCTCAAAATTCTCATCTACAAAATGGGAATTATATGCACCTCCCAGAGTTGCTGAAATATTGAGATTCTATATAAAGCTCTTGGGAAATGTAAATTCTCATCCCCAGGGGAAACTTGATCAAATCTTCACAGCTTAGTGTAAGAAATGCTAATTCTATCAGCAATTCACATTTTTCATTGTTACCTGATTATCATGTTGAACATTTACATTGGGGAAATTCAGAAATGCTCATTTTTCTACTTTCCTGGTGGTAAGATGCTGCCTGAAGCTATGTTTAAATTTTTAAGAGTAAATAAACTATGGCAGGAAATCTAGCTGACTATGCCAGTGATTCTCAAACCTAGCTGTACATTAGAATCACCTGAGACATTTTTTTAAAGAAACACACAAATGTCCAGACCTCACCCAGGCTAAATTAATTTAGAATCCCTGGGGTGGCTCCAGAACATCAGTATGTTTTTAAAAAGCCGATTGAAAGGTAATTGTAAAACACAGTTAGGGCTTAAAAGCACTGATTTGCACTAATGATATCCCATGCTAACTGCACGTCACAGTCACTGGGGGAGCTCTTAAAAAAGTTGATTGATTCCAGAACCCTGCTGAGACTTACTGATTCAGAATCTGTGGAAGTGGAGCCTGTCATTCTGCAAATCTTCATAAAGCTCCCCACTGGTGATTCTGATGCAAACTCACTGAGAATTACTACTTTTTATCATACATTTACTCTACGTGTTGCACATCAGCAAAGATCACTTAGAACTTTCACTGGTCTCAAATGCCAAGCCTGCCAGTCACTTTTAATCAGTAACTGACACAACACATCATAGTAACTCCAAAGACTTTACAGATCTTTTCAGAATACTTTTATGTCCAGCCCACTGACCCACATCACCTACCATATGCTGTGTCCAATACTGGCTATGCAGTCCATTGGCCTTTCTAACCAAATTCCTCTAAATGGGCTGCTGATCTGGGAAAAACAACATGGAATCACATTACTCCCCAAGCCTTATTCCCCTTTGCTAAGTGGTAGGTAATGCCAGGATGAATGAAATGAACTCTATTGGTCAAATGAGTATGAATGAAATTTGAGTTGTTTTCTGCTCCTGGAAGCAAACTTATCTATTTCTTTCCCTCAGAGAGATAAACTCAGAGGAAACAGGAGTGATCCCTGAGGTGGGAATAATATAGTGGGCTGCAATTTTAAAACTCTGCTTAGACACAATAACAGGACACTTGGAGTATTATTTTGATCAAACCAATCGGTATATACTGCTCCATGGTGGTACTAGCAAGCAGGTGATAATAGTAGCATTTAAACAAGCAGGCACTATATTACGCATATTGAATATATTAACTCATGTGATTCTCAATTACAATGATAGTAGCCCTATCAGGCAGGTACTATTATTATTTCCATTTTGTCAAAAAAGAAACAAAGGCACACAGAAGTTAGATAATTTACCCAAAGTCCCATAGCTTCTAAGTGGCAGTTTTCTGAAACCAGGCATTCTGGCTTTGGAGTCCAGCATGTTAAGTACTCCACTGCAATGCAGATGAGTGATGGTGAAGCAGTTTAAAAAAAAAAAATTACTGTGTGCAGTAGAAACTGGAGGTCAGGGTATGTGTACCTTGGGCAAATTACTTAACCCCTTGGAGCCTATTTTTGCATCTGAAAAATCAGTAAAATAATTGTACCTGCCTTGTAGAGTTGAGGTGACGATTAAACAAGATTATGCATGTGATGTGCTTAGAAAAGTGCTTGGCACTTTCAAGAGCTTACTGTCAGACATTATTGTTATTTGTATTTTAATACAGCTCAAGTGGTCAGGGAGAAATGAAAACCTATCAAACTGAAAATTTTCCTGCTGATCTTAGATTTGTAGATTCTATAGATTACTAGTGCATCAGATCTAATATGAAATGCAGTCATAAAAGATTTCACAAAAACTTAAGGACTGTCACTGTGACAAACCTCAGCCCAAACAGTCCAGGACAATGCCTCTAAAAAGCAAACACCCTCAATTATCACACTGTGTACATGTAACCGCAACAGGAATCAGACTTCTGAGTAGCTGCAAACTGCAGTTCTCTGTGATTGGAGAACATGCCCCAGAACAGTCTGTCGGGTGGTAATTGCCAGCCCTCCTCAGTCACATATGTATAAACAGAAAAGGAAAACAAAATGAGGGCTCAAATAAAAAGCGTTAACATTCATCAAATGCCTGATACTCTATTAAATGTTTTTCATGCATTACCTTATTTAATCCTCACAACACCCTTCCGAAGTTGAACACGATACAACTACACTGGTTTGTATCACTTTAAATGCATGACTCCACATCTCAAATGGGCCCTCAGCACTGCCTGGGAATCCAACTTTATTTCTCTAGTAAGTTCACTTTCACCCTCTCTAGGACTCTATCACATGTCTCTCCTCCAAGTTCCCACACCTTTCCTCTCCCCTGCTGCCCTCCCTCTCAGCTGATGGACGACTGTACCAATAGACTCTCTTCCCACCATCCACCGTATCTGCACCTGTTGTCTCAGCTTCCCCTCTAGTTACAACAGAGTAAGTGTCGCTGCTCATTTCAAAACCAACTACTCACCTGCGTAGGGTCTCCTCCTCTCTCAGGTATTCAACAGCTACCCTCTACAATGTTCCCCTCTTTCATCTGCAGCAGTTTTTCCTTTCTATGAGTTTAATCACATTGCCATATAAACATTCTGCTTTCTTCTCTCTTGAAAAAACTCCACCCAACCTTAATGCCTCTCTTCTCCATTAAAGTTGTTCTTGTCAAAATGATTAAAATCCTCCTAATTACCAAATTCATCTTACACAGTAACATTCAACATGGTTGACCACTACCTCCTTCCCTTTTTTGGCTTCCCCTCTTCTTTGTGTACACTATTAAACTAGATGTCTTCACCAGTCCCATATATTTTAAATACTATGTACAGTATATGATGTCGATTTCAAAGATTAACTCTAGCCTGACATCCTCCAGGACTTCAGATTTAAATTTCTAAAAAGTATATTTGATATCTCAACCCAAATATCTACTAGATGATTTATGTGTGTATTTCACCACACTAAAAAAAAAAAAAAACCACAAAAACTACCAGGTGACTGATAAATGGAGAGAAGGTGAATAGGTAATGTGAAAAATCAAATATGCTAAATGTTCATGGCACCTGTAGGTGGTAGGTGGTCCGAGCCCTCTGTAAAATTCTTCCCAGCTTATGCTTATGTCTAGTAGGTTTTATTGGGAAAAACCTACTGGGCATCTCAAACTTAACACATTCAAAACGTAAGTACTGATTCTACAACTTCCAAAAATGAAACCTACCCCATCCTACAGTTTTCCTTGAGTCAACGCTAGCATATGAGGGCCTTGTCTATCACATTCAGTGATATTCATAGCTTCTGGAACAGCGTCTGGCACACAGGAGGCGTTCAAAATAGCTGCTGAATGGATTGATGAATTCATGTTCTTTCTTTCTAGGTCTCTTGACCTCCACCGGCCCTTGAGTCATTGGGAAGTTCTTGGCTGTCTTAGGGCCTGATGACGGCTTCTTACTAATCATACCACACTGCTGCTCCTCAGGGAGTTGGTGGCCTTCCCCTGCCACAGAGCCACAGGGTTCCTGTCCCAGTCCCGTCACGCATAGGCGCCCCAACACGCGTCACAGTGCAGCTGGCATCACACGGCTAGGATCGGGTCCTGCCCTCGGGCTGCAGCGACACTACCTCACAGCCCAGGCCCACCCGGGCAGCCTCCCGGGCCAGGGCCACAACCCACGCCTTGGGTCCCCTGCACATCAACGGCATCTTCACGCTCGCCCTCCCACAGCTCGGCGCGGCAGCCTCCCGCACGCTCCCTGCCCACCTGGCCCCCAGTCACCTTTCCTCACCTGGGCCTGCGGGGCCGCCCCAACTGCCCCGCCGCAACCCCAGCAGCCTCGCCAGTTGGGTCCACGCCTAGCCCGCCGGCCTTCGTCGCTGTCCAATCCCACCTGCCCCCGCGAGCCTGCGCACTGGAGCCTCGCCCTGCGCCGGGGCCCTCTGCCTGCCAGGCCGGGACAGACAGAGCCTCTACCGGTCTTCCAAGGCACTGAGAACCCATGGGAGACGCCGCTGTAAATTCCCTGCGGGCCGTGTGCACTACCCTGTGCGCATCCCCCTCTCCCAGGCCAGGCTGATAATGCCAACAGCTGTCTGCGCCATGCTTATATCCTGAACCACTGAGGACTGTGTTCTCCAGGAATGCTCACCTGACCCTCACCTGCCCTCTAAAACCCTACTGAGTCCCCAGAGGCAATTCTCCTGCCTCAACCTCCCCAGTAGCTGGGACTACAGGCGCATGCCACCGCAGCCGGCTAATTTTTGTATTTTTAGTAGAGACGGGGTTTCACTGTGTTGGCCAGGCTGGTCTTGAACTCCTGACCTCAGGGTGGGGGTCCCTTTGTAGTATCAGAGCAGGGCAGCTAGGCTATTGAAAAAGGAGTCAGAGCCTGTGCCAGAATATGAGGTCAGTTGGCTACGAGGTCAATTAAAACAACTTCAGCAAGGGTGGTCAGTGTAGAGGGAATTCAATCGTAGACGTTGCCTGAAGACAGGAAGCCAGGATCTTTTTATCTTGACGAACACACCTCTATTCACTGGTCCTGACCAGAGCCACTTTGGTGAATCCAATTACCCTGAAGGTGTGACAAGACCTGCCTCACTTATCCCCCAGCCTTCAATGCTGGTCCCACAAAGAGCCATATGCTTGAGCTGAACTGCAGTTGAGCAGCGACAGCCACCCTCTGTCCAGGCTTTGAGGCCAGCTTCCTGCTCCGTAGTCACTGACAGTGAGTCTCTACAGAGACTTTTTCTTTCTGCATCAGCCAAGGTACCCTGCAAGCAACACATGCCATTGCCATATGTCTTTGTTTGTGTTGCTACAAAGCAATACCTGAGCCTGGGTAATTATAAAGAAAAGAGGTTTGTTTGTTTCACAGTTCTGCAGGCTGTACAAGAAACATGGCACCACCATCTGCTTTTGATGAAGGCCTCAGGAAGCTTCCATTCATGGCAGAAGACAAAGGAGAGCCAATGTGTGCAAGACAGAGGAAGAGAGAGAGGTGGGAGGTGCCTGGCTCTTTTCCACGACCAGTTCTCATGGGAACAAACAGTAAGAACTCACTCACTTCCACAAGACTAGCACCAAGTCATTCATAAAGGATCTACCCACATGACCCAGACACTTCCCTCAGGCCCCACCTCCAACATTGGGGATCAAATTTCAACATTAGATTTATTTTATTGATTTACTTATTTATTTTGAGATGGCGTCTCGCTCTGTTGCCCAGGCTGGAGTGCAGTGGCGTGATCTCAGCTCACTGCAATCTCCACCTCCCTGGTTCAAGCAATTCTCCTGCCTCAACCTCCCCAGTAGCTGGGACTACAGGTGCATGCTGCCACAGCCGGCTAATTTTTGTATTTTTAGTAGAGACGGGTTTCACTGTATTGGCCAGGCTGGTCTTGAACTCCTGACCTCAGGTGATCTGCCCGCTCGGCCTCCCAAAGTGCTAGGATTACAGGCGTGAGCCACCGCACCCACCCCAGCATTAGATTTAGATGGGACAAATATACAAACTATATCACCAGGGTAGGATTCCCCTTTAAAGATGGACCCCATGTCTAATGTTTCTTCACAGTGTCTAACATCAGGATTCTGCGCTGGTCATCATTTCACAAACATGAGCAGCATGGCTGCTCCAAGACATACAGAGGGAATAACCCCCACTCACATCACCAGGAAATCCTTGCATAGAGGCTAAATGAACAGTTGGTAAGAGTGGACCCTGAGGTCTCATTCCATCTCCCCCAGACTTCCTGCTTGACCACACAATATTCCCAGAAGCCACTGACCCAGAAGGCTCTTCTTGGCTTTCTGTCCTTTCACCTGTGAAAAATTCAAAGAACTATAAAGTTTAGGGCCCATCACAGTCAACTACCCTTCTTTGGAGGCCTCTTTAAACCCTTGAGTCTTACCAATTTCCAGTAGCACTAGGAGTCTTGCAAACCTAGCCTTAAGTCCCTGCTTTGCTACTGAATAGTTGGTGGCCTTTGGCAGATTACTTCCCAACTTGTGTCTCAGTTTTCCTTTTTTTAAAAAAGGGGACACAGTTGCAAGTGTTTAATGAGACAAAGAACAGAAGCATTCATCACTGTGCCTGGCAGTGAACACTGCTTTTCTTGCTCAAGAGATTTGAGCCATATGCTTCTCTAGGTCTGTGACTCTCCCAGAGTTTCTGGGAGTTCTCTCTGAGCAACAGACCCACTGCAGTCTCTGTACTTTAGGGGTAAGGCTGGATGCCCTTCACACATCACGCAGTCTGGATGAGTTCATGCACCACACAGTGATTCCAAAAGCAGAGGCCCAACACCTAGTTGCTAATGTTGCCTCTCCTCATGGTCCTAGGATTCAGTCACACAGGGCTTCCCATGCAGCTTAAGGTCCTCCTCACTCCCCAGTGCAGGCCCAGTTTCACTCTCTGGTCCTCCAGCCCAGGCCTCAGTTCTGCCTCATTTAATCTATCCCTCCAGGTCCACTTTCCAACAGGGCTGGGAAGTCTTTTGGTTGTCCCCTGCCTGCTGCACCTCACCTCCCAGACACCGCTTCCTTATTTCCTGCATGGTCCGAGGCTCAATGCTAATCCCTGGGTGTCTGCTGCTATAACAGAATTCCTGAGCCTGGATAATTAGCAAAGAACAAAACGTTTTTTTCTCACAGTTCTGGAGAATGGGAAGTCCAAGATCAGGTGCCAGCATCTGATGGGGGTCTTGTTGCTGCACCCTCCAGAGAAGAGGAACACTGTGTCCTCATGTGGCAGAAGGCAGAGGGCAAATAGGAAAAAGGAAGGCAAACTCGCCCTCTTTAATATCATTAATCTCACCCAGAAGGACAGAGTCCTCATGGTCCTTTCACCTCCTGAAGGTCGTACCTCCTAACACTACCACAGCAGCAACCAAATTTCTTTTAATATTAATACATGAGTGTAGGAGGGGACAAACATTCAAATCATCACACTGGGAAGGCTCAGTTGGAGAAGCAGAATTGGCCAGCACAGGGAGGCAATGCTGGTTTTGGAATTTTTGTCTTTGCAGTCCTTGGTCTTGATCCAGATATCCAGATGCCCTTTGAGATGGACCTTGAGGGCCATGCTAATGTCTGCTTTCTGCTGAGGTAGGGCTCTATCCACTCCTTACAAGTATAAGTACTTACTGCCAAACATACCCTCATCCAAGCCATGGGTCCCCAGATACGGTCAGGAGGACCCCAATGGATAGCTGGAACTCAGGACCTTGGGAGAGACCCCAAGGCCCATGCTCAAGTTCAGAGTTTTCTAACTCAGGCTTGGAGCCCAGGAAGAGAAGATAACTAAGAACAACACTGGCAGAAAAAAAATCACTTCATTGACATTACCCTTCACAGCACCCCCTGCTTCAGGCCTGTGCTTTACAGCCTGGTTCATTTGGGAATGGTATGCGTCACACCCAGCCCTATTAAGTCTGAGCTGATGAGGACCATGAGCTTGGAAGAAGCTGGGAGGGCCTCTCTGTGTGTTTCTCTCTGCCCTGCTTTGAGACGCTTCACATAAAAGACTCTATAAAAATAAATTGTGGAGATTTCAATGCCAATAAAAATCCCAGTGGAGGTGGAAAACTATTTAAAGGGCACAAGAACATACATTTATCTTGTGAATCCCTGGCTGCCTGGTCCCTGAGCCTGACACACAGCAGATGCCCAATAAATATTAATAGATTGATCCATTTACTGGCTGCTCATCCGTTTGCAGCTTCAGCCAGCCCATGGCTCTGCATGCACACACCACAAGGAGAGATAATCCATAGGCTTCGATGGAAGAGAGCTGCTCAGCTGGCAGGAGGGCCTGCCACAAACCCTTGAACATAAATGTCTTGCCCTCCACTTGCAGCTCTACTTACTAACTGTAAAATAATGATGTGGCAGAAAGTGAAGTGCAAAGACTGCCAAATTCTAAGAAAGAACCTAGATTCATGCCTTTTAATCCTTATGAATTGCTCCTTGGTCTGCACCAAGTCCTGTGCTTTACAGCAAGAATACAGATGTCTTCACTGAACTGCATCTCATTAGTGGAACCTAACAGAGTGCAAACAGAAGACAACTTTGTTTCTTTCCAATGCCATTTGAACTCAATGCCCAGATGCTTTTCTCCCTGGGCCCATGCATATGAAATCTTGGGCTGGTTTATAACTTTGAACACCCATAATATTCCCATTTCAGTTTAAGATTCCCTCTGACTTATCTAATTGTTAGGCTCTCTTCCCCTTCAGCCTGGGAAATGGGCACCATCAATTTCTCCTTTCTCACCCAGGTTCACACCTAGGCGCTCCAGACTCAGTGGCTGTCTGACACCTATACAGCTGGAGTCCTCCTGCAACGGGCCCGCTGGGCTCAGCAGCTATTTTGAGCTGTCTATTTCTTCTGCGAGACAATCTTGTGTTTTCTCAGGAATTCCTGTACAGAAGATCTCTGAGTATAAACCCATGCCCAGTGATGTTGCCTCTGCCAAGCTACTTACAAGACCCTCCCTCAGCCCCTCCAGGGCTACCAATCTATTTATGTAATTTTTGCCATGAATAAAGGTACCAGACAAATGAGTAAGTGGAGGCTGAGTTGTAGGCATTGTTTTGTGCCCCAATAATGGGCTGCACAGGAAAGGGCGGGCCACCATTTTTGTAATTCAGTGGCTACACGTGGGTGCCTTTTTGTGATTCCCCCTAATGCATGCTCTGTGGGAGCTGAGGCTCTGGCTTTCTCTCTGCTGGGGTCCCCTTCACCCCTGCTTATTTCGCAGTGGCTCCAGGCTATGCCCTGCCTGCAGCTTACTTGGCTACATAAAAAGCGCATCCACACCCTTGCCCTGACATAGGGATTGGCTGTTTACTCCTAGCACAGTCCTCTTTCTCTTTGCTCTCCTGTCAGGCATGTTGTTGCTGTCATCACCTCTCACCATGAGATTGCTCAGGGCCATTCTAGACACCAAATCCTTGCAGAAGACACATGTCAAACCCTGTATATGATTTGAGCAGTCTTTCTCATGTGGCTGGAGGGAAAGGAGAGGTACCTCATTCCTCTCCCCTCCACAAGGAGGGGAAACAGCTATGGAAGCGGAAATGCCATAGCAATCCAACAACTCTTTTCAGAGGAATTTTCTACTCTTGGCCTCAATTTTTTGTAAACCCTCATGGGTGTGTTAGTGGTAGAAGTCATCTAGGTTTTTGGTGGCCAATCTGTATGGGTCTGCAGCAATCTCAACTCTTGCCTCCTCAGAAGAAAGAATCTGAGGGGCATAAGGCAGAGAGAGAGACCAAGGCAAGTGTTAGAGCAGGAGAGAAAGCTCATTAAAAAGCTTTAGAGCAGGAACAGAAGGAAAGAAAGTACACTTGGAAGAGGCCCAAGTGGACAACTTGAAGGACAAGTGCCCCATTTGACCTTGAACCTAGGATTTCATATGCTGACACACTTCCAGCATTTTGCACCCCTTTTCCCTTACTTTTCCCTCAGGGTGAGCTGCCCGCATGCACGGTGGCCTGCTAGCACTGGGAGGTGAGCATGGGCAGTGTGTTTAGTGGAGCTGTACACATGTTCACCTGAGGCTTTCTTCCCTTTCCGGGTGGCATGCCTCCGGAAGGTCATACTCTGCCATTTTGCCCCATAATGCTTGTGCTTGAGCCCACTTGCCCAATTCTTGAAAGCTGCCAGTTACCAATTTCAGATGTTTTTATCTATTGGGAAGCTGCCTCTCTCTGGTGCTGGCTGTGACCAATTATTATTTCAGAGAGACAATGCGACAACTGCCTGACCATCAGCTGATGGTCGCCTGACATTCCTTGTTGGTGGGAGTAGCCCTCTCCTGCTCTGCTCCTGCCTGACTAGCTACCTACCAGGAGCTCCAAATGACTGCAAGAAAGAGTTTGGAGATGGTCCAAGAGCTGGGATTGGAACTGGTGACCTGGGTTGTAGTCAGATACTGGAGAGTTTCACATGCCATGCTGAGAAATTTGAACTTTATCCCATAGGATTGCAGGGAAGCGATATTCAGCAGGAGAGTACCTGGACTTATTTGCCTCTGAGCATGCTGGGTGGAGAGGCATGATGAAAGTGGAGACCTCTTTGGTGTGCACTAAGTAGGTTTATAAGCAATGTTCAGAGAATCTTCCACTCAAAGTAAAAAAAATTCTCACCTTTTGCTCATTTCTCAAAATGGTTTCTAATTCAGTCTTAAGAGCCAGACACTCTTCTTGGTTTGGGTTTTGTACTGTCTTATGTGTTGATCAATTAGGTGAGGCCTCAAGGGTAGACTTAGTGCTCAGGAACACAAAATCTGTTATACTTTTAGGTCCTAGAGACAGCAGGCACAGCAGGCCACACAGGACCACATGGGGAAGACACCAGGGTGGCCAGGAGGCTGAAGACAGGAGCATGCCTTTGATATACAAAGTAACCAGCACAGAGCTGCATCTCTATCTCTCCCTACGCTCCAGGAGACCATATTCCTCTCCTTAATCATCCCAGGGCCAGGTACAAGCCAACTAGAAACCATGTCTAGAGTCAAAGCCCACTGGAATGATTCAAACTGGCTAGTCCTAAGCTGTTCACCCTGCCTTGCCTTTCCCATGGAAACCCAGTAAAGGCCATGGCCTAGGTGTCCCCCTCGCCTGTCTTCTGCCTCCTGACCACCCTGATGTCTTTCCCATGTGGAGTGGCATGGGAAACTCTAGAACCTGTATGTATCATAAACTTTATTTTCATGAGTCTGTCCTGGGTCTCTTCTTGTGGTCACACCTGACTGACCACATCATAAAAGAATACAAAACAGCTTGCCAGGTCCTTAGGCAGGCATGATTGAGTGAGAAGGATGTAGTCCTGGGCCTCAGTGACTTTATTTACTTGTGGCCTTAGATAAATTATTGAACTTCTCTTGGTCTCAATTTCCTCATCTATAAAAATGACCCTTGCAGTGTACAAGTCAGAATAAACTAGACTATGCTGCTGTAATAGATAAACCCCGAATCTTAGCCACCTGTAGCAGTAAAGGTTTCCTTCTTGCTCTCAGTGCATACGCAACGTGGGTCAGCTGGCCACTCTGCTTCCTGTTCCCTGACTTAGCATGCAGGCTGATGGCACGCCCACTGTCTCTGATCACATTAGGATCTCAGTGGCAGATGGAAGGAGTGCTCAGGTGGGTCCTCCACCTGCAATTAAATGCACCAGCATGGAATTGGCAATGCATGCCTCTCCTCACAGCTCCATGGTTGGAAATCACATGGCCCTGCTTCACCACAAAGGAGCCCTGCATGACTACTACAAATGCCTACTCCACGGGTATAGGGTGAGGGTTACATGTGCTACAACACAAAGAGCCTGGCACAGGGCTTGAAGGCTGGCAGGTTCTGACAAAGCTCTTCTAGGAAGAGCAGCCTCCACCCACAGCTGTGGTCAAGACTCCCAGGTTTGCACTGGTAAGTACTTTAGAAAAAACATACTGTCTACAGTAACACAGACTTTTTTTTTTTTTTTTTTTGAGACAGAGTTTTTCTCTTGTTGCTCTGGCTGGAGTGCAATGGTGCAATCTCAGCTCATTGCAACCTCTGCTTCCCGGGTTCAAGTGATTCTCCTGCCTCAGCCTCCCAAGTAGCTAGAATTACAGGTTCCCACCACCACGTCTGGCTAATTTTTGTATTTTTAGTAGAGATGGGGTTTCACCATGTTGGCCAGGCTGGTCTCGAACTCCTGACCTCAGGTGATCCATTCACCTTGGCCTCCCAAAGTGCTGGAATTACAGGCGTGAACCACCATGCCCTGCTGGAGCTTTTCACTTTAAAATTATTTCAAAATGATAAAAGGAAATCTGAAAAGTCCAGTGAAGGAAAACCACTTGGGAAACAGAAATCCCAAAGATCAGGATTGATAAATGTCTCTATCTTCGAGTTACAGACTAAGAGGACTCTCAAGGACAAAATCTGGGGAAAGGTGATTGATAATCTCTTGTGTAAGAAGGTTTTCGGGCCGGGTGCGGTGGCTTAAGCTTGTAATCCCAGCACTTTGGGAGGCTGAGACGGGTGGATCACGAGGTCAGGAGATCGAGACCATCCTGGCTAACACGGTGAAACCCCGTCTCTTCTAAAAAATAATAATAATAATACAAAAAAACTAGCCGAGCGAGGTGGCGGGCACCTGTAGTCCCAGCTACTCGGGAGGCTGAGGCAGGAGAATGGCATAAACCGGGAGGCGGAGCTTGCAGTGAGCGGAGATCCGGCCACTGCACTCCAGCCTGGGCGACACAGCGAGACTCCGTCTCAAAAAAAAAAAAAAAAAAAAAAAGAAGGTTTTCAGTTGCAAGAAACAGGCAGAGCAACTTAAGCTGGCTTAAGCATGAATAGACTGATTGCCACAGGAACTCCAAGTCCCACCGCAGGACAGGGTTCAACTGGTTGACTCAGTTATACCAACTGGGACTCCAGCTCTCACCATTCCCCAGCTCTGGCATCCACAGTGTTGATTTTGTTTGGCTTCCTTTGAAAACGGATCCCTCTTAAGGTCTTGGAAAGGCTGTCAGAAGCTGTACAGTGGGGTAGATAAATAATTGCTTCTGGAAATTTTCCCTAAAGATGTGTGGGTATTTTTCTAAAAGTCCCTATGAAATATTTGTGTATTTCACTGGCTTAAATTTAACTATGACTTCTGTCCCTAGCAAGAAGGGTTGCCTTGAAGCCAATTGGGCCATGCTGACAGGAATAAAGAGGAAAGGATGCTGAATAGACAACGCATAGTCTACGTTACCCAGTGAGAGTAAGCAGGCCTGGTTTTAAGAACTGAGCCAGAGATGGGTTTGAAACCTGATGATCTTTAACAGTTTCTTCTCAAAGACGTGGGATGACTTGAAAGCGCTTGTCAGTCAGGCAATGAGAAATCCAATGAAGAACCACAGAGGAGACATGGTGTCCCTTCCTCTGCTCTTCTCCTTCACCCTCAACCCTGAGATGCATCCACTGACACTCACCTTGAAACTCCCTCCCTCTGCTACTCCCTTTGGGGGTTGATGCTTCATTGCGTGTCAGCTCTCTTTAGAGTGCATTCTACAGAACCTCATGTAGATAAAACCATGTCACAGCATTGCTTTGAGGCCTCAGTGACTGCTTCCCTTGCAATGGAATTCACCATGATTTCGCCTAAGTGGAAATATCCCTCTGGGATCCCTCATGTTCAGAGATATCACAAATTCAAAATGTACAAAGCCAAAATGATCACCAAATAGGATATTCCAACTCAGTTGATGACCCCATCACTCCTCCTTCTCTGGAATGAGTAATGGTCTCTAGAGTGGTCTCAATTCTTGTCTTTCCCATACCAATCCATCTTCCACCCCACAAACCAGACTAACTTTTCAGATTTGAGTTCTGATGATAACAAATACCTGCTTAAAAGTCAAGCCTTTTAGCTCACAGTGCGTGCCCACCTCTCAGTGGCTCTCCTCCTGCCTCTCGGCTCCATACATAGTCTGTCTGCATGTTGGGGTCTTTGATGGCCTCCTCCCATGCCTAGCATGCTAAGCCCTTTCATGCTTCCACCTCTGCTTCCAGAGGAGCTCCTGCGACCCCATCCAAAGCCCTCTCCTCAGGCAGGATTCCCATTTCCTTTTGGGGAAAAAAAAAAAAAATCCTTGTTTTTTTATATGTTTACTTCCATACCATCATTCCAGCATCCATCCCATTGATTGTAATACTATTTCATGTGTTTATGTTTTATCTCCTGCACAGGAAGCAAGTCCCCAGATGGCAATTCTCATCCACATCACGGCCGTCCACTGGGCCTTGCCTACAGCCTGCTATACAGCATGTGCTCAGTGAATGTGTGTCAAGCCAAGGGAGCAGAGACACCTAGAGCTGCTCCAACATTCTTCCTGTATGTTTTTCTCCATGATTATTTGACTCTGAAGTTGAAGCTTTTATTCTGTAGCAGGTATAAGTACTGAGGGATGGAATTGGTTTAGACTCTTATAATTTATTAAAAATTACTACAGGTGCCAAAGTGATAACGTTGACTATGTAGGTGGGCTAATCAGCCACAGTGAGCCTCAGAGGCTGAGCACTCTCATTCTTGGTCAGTGAGTCTGTAACCTTCTATAGAACTTGACCTGCCAATATGTGGAGCCACTATGGCATGGTTAAAGCACAGTTGGAAAACCCAGTTTTTAGTTAAATGTTTTTATTTTGAAATAACTGTATACTCATAATGCAGTTGGAAGAAATAACACAGATGATGCCCTGTCACCTTTACCTGGTTTTCCCCAACAGTAGCATCTTATAAAACTAGAGTATAGTATCTCAATTAGGATATTGACATTGACATAATACATCCATCTTATTCAGATTTTCTTAATTGTATTTATACCTGTTTGTGTAGGTGTGAAAGAGAGAGTGTGTGTATGTGTTCTATACAATTTTATCCCATGGGTAGGCTCATATATCTGCTACCTGTCAGGATACAGAGTATTTCCATCACCAAGAGGACCCCTCCTGCTGCCCTTTTATAACCACACCTGCCTTCTCTCCTCCCCCACATCTCCTTAACTTCTTGTAACCACTAATCCATTCTCCATTTCTATAATTTTGTCATTTTAAGAATGTTCTATATATTGAATCATACTTGTACTACCTTTGGGGATTGGCATTTTCTCACTCCACATAACTCTCTGGGGTTTCATACAAGTTGTTGTGAGTGTCAAGAGTTATTTCTTTTGATATGGATTACCACACGTTACCTAGCCATTCACTTATTTGAAGGATATCTGGGTTCTTTCTCATTTGGGGCCATTACAAGTTAAGTTGCTATGAATATTTTCATAAAGGTTTTTGTATAAACACAAATCTTAATTTCTCTAGGATAAGTACCCTACGTGCAATTGCTGGGTCTTACGGTGATTGTGTGTTTAGTTTCATAAGACCCAATCAAACCATTTTCCACAATGTATACACTATTTTACATTCCCATGAGCAATGTATGAACAATCCCCTTTCTCCACATCCTCAGCAGCATTAGGTGTTTTCCCTATTTTTGATTTGACCATCCTGATACATACGTGGAGATAACTTATTGTAGTTCAGTTTGCATTTCCCCAATGGCTAATTGAAGTTGAGCATCTTTTCATGTGCTTATTTGCCATCTGTATATTATCTTCCGTGAAATATCCATTCATGTATTTTTCTTATTTTCTAATGGGATTTTTTTGTTTTGTCGCGGTTGAGTTTTGTGAGTTCTTTATGTATTCTAAACACCAGTCCTTTGTTGGATATATGATTCCAGATACTTCCTCCTCATTTGTTGCTTGGATCTTTTATCCTCTTAACAGAGACTTTTTACAGAGAAAAAAATAAACAAAAAACAATTTGTTAATTTTTCCTTTTCTTTTTACAGATCATGCTTTTGGTGTCAAGTCTGAGAACTCTTTGCCTAGTCTTAGATCCCAACAATTTTCCTCCCCCCCCCTTTTATTCCCTAAAGATCATATAGTTTTGCATTGACATGTAAGTCCAGGATCCATATGGAGTTCATTTTTGTACACAGTGCGACGTTTAATGTCAATGATCATTTCTTTTTTTGTCTATGGATGTCCAATTTTTCCAGCACCATTTGTTGAAAAAACAATTCTTTCCTCACTGAATTTCTCCTGCATTTTGTCAAATATCAGTTGGGAATATTTGTGTGGGTCTATTTCTGGATTATCTATTCTGATCCATTGTTTTATGTGTCTATTTCTCTATCTCACTATTACTCTAGCTATATAGTAAGCCTTAATATTGATTACAGTGATTCCTCCCACTCCACTCTACTTTTTGAATATTATAGCTATTCTAGTGCTTGTGCATTTTCAAATTAAGTTTCAGAAGATATTTTTATTTGTATAATGTAAATTACATTATGAATATAAAATGAAATTTATAAAATTAATTTCAGAATAAACTCATCTATGATTACAAAATACCTTGCTAGGATTTTGATAAGAATTGCATTAGACCTATAAAATTAATTTAGGGAGAATTGATGCCTTTACTATGTTGAGTTTGGAAGCCCACTTTTGCACTTCAACTTAGTGCTGAATATGTATATGCTTTAGCAACCTCATAACAATGGTGTGCTGGCACATAATAGGAGCTTCATAAATATTTATGGCATGGAGGGAAGATGGGAAGGACAAGTGAAGTCTTGAAGAGTCTGGATCAGTTGTCCTTAAATCTGGCCACAGAGACAATCATCTGCTGAGCTTGGTAAAAGTACAGGTTTCTGGGCTTCATCTCAGCCCTACTGGTTCAGAATCTCCAGGGATGAGGCCAGTGAATATGTATTTTGAACACCTGCTATAGTTGATCCTCAAGTACAGCCAGGTTTGTAGGATGTAGCAGCCAACAATGGAAGCAGTTGAGTCTCGTAGGAATTAGCTGTTCTTTCTGACATTTGCCCTGAAACAAAGCAAGTGGTAGCTGCAATTGAGTCCACCTAAGACAAATTAACATACGGCTCAAAATGAGTATAGCAGCCTGGGAGTCAAGGGTGGTCCTTTCCTATAAGGAGGAGGACCAGATGTATTTTGAGCCTGTATCCACCAATTTCTTTTCCAAAGAGGAAATAAGCAACCAGTGTTCAGCAGAATGTGAGCAGTTCTAAAATCGTAAATACTGTTATTTAATCACTTCATTGCATACTTGATTAGTTCCCTAACCTTGAGGACTGTGAAACTGTAATGATGCACCAGGGGAGCTGGCCTCAGCTCTGAGAGAATTTAGAACAAGGCTGTTCAGATCCCTGGAAACATCTTTTTCATTAATAGCAGAAGAAGCCAAATGACCTATAAGATTTTTCTGTCATAAGGAGAACAGAAAAATTAGAAACAAAAGCACATAGAGGAGAGTTCACGAATTAGATTTTAGAGCACAGACTTTTTAAACCTTGGTCTTTGTTTCTGTTTGGTTGGTTATTCTTGCTTTCTTTCTCTCTCTTATTTTGCAGTTTCAGTCTCTTTATTTTCAATGTAAAATTTATAGCTATATAAAAGTAATTTTTGACAAAATAAAGTGTATTCTCCTAATCCCATCACCCAAACTTTGGTCAATTTCTGTTTCATTGCTGAGGCTCGCCTCTGTTCATGTTGCTTCTCCTTGTGCCTGCGAGGCCTTCCATAGTTGTAACCAGCATGTAATTCTGAGTTATTACATCAAACACTTGACTAAGTTGTGAGTTCTTCATAGTTATATTGCTTTCTTGGCAGTGCAATATTCTAATATGCTATTGTACCATCATTTTCTCTAATGTTACCATCATTCTAAGGCATTTCAGCCAATTCCAATGTGTTGTTTTTATCAAGAGCACTACAGTGAGCATTTTTAAATAAATTAATATTTTTGCTATTCTGGATTATTTCTATGGGATAATTCTCAGAAATTTCATTGCTAGGTCAGTGGACATACCCAGCTTTTGATATTTCTGAATATGCCAGCTTCAGCAAAATTTTGCCAGCATTGGACAGTTTTTTTTTTTTTAAATTTTGTGAACGTAATGAATGCAAATCAATATATTGACATTGTTTTGGTTAGAATGTTTTGTATGTTTGTTGGTCATTTGTATTTTATTGTATATTTTGCCTATTGAAATCCTGTATTGATCTATTATAAACTATAATGGGCTTTCTAAATATTAAAAATATTAATCTTTGTTCACAATTATGTAAACGCTTTCCCAACTCATTGCTGTTCTTTTTACATGAGTTTTGTCATTACTATTGTACAGAAGTTTAAACTTTTTCAATATTGTCAGCTTTGTAGGTTTTTTGTTGTTATGCTTTTGGTCTACTGCAGTAAGCTGGAAGAGTGATCATTCCTCTGCAGATCTGATAAAACTAGAGCCTGTTTCCTACCAGTCTTTCTCTGATGTGTGTGTGTGTGTGTGTGTGTGTGTGTGTGTGAGTGTGTGTGTGTGTGTGTGAGAGATTCTAGTCGATGAAGTGGGCTTTGAAACTAAATCATTTTTCCAGCTCTCCCAGTTGTATCTATGAAGTTGTCTCCCCTTCCCCTATGCTGAGACCCCGACTCTGCCCTGCTTTCTCTGTTACACAGCACCAGGTATGCTCCTGGGCTTGCCTCTGGTCCCCCAAGTGTTTCTTTTGGGCGTTTGCTAATCCACGTGTCTTTAGTTCTTTGTCCTAATATGGGGTAATGCTGGATCTACCACATCACTCCGCTTTCTTTACTAGATATCCCCATCTTATTTTTCCTTCATATGCTTTGTAGAATCAGGTATAAAGTCCAAAAGGAAAGTCCTTTTAAAAGAATGTATAGCTATGTGGAGTTGTACAGAAAAGATACAGAAAGATATCAAAACATATTACACCCATAACCTTGGAGCCAATTCCCTTTACAGAGTCCTTCCACTGTGATAACCATAGAAACTCCTTTGTTCCAAGGTGAACTACGAAGTGCACCCTACAACCCTGTATCTGTCCCGGAGAGTGTGTGCCAGTGCCGCAGCAAGACCTCACCCTGCCTGGGGTATCTTTGAGGAGGAGGTTGGTTCTCAATTCCTTTCACAAAGGGAAGCCACCCACCCCCTTCTCACCACCTCCCCTTTCCACACGCACACACACACACACGCAAAGTTTTGCTGGACGTAAATCCCAGAACTGAAGAGAGGCAACAGCAATGATTCAAAATGAGCCGCGGAATTGACAAGCATACTCTTCTTGCAGTGAGCTCTTAACAACTGGGCCAGGCCCTTCATCCCAGGTCACCTTCGCAGGAGCCTACAGGTTTCTTTCCCCGTGGCAGAGCCAGTGGGTACACTCTTTGGACCAAGGTCACCTGAGGGCTCTTCTGTCAAAAGGACTTCCATGCAGAAACCCTCAGTCTCTGCCTCGGGAGACGGTTGCTCTCTGTGTTTACCTAAAACAAGAAGCAGCTTTTAATGGGTGGCCTCCTCATTTTGCTAGCAGCCTTCCCTAAACAGAACAGTTCCGTCCTCTTCTTAATACCACTGAACAAGGGTGTTTTTCTTAGCCTCATAAAAGAGAAATATTTTGTGAAGGAAAAGTAGGACTCATGCCACTTTGTGGAAAGACTTGTGTTACACAAATTCACATGAAAAGACACATTCTAGGGGAAATGTGAAAAGGCACCAAAAGGAGAACCAGGCAGATGTAGTGTGAATCCACCCCTCCTACCTGTATGATCTCAGGCAAATTAAACCTTTTAAGCCCCTTTTAAAAAGAGAAATAAGAATATCACTCAAAATTGACATGAGGATTAAGTTAAATCACATGTAGAAACTATCTTATGTACTAGGACTGTCTTAATGTCTAAAAGGACCAAATGAAATAATTGGCGATTAGGTTTAAAGGCTGCACTGCTCTGTAGGCAAAGTCCTCCTTATAAATGAGATCATATATACAGTGGAGGGGGTTCAGCTTATAGGGGTTATGGACATTTTGGAGAATTTAAAGGCTGTTAAGACCTTCATTTCCCCAAAGAAGCACACGAGTCAACATTCTAGGTGCAGTAGCCCATAGATGCCATGAAGCACACCTGTGGGCTGCTGCATGGAGCCAAACTAAGAACTCACGCCTTGAGCACTCATGTTGGCACACCCATCCTCTGTCTGCAGGGGAGGGTGAGACCTGTTCTCCTTTTTGTGCGGGATCAGTGATTCTAACAGGACTCACCCTGAGCACATCCCACGCCACAGTCCATACATAGATGAGGACTTGGTAGAGCCTGGCACCCTTGTCATAGGTGAGTGTTTCTCCCCACCCAGACCCATATCACATGTTAAGGCACAAGGCCAACTGTCTAGTTCCTTTGACTACATGGAAAAACCCAACAGGATTGAATGCATTAAAAAGCTTGTATCCTCTCACTGGAGTAATTCCCTCCTTTGTGATTGAAGATAAAAGTAGCTAATGTTTTTTAAGCACTTACCACTATACACTTGGCATCATAACCGCATGAGGTGGGTTTGGTTATCTCCATCTGGCAGTCAGCTGCATATGGAACAGTTTAAAAGTCATGTGCTGCAGGTCTCCCAGCTAGTGAGTGGCAGAGCCAGGCTTCAAATCTGAGCACCCCCAACCACAATGCCACACCTTCTGCCTTTCTCTTCCCAGCTGGCTCAGAGGCACTGCACATGTCAGTGGACTGGCCCTTGTGGTTCACCAATTGTTCAGCCTTCTTCTTTCAGCTTCCCAGCCCTGTGGAGTCAGCTCCAAGAAGACTGCCCCTGCATATAAGCTGCTTCCTGCTTGCCCACACTTCTGTCAGTCCATAATGTACACTCCCGATGTTATAAAGTGTTCTACTTCCCCATACATGAACATGAACGGTTTCAAAGCCTCTGAATCTTCCACTCTATTAACTTGTTGCTTCCTATTTCCGATAAGAACTAGCCCTTTTGTTATATTTTAATTTCAAATATCCACTCTCTTTATCAGCTGGCCCACCACTGTCCTCTGAGGCTCCAGCTCAATCATTTGTGGTGGCTGAGCTTCCTTATGTACAGCCAGGAAAATGGATCTGGGACACAGTGGGAGGAAAGTGGAGGAGTGTGTTTCAGTTATACCTGAAACTTCTCGGACTGATGTCTCGGTAAGTTTCAATGGACTTTGAAACTCTGTTTATGTGAAAGTTTTTGGAACATTCGGCATTTTTAAATATGCACTGTAAGTACTTTAACAGAATGTTGGGTGGTTACAGACCTGCCCAGAATTTAACCTCCCTTCCTCCCAGTGTGACAGTTTCTGCTGTCCTTATTCCTCCTGTGTCCTCATCAATATGTTCTGACCCTGCCTGGTGACCAGGTCAGCTTCCGGTGGCTCCTTGCTTTAACAGTGAGACTTTCCTGATGCTGGTCTATACTCAGCCACAGCAGTCCAACAAGATGGGCCCTATGACAGGACACCAAGACTCTTCTCTGCAGTACATCCAGCAGAGGGGCAGGTAGGAGCAGGCAAAACAGGAATCAGCACTAGACATTTAGACCCCCAAAAGAAAGAGACCCGAGGAAAGAGATGCACCCTCCTGTACACAGGAGTCAGAATAGATGGGCACTCAACAGGTGGGCCATGGAGTGGGGAACCGATCAGGCTTGAATTCTGGTTCTGTCACTTACTCACTGGATAACCTTGAGAAAGCCCCAAATGTGTCATGTGAAATGGGGCTGATGACAGTCCCCATGTTGTAGGTCGTTTTCATGGTGCAAGGGTCATGGTAAGTGCTCTGTGAAAATGGCCATCACAATGACGCATGACTCCCAGAGAAGATGCAGGGGAAACTGGGCAATGCCAGCAGACCATTCCCCGCCCCCAGCTGAAGTGACTTGATAGCACTGAGCCCTGCTGCTGTCAGAGCTCAGCCCCAGACCACCCAGTCAGAGTGATACCCACCTGAGGGCACCGTACTCCAGGTCCACAGGCTCCTCCAGGTCTTCCCATTCACTCCCACTCTCTGGGGACTCTTCTGGAGGCAAAGACTCTGGGACAGTGCCCCAAGAGCAGAACTGTGGCAAGAGAATGGTCCCAGAATCTGCCTCCAAACATTCTTCACAGGGTAGCTGGCCTTGGCATGTAGAGTTGATGGTAAGATACTCTTCATCCTCCGAGGTGGGAGAAGGGGCTCCACATGGATGGTACATGTCACCTTCCCCATCCTCCCCATCCAATTCAGGACTAGAAAACAGAAGCCCATGTGTCTTCCAGCCTTAATAAAACAAATTCCTTGCCCCACCTTCCCCTTGCCTTTTAGAATACTCTCCACGACGCAGGCCGGTGAGACTCAGCCAATGTTGAAACAGCTCATGCCAGAGGCTGCTCTGGGCACCAAGAAGCAAGAAACGAATAAGGCACTGCCCCGGCTTTGAGGAGCCCCCAATTTAATGAGAAGTTGGAGCAGTAAAGAAATGTTACAGTCCATGTAGGAAGTGCTATGATAGAGGCAGCTGCAGCACCTTACTGAGCTCAGGAGACAGAGGGGCTTGCCAGAGAGCACAGCATTGCAAGCAGGGCAATGACCCAATTCTAAGACTGACTCTTCACATGGCAAACAGAGTCAGTCAGACCTTGGACAAGTTTATTGACTTCATTGGAACCTCAGTTTTCTCATTTGACAAAACTAAATGGTCAAGAAGCGTCTAGGATTATTGGGACATGTAAATTACATAATTCCGACACAGCCCCCTCGCTCCGAGTTCCTGATATGGGGTAAGCTTTTAGTAAATGTGAGATGCTGTGATTACTACTGTGAATATGATAACTATTTCAACAGAAGAATTACAAAGAAAGGGCCTCAGGAAGGGGTTGGGAGTGACTCAAGCAGGCAACCATCAAAGTACTTTGTGCAAAGATCAGGTCCTTTTCTGAGCACTGAAAATGTGCCTATTTAGAAAGGCGGCCAGCTAGAGTGACATTTACTCCCCGTGAAAGGACACAGGAGTCAGACGAGTGAGTAGTGAAGCTCATTATCTGGTGATGCAGCTGCAGACGTAATGGTCAAAGAACAAGGCTTCCAGGGGCTGCCCCAAGTTCGCCACACACGCCTCTTGATAGAAAGAACAGTCCATGCAAAGGTAGGGCATTTTACACAGCACTGCAGACATGCAGAGAAGGTGCTCAGAAAATATCTGTCGAAGGTCTGGTTAGAGAAGATGAGAAGGAATATCTAAGAGAAAAGCACAAAGATTTAGCTTTTTACCAAATACATGGATCCTCATTTCTCAGCCTCCTTCCCCATACCCAAATCAATGGGTTGGCTTTGTTATGTGCTGCTGCTATCCTTCTCCTTTCCTGCATTGCCTCTTTCTCTTAAAATTGGCTCTGGTGCACCCCAATAGCTACAAACACCCAGACATCCAGAGAGTCCATCTTCCTCCCCAGTAGAGCTGGAAGCGTCTGTCCCAAACTGAGCTTCACTGTGAAAGAGACATTATTTCTGCTCATAAGAGCTACAGGGTATGTGAAATAGTGAATGTCATGTAAATATATGCACACTCAAGTGTATAAAAAAGAAATTATTCTACAAGGACTGAAGAGGAACACTCACTGTCAAAAGACATTCTTAATTCTTGAGAATTTGCAGGGAAAATTGGCTTTAAACTTGGCCAAATCATGTAGAAACTGTTTTCTTATAAAAATAGGAAAGAAACATTCAAGAAGTTTTATCAAAGAATGGGAAATCTAGCCTATTGCCCAGGTCAAGACTCACTACTGACCCCACCCCCTCAAGCAGCACCCACTTCCCTCCATTCTGAGCACACTAAGCCTTGTTGAGGAGTGAGAGATGGCAGCAGTATGTTTCCATTGGCCACTGCAGCTGCTTATGTCCACACCTCACCTCCCACCAGTAGACTCCCTCCACCCCTTCTAATAAGCTCTTTGCCCTCTGGTTTCGATTCGGAGTTCCAGCTACTGGCTCTGCCTGGACAGAGACCTAGGGAAGCCATCAGCCTAAGAGGCAAGAGGCAAGGCTTCATCTGAGGCTCAACCAAAGAAAAAGTTATTTTCTTCCCGCTTGTCCAGGGGGACTTGGGGTCCCAAGGGTGAAATCTTGGCCATTATCTCACCACAAGTAGGGACAACGACTGCCTATCCTTCTACCCTTTTGCACATGCCATCAGGCTGCCCTTGGAGATTTGACCTGGGGCTCAACTGTGGGCATAGGGAAAGGGTGACTAGGGAATAAAGAGGCACCAGAAGCCTGTATGCCTATTTCACGGAAAGGGCAAGACTTGGAAATTTGGAGAATTTCATTAAGATAGAGACATTCTTTCACAGCAAGCCTCATGTTTTGCCATGTGGACATGATGGGTAAAGAGGTGGAATCCTACACCCAGGGTTCAAGGTCAGCCAGCTCATGGCTAATGTAGCAGGACTTTCAGCAAGACCCTGATGCTGTCAGGGTACACGGAGCTCTATGCTCACCCCCTGGGTTTGTGTAATGACCTCAAGTTCTTCTTGCCCTCATTCTCTGCCCACCAAGCTGTCCAACAGAAGGAGGCTTTTATAGACAGATGATAACCAGAGGAGAATCTGGAGATTTCACATGGGCTCCCTGGCCAGCCATCTCTCCCACACAAACCAGCAGGACCCCAGAACCAGGGTCCCCACCAAGTCCTGAAACTCCTCAGTGGGTATTTTTAAGAGGAATCCTAGTTCAGCTCTGAGGTCAGTGAAACCATTCTGAAGGCTCTGCTTGCTACAGGATATTTACTGAGAAAAGACACTATGCCCAACTTTTCTGGACAGCTATCCTTTAAAGACTTGGGCCACCAAAATCATCTCTACCTTCAGGAGGAAAGTCACAGAAGCAGATTGGGCATTTCAGGCTTGAAATATGAAGGTATTATAATTGTCCTATTTACTTATGCTTAAACTCACAACAAAGTTTGGGTTTTGTGTTTCTTCATGTCTCCAGTTCTCCATCATCAGGCCCCATACTGATGTCCCTGTTAGCCCTGATGACACAGCTGGGAGCCCCAGGTCTCTGCTCCTGACAACTGCATTTAGTTTTGGCAGGTTGGATTTATGGTATCTCTAAAACATCAAGGTAGACTAGTTCAATGGACTGCCAGATTTGAAGCTCAGATGATAAATCTGAGCTGAAGTATAATAGTTGGGATTTGTCAGAATTGTGTGGATAGGAATAGGAATGCAGGGGGCAGGTACCCGTGGGAGCCTGGAAGGTATAAAGAGAACCCTACTAGAGGCAGCACCCAGGCTCCATCCCAGGCTCACTCACTCCCCTCAGCCACACTCCAACCCAGGAGCAGGCATGACAGCTCCCTCACCTGGCAACTGCATCCCTCCCTAACTACTCTGACATCACACCTGGCCTAGCAGCTGCAGTTGAGTGAGATCTCTGGCCTCCTAATTATCTTCTGCTATTCCAGGCAGTGCCCTTCCCCAGAAGGTATGTCATAACTTTAGGTTCATTTCAAGGACTCCTGCTTCATTTTGCTTTCTTAAATAAATGACCATCAAGATTTATACCATCACTTTCACAAAGCGATGCTTGGTGAACTTACGTGCATTTTACTTACATGAGTTTAGTGATATGTGCTAGGCAAAAAAAAGAAAGAGAAAGAGAACCTTAAACATTCTGCAAAGACCAACTGTCCAACCAATGAGTGTAAGCCCTGAAATGCACATGAGTGGGAGAACTAAATCTTCCATCCTCTCAGTCTGTCTCTGTTTCTATGGGGCCAGCATTTAAAGACAAACATTTTGCATACAGCATGGCCCATAAATGCAAGCCTCCTAACTTCGTCTGAAGCTTGACCAAACAAAAAGTGATTTGCTCCCACACCAAGGGGCAAACAACATCACTCCTTCCAAAGTGATGTTTCAAGGGTAATGAGACTTGATGCGATTGTTGCCTTATGCCTACCTTTAGGAACTAACCTTATAAAAAATGTGACTTCAGCCAAGCTTTCCCTCTGATAGGCACGTAATCCAAATCTCCTCCATAAAAATGTACTATAGTGCTTTATTATAAGATATTTTTATAAAGATCTACTACTAGACGGTAAAACCTCTAGATATAGAGTGTGAGAAAAGAAGAGAACAGAGAAAGAAAAGTGAAATCGAATCTTGTCCATGAACACTTTGGGTTTTCTGTGGTGCTGGCAGCCATCTGGTTGTAGGAAGTTGCCACCTGGCAGATGGTAAGTTCCGGCAATTTGCTGGGAATTTCAATTGAAGGGACCTGTTCTTTAGCTGGAAATAGCTCAGGAAAGGGAAGGAAAACAGACTTGCATTGAGTTCTTACTGCATGCCAGGCAGTGTGACAGCACCCTGCACGTGCTATTTCTTTTGACCTGCACAGTACCCTGTGGAACTGTCATGGTCCCCATTTACATTTGGGAAGCCTCCAGCTCAGGGAAGGCAACTCTCCAGGCATACTAGTAAGTGGCAATGCTGAAACCATGTAATAGGATCCAGAAATCCATGCTCTTTTTGTTAAAGAGTTTGACTCACAGATGCCAGACATTTAAGAGGCAGTGGCCTGCGACAGCCACCTCAGAACTGAGCTGCAAACACTTTTAAGGCTTCTGCAGAGAGTCACAATCCCACTTTGAAATTCTTATTCAGACCCTACCCAGGAACTAGGGGAGCTGTGTCCAGGGGTTGCGGGGCATGCGTCCCTCTTTTCTTCCTGTAGGGGGCGGCCACTAACTATGTGTGCATTAAATGCAAACTGACGTCCTGTTGGAGGAGAGGTGGACTTGGTTTGAGTTTTTTTCAGAGGGGAGGAAAGGTTCCTAAGTGAGGGAGGGAAAACGAAGTAAAAATAAAGTCAGGAAATGTGAGGAGGCAGAAAGCATTCATCAACAGAACCACCACAGGGAGGCTAGAGAAAAAGGGGGAGCGGTTGGCCATTGAGAGAGCCAGGATATGCAGAACAGTAAGGCTGACTGCCCACAGTTCATCCATGGGTACATGGACCATGTTGGCCTGGCAGTGAGTATGATGGGCGACGGGCGTTCACAACAGACTGAAGATCGGAGACTCCCCTGGAATGCTCTGGATGAGCCCTTGGGACTCTCATGTGGCTCTAGAAGGAGCAGTCCCTCCAAGAATGACAGATTTTGGACATCTGGTATACCCTTGCAAATAGGGCCACTAAGCCAAATTTAATTTGGTTCAGAAAAACAGAATAATGTGATGTTTGATGTAAAAAAAAAAAAAAAAAAAAAAAAGCAAATGCTAAAAGATAGGCAGAAATAGGTATCCGGACTTGGAAGTAGAAGACATAAAGAAGCATAAAGATGTATTTGCTCTCTCTATGTGGGAGCAAATCACTTTTTCTTTGGTTGAGCTTCGGATGAAGTTAGGAGGCTTGAATTTATAAGCCATGCTGTATGCAAAATGTGTAACTTTAAATGCTGGTCCCATAGGAACAGCATAACAGCATAAAGATTTCACCTTAATATAAGAACCTCTGATCAGTAACTAGATGATGATAAAATGGGTCACTCAAGAGGTAGCAAGCTCCGCATCCCTGCAGATATTCAAGCAAAAGCTAGGACCCCTTCTTCAGGAATGTTATGGAGCAGATTCCAGCATGGAGTCTGAGGCTAAACTAGATCATTTTTATATTGAACAGGCTGATTTTCTGTAATTTAATGAATGAAACAGTGACTGCCTATACTAATAGTTTAAAACACCATTTTAAATAACTATTGACTATATTAAATTAAAGGCACCTGGCAAGTCAAATTCCAAGCTTGTACCTGTACCCAGAGTCACTTTATAATTCAGCTCCCAGGGTCTCTTTTCATTATCCCAAACTATCTGGCAGCAAAACCTTTCAATATCCAAACAAGTGCCTCCTGCCTACAGGAAAGTACGGTTCCTTTTATATGTCCTTTAAGATCATGGTAATGATTGTCCTTGGACAAGTCGCTGTAGGTTATTTTCTTTATTATTTTATCAAGTATGTCAATTACTGCCTAGAGTGCAATTGTAAAGAACTATAAATACACTTATGTTATACATTATCAGACAATGAAAGTGAATGTCATTGATGAATGTGCTTGCCCACCCTGTTCTACTTTGCAAACCAGTTAGCTTCTGTTCGGCTAACACAGCGTTCTTCAAAAAATTGTAGCAGGGTACTTTTAGGGAATGCATGCCTGGCTCCTGGATTTTACAGCTCTCACCAGGTCCAACTGTATTACACCACCGCTTTACACTTCACAGGGACTATCATTCCCTATGGATCTACCTTTGACAGTCTTCTAAGATGACCATCAAATGAGAGCCATTTCATCTAAGTGGATTTATAGAGTGTCAGACACAAATGATTGCCCCTTGTTATTTGCCTGCTTTATGCCCAAGCCTCTGGCTGGCAAATGCCTAGAAGCAGGTCTTATCCTACATGTGCAGCCCTCTGTCTGCTCCCAACAGGTCTCCAAGCCCCTTGTGTAATAAGTACTTGTCAAACTGAATCAAAGACTATGTGTTCCTTCAGCATAGGACTGAGAACCAGAAATACTTATAGATGGATGGACACAAAAATGCAGACTAAGTTTAAAATGACTGTGAAAATGAATGCTGCAGGGTGGTCTTGAAGATATAGATGTGTTTAGAAAACAAAAGCTGGTATAGTCAGGCATGACAGCCAGTGCCTGCAGACCCAGCTACTTGATCAGCTGAGGTGGGAGGATCACGTGAGCCCAGGATTTTGAATTCAGCCTGGGCAACTTAGTGAGACCTCATCTTTTTAAAAAAACTGATGTTGATAATAAAGCATTATATTAGCAATAGAAACGAGGATGCATGTAAGAACTTCCTTCTTACTACAAAGCTTTAAGAGGCCATAGAGGATACAAGAGAAAAGTTTGTGTGCCAGGAGAAAACCTGAGGCCTGTCATCTATAGTTTCCAAGACATATTGGGGACAATTGTGGTCTGGGTAGGGTTTGCTTTCCCAAAAGCTCACAGGTGGTCACAGCAGCACCAGACCTTATGCTTCTCTTGGTGCAACCTCTCTCCTAAATGCCCGGAACAGTTCTGGGTACAAAAAGCATTCAAGCATAGTTATTGATGGCTTGATTATAATTTCCTAGCAATGAGATGCATACAGTTTACAAAATGACTGCAAATGGGGCAATTCTTACCTTCCAAGTCTCATGATATCACAAACTGAATAGCAGTTTTGCCTCACATCCTTTTCCAAAGAGGTCTCCAATGTTGATGCATCCCTTTCTTGGTGAAGTTTGCATAAATGAGGGTGGGACTCAGGAGAATGTGTCAAGGAACTGGCCCAAGGTCTCTCTCTATTTTGGCCCCATTGTGCTGCTTTGATGTCCTTTTGGGAAGACTCTGGCCTGAGACCCAGGCCGTCCCCTGCTTCTGGGGAGGCACTGTCCCTCCAGCTGTCCTCTTGATCCAGGATGGGGCTGGTACATGAGTCAGTACATGTTGCCCTGGTGAATTCTTTGTCAGTTGAGAGTTCAGGTGTCTATTAAAAGAAATGCTACTGATTACTGACTCTGGGGTGCAAATTGTTTTTTAAAAAATAAAAAGCTTTTTTCCCCCATGTGGTTGTAGATCAGAGCAGTTACAAGATGGGCTTTGAGGTTGGCCTATCACCATAGCATCCCAGCTCCTCCACATGCTCCCGGCTGGACCCTGGGCAGCACACTCAGGCACCTTAGCTTAGGGGGCTTTGGAAGCTCTCCATAAATGTGAGCCTTATTTTTAAATAAAAAATATTTGCAAAATTTAGACAAAGATAAAAATGGAAGATAAATATGCTCAACAATGACTCTATTCCACTTTCCGATAAGAAATGTTTTCTTTTTAAGTTCATCTTCATCTGTCATCGCAGGGCTTGTCTCCCTGTCTCCTGCCCCATCAAGATGATGTTCTTTCCTGGGTCTCCTCCTCACTTTCCCAGACATGACTTGCTTCATCTCAACTGCTCACCTCCCTGTCAGCCTTTTAGGTTTGGTTTTGGTGACGTGCTATGTCTTGCTGCCACTGCTCGACCTTCTACAGAAAAACAATCTGTGTTTCAGTAGAAAACTGTTTTTATCTACAGCAGAACCTGCTGGGTTCCCTGATTCTGGCTGTCTCCACTGTCTTTGAGCTATTTTACAACTCTATAAATAAACAGGTCCTTTGAAATCTTTTTTTGAGCCAGTTTTAACATCTGCCTGGTCCCCTCATTGAATGAGTTAAATAAAATCTTTAACATGTGTTCATTTTTATATCTGTAGGAATCATGATTTTACCTTTTCCAGAAAATTATCTTCTAGCACTTCCACCCCCGGATCTCCATCCCTGATGTAATAAAGCCCATGGCTGGGTTCCCACCCCCGCCCTCACCTACAAAAGAAGAACCACCCCAATGAGTGGTCTCCCCACCTTTCTGACTGTACATCCCTAGCAATGAGAGGGATACACCTCCAAATGTGCACATTTATTTAATTATAAGTCATAAACATTTACTACTCTTCTGATAGACTGGACATTATACAGGATACACCAAAAATCAAAATTTTAAGAAAGAGCATATTTTATCACATTTCATACTATTTGGAGAGACCTACAAAATCTGTTTTTTAACTTATCCTCTCCTAGCTCACTGTCCCTGGACACGCTCTCCAGCAATCCTTCCCCACTCCAAGACTTCCAGTCTGTGGAGCTGCTGCTTTTCATCATAACTCCCACTCCCCTTCCCTGTCACACATGTCCTCGGTGTGCCTCTTATTCTGCTCAGCATCCATGGCTCTGCCCCCTAGATGCTCACTTACAGACAAGGAAGACCCTGAGCGCCCACCTCCTTGCCCCTCTCTTCCTCCCACATGTCACTTGCAGATTCTGGGTTTCCATTTTAATTCCTACTCAAACTGTGTGAACCTCACCCCTGCTTCTGAGCCTCTGACTAGATTAGCTTCAAGTGTGTGACTGCAGATGTCAAATGGGCAGTCAAGACTTCCAGATAATCTTTCTCTGTGTCCTTAATCAATTCAGTTTTCTACCTCTGCTCTCTAAATTATTTCTCATCTTGTCTCTCTCTTCAAGTTTCCAACAACTCCCCCCTGACCTTGCCTGTGACCTCACAGTGAAAACGGACACGTTCAGATGAGAACTCTTCATCTTCCCACAGCAAATTCCACTGAGCAGCCTCTGCCCCTACCCCAACTTCACCTTCCACCTCTCGCCACCCATTTCTGTGCTCTACTTCATGGCAGCCTCTTACATGAGTGTCTCTTCTCACAATTTCCATGCCTCCCTCCTTCTTTCTCGTTCCCACTAGCACCAGCCTTCTGTCCTTACCACCCAATGGAAGGAGCCCACATCAGGGTCCCCAGTGACCTCTATCTTTCTAAAGCCGAAGAACAAATCTCTGTCCTCCCACTCTCTCTCTCTCTCTCAGCAACGTTCAACAAAGTGTGTCCCTCCTTCCTGCCTGAGAGCTTCCTCGTTCATTTGCTGTACTTACCTGGAGTTGATCGTTAGTCTCACCCTTGCTTCGTTTTTCCACAGTTCCCAGGCCCCATCTTAATCTCATATGCTGTTCCATCTCTGTACCAGGCCTCTCAATGTTGGCATGCTCTGTGCTGACTTTTGAGTCCTCTCCTGGAACTTATCTGCACTCTTTCCCAAGGTGATCTCAACCATTTCATGGCTTTACATGGCCTCTACATGCTGACAACTCCCAAATTCACTTTTCCTAGCCCTGATCTCATGCCTATTCTCCACAACTGCCTAAGAGATATCTTCACTGGATAGCCTATAAACATCTCAGTTTTACATGATATTAGAACTATTGTTTCTCCTCCATGCACCCCAGATGGCCTTCCCCAGCCCCTGTAAGCAGTCCCTCTCTTGGTAATTGGTACCAAGAGAGATGAAGAGGAAAATAGGATCTATGATTACCCTCTTAAAGCATGAAATAGGCATGTGCGATCTAGTGCAGAGAGAGGTATTGGAATCAGGAAAATTGGGCTTTTTACCTTCTGACCCCTCCTTCACCCTGTATTGGCTTCCTCGTGCCAAAGTTTCATGGCTCTCTTTCCTCATACCCATTTCTAATCACAAAGTAGTCTCCTGACTCCACCTACCAGATGTATCCCAAATCTGGCTACTGCTTAACTCTTCAGCTACAGTCTGAGTCCAAGCCACATCATGTTTGACCTGCTTGACCTCCTGCAGTCCCTGAGCACGAGCAACCCAAGTGGCTCCTCTGAAGAATGGAGGAGGACATTTCCTGCTTAACCCTCCATGCCAGCCCAGTGGCTTCCCACTGCATGCAGGGTGGTGGCATCATGTTCCTCTGATCCCCAAGGCCCTCCAGGGTCGGTCCCTGCCGCCTCCACAACTTCCTCCACTTCTGCTTCATTAACGACGGCCCAAGCACACTTGTATTTTTGTCCCTCAAACATCCAGGTGGGTTCCCATCTCAGGGCCTTTGTTCATGCTGTTCCTTCTGCCTGGAATGTCCTTACCCCAAATGTGGGCATGGCTGCCTCCTTCTCAGAGGTGCTTTACTTTATGGACTAAATGCCCACTCCCCAGAGCCGCTTACCCTTGCTCTGCAATCTGACCACTGGAGCCACCCGAGCAAATCACAATCCTTCTCCCACTTGGCCTTCGGGTATGAGGAGGGAAAGCTCACCCCCACACCTCACCTGGACCCTTCCTGCTAGAGCTTTATGGGCTCTCCTGGGAGGAGCTATTTTCCAGGATGGAAAGATTGCTTTTTTCCCTGGGATTTCCTAGAGATTTCAACAAAAACACAGAGTCCCAGCACCTTGGCCTGAATTGGTGTATGTGAAATTTGGCCCTCTCTCATCTGGTTCAGTTTCTTAACACAATTGCTGTCATCTACCTTCTTTTCCAAACCAGCAACTTTTGGATATCTTTCCCATAGCTCTTCTCTCCCTAGATGCTATGTCAAATGACCTCTTGGAGTCTAAGCATCAACAGGATCTGGGTCATCAAGCCCTTTATGTTGTCCTAGTGATGGTGACACCCTCAGGCATAATAAGTGATCCTTTTTATCCACATCCTAGAGATGAGGAATCATGAGGCCTAGAGAGGACAGGCAACTGCCCAAGGCCCATGCAGCACAGCAGGTACAGGTGATCCAGGTACCTGCCCAGATCCCCTCTCCAGGACTGAGACTCACATCCCACTGCCTCTTCTCCCCTCCTTGGGGTGGCCTACACCCCAGTGCTGGTTAGGGCAACACGCAAAGGCACAGGTTCTCTTGTCCCAATTCATGGCAGCTCCAAAGGGCCATCTCTGCTCCAGGGCTCCCTCCAGGGTCAGCTGAGGCCCTGGTTATAGCTGCACATTGATCTCTCCTTCTGCCTCACCCCACTTCGGTCACCCTCACAGGGGATGTTCTCAAGTGCAGGCCCATAAAAACCTCCCACACTCACATGTCTGCTGCAAAATCTGTTTCCTAGGGACCTCACAGAAGGCATGGCAATGGGTAATTTTATCTGTCAACTTGGCTAGGCCATGGTACCCAGATAAGTGGTCACATACCATCTAGATGTCGCTGTGAAGGTATTTTTTTTTAGATGTGATTTGACATTTAAATCAGCAAACTTTGAGTAAAACAGATTGTCTTCCATAATGTAGTGGGCCTCATGCTGTCAGCTGAAGCCCCTAAGAGGAAAGACTGACCTCCCTGAGGAGGAGGGAGTTCTGCCTCCAGATCACCTTTGGGCTTGATCTCCATCAGTTATTCCCTGGGTCTCCAGCCTACTGGCCTGCCCTGTCGAATTTGGACTGGCCAGCCCTCATAGTCACATGAGCCAATTCCTATAATAAATCTCTTTCTCTTTCTCTCACTCTCTTCATATATAAACACACATAAACACACACACTCACACACACTCATTCTATCTGTTCTATTTCTCTGAGAACCTGACTAACATAGGAATCAAGGTAAAAATCCTGATTTTCCTGATTCCAATGGCTCTCTCCTTTGCACTAGACTGCGCGCGCCTATTTCATGCATTAGGGGGGTAATCATATATCCTGTTTTCCACATCATCTCTCAGAATGGAAATTCTTATTGGAAATTCCCTTGGTCTGCTTCTGTGTCTACTCTCCTTCCTCCCAGGCTTCCCTCTCTGATGCCTGGGCTTCCAAAGAACCTGGCCCTAAAAGTTTCACAGCCAAAGTCTAAACATGTAAACATCTACAGGAAGACCCAAATGTTGGAAGAGTCAGAATCAAGGAGAGGAAGGAGACCTATTGAGGTTCGGGGGCCAGCTATTTTCCTGCCCCTGTGAAAGGAGGTGGCATTGAACCTACCTACAACCCTACAACCCTCTTAGGACCCTAGAATCAGGAAAAAGGGGGGCCCAACCAGAGCCAGGCAGAGCGAGTAGAAGACACTGCAGCCTACCTGCCATTCCTGCTCCATCTCAGGCAGCGCACCTGGAGGGGGTCGGCAAAGGAGGAGCGTGACTTCCTGTGGGGCCCCTCTCAGTAAATGCAGCACCTCCTGCGAGAAACCAAGATTCACTGTTAGATCTGGGACTGCATCGCTGGGGATACAGCGATGTTCTCCCCACTGTGTTCCAGGCACTGGCTCCTCCCTCCTGCACCTTGGTCTATTTCTCACTCCTGAGAACTCCAGAGAACACTGCTGTGGGCCTGACTTTTCAAAGTGCAAGGAACCAACGTCAGTGTCCTGCAGCTTCCACAAAGTTGATGCAAGATGCTGGGCTGTGCATCACCTTTGTGCAGCTTGGACTCTGGGAACTTCTCACCTGTAATATTGCAGTAACCGCCTCACTGGTCCCTGCCTTCACCAGTGTCACCCACCTGCCTCCCTCCACGTTGCTCAAGGGAATGGCAATATCTGCCAATACCAATGCCTTTTCTTCAGAGAGAGAAAGAGTGGCTCCAACAAATGGCTGTTCATCTCAATTGCCCTTTCCTCCCAACCTCCCCTCATCTTGGGCCACCAATTGTGCAGGCTCCACCACCTGAATCTCTAAAGCCTGATCCTTGGCTCTAAGCTTCCTATCAGGGCTCGGCTTGAGCTCTGGGAACCTCTTGCCTATAGGATTGCAGTGACCTCCTCTCTGCTTGCTGCCTTCTCCAGTGTCACCCACCTGCCTCCCTCCACAATGCTCAAGGGTAGTTTTCCATAATGCAGATATAACTGAGTCCTTCCTCCCACTGCACACCCTGGCTGACTCACTTTTCCCTCAATGTAAGCTCCAAGGCATAGCACATAGACCCCATTTCTACCTGCTGCTGCCTCTCACCCCAGTTCCCTCTCTCCCATCTACTCCCCTCTGCACCCACATCCTAAGCCCCTGCCATGCTGAACCTGTTGCTCCAAGCCACCCTCTCAATGTCCAGGGCTCAAGGTTGCCTCGATAGCTCCTATTTCCTATTTAGACCAGGATTTCTCAAACTCTTGGCACTGTTGACCTCTCAGGCTGGACAATTCCTTGTGGGAATGCCTGTCCTATGCATCGTAGGGTGTTTAGCAGCATCTCTGGTCTCTACTCACTAGATGCCAGAAACACTCATCAGCTGTGACAACCACAAATGGCTCTGGACTTAAGCAAATGTCCTCTGAGAGGGAAATAATCCCTGCTTGAGAATTGCTGATCAGAACACTCCCTAGTCCCTGCCTCAGCCATCCAGGACTTCCAAGGGGTACACTTCTTTCCTGGCTCACTGGTGTGAGCACTGCAGCATGGGCTTTCGTCTCCCAGAGTACGTGTCTCCTGCCATCACCGCTGTTTCCTGCCCGTGAGCTCTGAGACTGCATGAGCTGTCCTCCTCTGTGTCTTCAGTCTCTCATAGAGTTGCCAGCCCAGCAGTGGTTCTCAGAGAAGGGTTCTTGGATCAGGAGATGGACAGATGAAGGTACACCCTTCCACTCGAGTGTATGGTGTTCTAGAGACCTCCCCGCTGCCCTGCCCTGCCCTGAACCACTGTCCCCCTTTGCCCATCTTGCTTTGTGATTCTGGAGCTGACCTATGAAGACTGCATGAGGCTTCCTGTTGGGCTCAGTTAGGGGAACACGGCGGGAGACCAGAGACAGGGAGAGGAGGTCATTGCTGCTTCCAGATTCCTCCCTTCAGGTTGCCATGGGATGACTACAACCTCAGCCAAGGCAAGAGCTCATGCCAGCGAATCCCTCCACCAGCTCTCCATTCCTGGGGTGGGGTAACTGCGCTTTCGCATCCCCTTTGGTCTCGGGTTACGGGTAACTGCTTCCCACTCTTCCTAGCCCTAGGCCACAACATGCTCCCTTGAGCTTCCTAACAACCTGCCCACACCTTAATTAAATGTTCCTCAAATGACTCCATTTTCTTCCAGGACTCTGTCTAATATATACAATAGTTCATTACTCTTTCTTCTTCTTAAATTGCATTTTTGATCATAGGCAGGACAATCAGTGCAACAACGTATGAAAAGCTATAAGTGTAGCTGAGAAATGAGAAGGAGAACAGAAAGGGACCCAATCTAGTCCCTTCAGCCCCACGCCCAACTCCCAGGATGTGTGTGAAGAGACATCAGCCAGCACAGAGGCCAGGGCTTTATCTTCAGCTTCTCTCATGAACCCAGCGAGAAGCAAGGCTGAGTTAAGGTCAGATATTTAAAAACAGAGATTTTAAATTAAATGTGAGCGTGTACCACTAATTACTCTCTTTGTGTGATTAAAATCCAGGCTGCTGGTGTGATTTTCAAGAGCCCAGAGTTTTCCCTATGGTGGCACGCCAGCAAGAGGCAAAGCTGGGGCCAGCCTGCAGATAGAGCTGCATTGCCCATGCCCCCCAGCACCTGGAAGATGAGGCCTTCCGTGGACCTTCCATTCACGGCCAGGATAATGTCACCAGCTTCGATGGCCCCATTCTCCTCAGCTGGCTGTCCCGGAAAGAGCCTCTTAATCCTCACAAGATCACTTTTGAGATGGCTGCAGCTCTCTTTCTCCATCTGCACGAAACTGAATCCCAAACCATTGGCATTCTTTTTTAGTTTAACTTCAAACTTAGGACCTGTAGTGTGATATGTTGATAAAAACAAATTCTTCAGTAGATTACAAGTGAAATTGACCAGTCTCAAAATGTAAATTGTCAAGTAGATGAATTATTTCTTTTACATTAAAATAATTCTTTTGCTACTTTTTATGCAGAGTACATTATGTATGTTATGGATTAGTGCTGTCCAATAAAATATAATGTGAGCTATAAATACAAACCACAAATGTCATTTTGAAGTTTTCAAATAGTTACATTAAAAGAAAAGAAAAAAGCAAATAAAAAGTAAAACAAAAAATAAATAAAACAATTAAAAAAGTAAAAGGAAACCGGTTAAATACACTTAATCATACATCTTATTTAATACCATATATCTAAAATATTACCACTTCAACATGTCATCAATATGAAAAAATTGTTAATGAGATTTTTTTATTCTTCTTACAAACTAAACTTTCAAAATCCAATACCTATTTTATCCATTTAGATTGGTCACATTTCAAGTCCTCAATAGCCACATGTGGCAAGTGGCTACTATATTGAATAGCACTATTATAGATAACCCAACTATGTTTATACATAAAGATATAGCTGCCAGGCACACACAACATGCTCTTGGCATTTAATAAAACCTGTATCACATATATTCTTATTACTCCTTTAGAACTCTAGTCATTTTGTAGTATACTTGAAACTAAATTTTGCATAATTAGACCATGGAGAAAATTATGGCCGACTCTATGGACAGTGCTTTAGCTGCCATTTTGTTTACCCAGGTAGGCTGACCATAAGACAAAACGGTTGCCTCTGGGCACCAAGGATGAGCACAGCTGGCCATCTACATGGTCTGTCCACCAAAAAGGCCTCTGGGCTTCCTCTCTGATGCCAGCGACTCTGCTGGCATCAATGCACAGAGGCACAGAGCACAGACTTGCAAACTTCACCAGGGCAAGAATGGAAGCATGTGAAGCAATTATGTGAAGGTGTGTCGCACGACCAGTTCTACCATCGCCATGAGGCCTCTTCCACTCTTTGGAGTCAGTTTCTCAAAGGCCCCAAGGGAGTGAGCAAAGGGATGAGGACAGAGGAGACTTGATTTAAAAAGAAGCATTCCCCTTTACCCCATCCCAACCCTGTGGCTGCCTTGCATCTTCTGCAGCAAAACCAGAAAATCTCTATGAAGGGACTAAAACATGGCTAAGGTCCAAATAATTCTTACTGAGGAAATTAACATGTTCCTGGCAAATACCAAAATCACAAGGCAAGTGCAGAGGGGCAGCCCATTGGAAAACATGCAGTGCTGTCCCTCTAAACTGATTGTTCATTTGCTTTTTAAAATGATGCTAATAACAAAGCTAGATTCCTGAACCTTCCTCTCCCAACCTGCCTAGTCATTCCTCAAATAACTTCATTACAAATGACTTGGCTGGACTGTGAAGCCAAATGTATCTGACAATGTATGACCCTTTCAGTCAATTTCATCCTAAATATTCACACAAACATTAAGGTTCTGGCAGCTGATCAAAGGACTGAGGAAGGCTGGGGGCAGAAAGACGCCTAGAAATCATTTGGGGAAAATGCATTTGTTTCCAGAAACCTATTCCATGAGATGGGCTTCCATCGCATGAGAAAGCTGATCTCAGCATGATCACCATGGCTCACTTTCTTTTCAGAACCCAGAGGAAGCCTTTGTGCCTTTCCCTTTTGACCTGACAATTCAAAAGCGGCACACAATAACATGACAATAGTAACACTCAATTCTCTCTCCTCTCACCATCTGTCACCGAGACACAGCTCGAAGGCCTGCCAGGCAAGGCTGTTACCAAGGAAACAGCCGTGTGTTCATCTCCCATGCTGTCATTAGCAGAAGGACACTGCTGTGTAGTCCTGGGGCCTCTTCTCTCTAAGACTAGTCTTGCAATCTAGAAGGAAGGGTGAACAAACTCAGTTTATACTTCGTGTGGCAACCAGGAGGCACTCCCTTGACTCTGCAAATGCTTTTTAATTTTCGGACGCTTCCTATGAGCAGCTTCATTTGAATCTCTCAACTAGCCTATGTGTTGGAGTCTAGACCCAGATTTCTCAGTGCTTATTAGACAAGTACACCTGGAAGCAACACATTTACCTCCACTTCACATATGCAGTGCCACACTCATCTTCCTCCCCTCACTCACCCTCACTTCCCCTCCTCGTTCTTCCTAAAACACTCCTCCCCTCACATTGGCTCACCCCACCATTAACCTGCCAAGGGCCACATTTGGAGTGGTCCAGCTCTCCTTCATCTGGTTTCTAAGTTGTGAACATTCCCCATCAGGAACAACTCCCCAGTGCCCCCTCCCCTCCACCCCCTCTCACTGCCAGTGTCCCCCTGGGCCGTGGCAAACTCTGGTTACCTTGGCTCGCTGGACCCTATCTGCACCCCTCTTGGTCCACCCCATCATGACTGCCATTGAACAAATTGAACATGCAACATTCTTGACTTAAAGTCTCCAATGCTTCCCATCACCTAAGACTCAAACCTGTGGCACCCCAGGTCTGCACCAACTGCCCTCCCCTTTCTTTCCAACGTGATTTCCCACCTTTCTCCACACAACACCATATACCCTTGTTGCCCTAAGTGTGGTTCAAGAACCAGCAGCGAGACATCACCTGGAAGCTTCTCAGAAATGCCAAGCTACCATTCAGGACATGTGGCCCTGCCTTCATCTTCGTGCTGCACCTGTCACTCAGCACCTGCCAAAGCAGCCAGGAGGCCAGCCAAGTACCCTCTCTACCCATGCTCATTAGCAAAGGTCTAAATATCAGAAGGTATCAATAAATTATGGCTCCATTCTCAAGATAGGTCAACCAAAGTCACTAATATAAGCAAATTTCACCAGACACCAGAGGACCACTTTAGGAAAGAAAGCAAAAAGTGGCCAGAACATTGCGCCACAGCTTGTTGGAAGGGCCCTTAGGAATCCCTCCTGTCTCTGTTGACTTTTTAGTTGCCAAGAGAGAGTGATGCCAGCTCTGTGGCTCAGGACACTGGGGCAGTTCGAGGCTCCCACCCTCCGGCAGAGGACTTGGCACAGTGGGGTAACATCGGGTCACTGCGGGGCAGGGAATAAAGGGGCAAAAAGGATGAATGGCTCTGCTCTTGGCACTCTGAATTCCTACCTCACTGTGAGTAAAAGAATCCCAGGACACTCTGACCCAGGCCCCGGTGGGTACAACACAGGTGATGGGGAATGTCATGAACAGGGAGTGGAGTGGGGTCATCCTATGCAAAGGTGGGGAAGTAAGAAGGCCCAAGACCCTATGGACACAGGGCCAGTGGGGCCGGGGCAGCCAGAGCCAGGCTACAGCAGTCACTTCACTCCATCTTCTCCATTCTGCTGCCTAATTCTAGAATTCAGGCAAGCCACCAGTAAGTTTCTAAGGCTATCTACAGGGGGTGAGATTTTTTTACTTGGAAACATCTGTCTGCTACCTCCTGGGTTGCACATCCCCATAGAAAAGTGAGGGTAGAAGAAATGGAAGAGAAAAAAAAAAAAAACTAACAAAGAAAAAGCATTGTTTCCTGCCTGCCTCCCTCCCACCCAGAGGCAATGTCAGCTTCTGATGTTGTCCAGGAAAGCTCTGGAAGGAGGGGAAGCTGGTCAGCACAGTCTACTCACCTGCCCAGGACCCTTCAGGCACTGCACAGCCTGCTTGTGGGTGAGGCCGCACAGACTCAATCCATCCACCTGCAGGAGTCGATCACCTGGGAAAGGGACGGATGTCATGTCATGACCTGGTACCTGAGACTGCAGGAGGTTCCCTTCCCGGAGGCCCCTGCCCGGTGCCCCTCCATGCAGCCTGGAGAAATGGGAGAGGAAGCAGAGGTGCCAGGTGTCCCCCCGGAGTCAGCAGGAATCCTGCCTCTCTGAGCAGCCTCGCTCCCTTCTTCTCAGGCACATCACAGATCAGGGATATAAAAGCCTTTCTATTATTGGCTCACAGAATGGTTGAGCCAGCTCTTTTCAACCTCATCCTTCCTCCTGTTTTCCTGTGAAACCATTTTTGAAAGTATTTTCAAGTTGCTTAGATATTTATATCTCCAGGATGTATTTTTTTATTATTATTATTTCAAAAAAGGTCAGGGAGGCATGGTTGATGCTGGAGACATCAGAATTCTAGGGGAAATGGAGATAAGTAAGATCCCAGGTTCTCTTTTTGGCTCAATTCTGGCAGTTTTGGAGACCAACAAAAATCACTCCCTTCCCTCAGAGCAGTGGGAGGTGAGCAAAGGCGACAGAAGGCTCAGGTGTCCTCCCCGGATGTGCGAGTGAGGTTACTGAGGTCCACCTGTCCTCCAAGAGATGCAGTATGTTTCCCTATGAAGGCCAAAGAGCAACACAAGTCTTTTAAGTCTTCTACTATTTTTCTATCACCTATGCTTCCCAGTGTGCCACTGCAGAACCCCCAACCTGTCAAATGGCAGGGCAGGTTCTATCGCCCCCTTTCCAGGTGAGAAAAGCATGACCTGGGGTGGCAATCATTTGCATAGTTTTCAGAACGGGAGCAGGGCAAGGCCTAGAGGCTGCCCTCCCTGTGCAGGGCTCTTTACACCATGGAGCACAGAGTTCCCAATGAGACCCCACCTCTTACCCTGTAGGATCTGCCCTTCCTTGGCAGCTGGTCCTCCAGGAACAATGGATTTCACGTAGATGCCACCATAGGGCACGCTGGTGTTAATGCCACCCTGAAAAACACAACAGAAAACTCACTACCCATCTGTCCTCCTCCAGGAAGCCTCCCCAACCTCCCCGGCTAAGGGAATCCCCACCTGCCCACCACTGTATCCCATGACCTCACCTCCGACTGGCACTGTCTTCTGTATTCACCTGTTCGTTTAGATTGTATTCTCCACTGAGCAATAAGATTAGGTGTTCATAAGCTTAACAACAGAAACTATGTGAGAGATCTGGGCATGTCCCCAGCCCAAGCACTGGTACAGGGCAGGTGCTCAGCAACTGGTCACATGGGATGTACCACTATCTCTCTATAGGTAGCGACCAGTATAGGTGGATATGGCTCTGGGCCTGAAGGCTTGTGCCTGGCACTTCTTGTGTGCTTTGATAGGCCAAAGGATATGTGCATTTTTCATTATAATAGATGCTGCCAGATTGCATCCCTATGTGAATATGGATATACTTATTCACATTTCCACCAGCTTTGTATGACAGTACCACTTTTCGACATTCCACCAGCTATATTTGGCCAAGCTGATAGATATAAAGTTTAAAATTTCATTTAATTTAATTTGTATTCCTGTGGCTTTTCATGGGTTTGTTTTTCATGTGCTTAATGGCCATTTGGATTTGAGTGAGACATTTCAGGAATTATTTTTGAAATGAAATAGCTGCAAAGAAAATCCAAGTTTTTACCAGCCAAAGGAAATCACCAACCTCTTCTCAGCAAATATATATTTGTGAATAACCCAAAATTTAGTGAGTTTTTCAGACAAGAAATAGCTATGTTTGGTGTCTGATAGAGCTGTTACCCCAAGCCAAGAATAAATTGACCATATTTGGCATCAGCCTGTTCCCTCCACGTGGATTCATGAGCCTTATTGCTTGGTTTCTTACTTGGTCCCTTAAAATCATACACTGCTGACAAACTCATTGCAGGCTTAGGGTCCAAGAAAACAAATATCCTTGCTCTAGGTGCACAGCATTGTCACAGGGGAAAGGAAGGATGCTCTCTCAATTTCCTCTGAAAATTTTCATCAGTCATAGCATTTCCTTACTTTGATGGGAGATGCTTCTATTTCCCATCAACAGTTAAATCCAACAATGGCATTCCTGAAGTCCAGCCCATTCCAGGGTCTCAAGATAATGGATCACTTTCTTTCTTTCTTTCTTTCTTTTTTTTTTTTTGAGACGGAGTCTCACTCTGTCGCCCACGCTGGAGTGCAGTGGTGCGATCTCGGCTCACTGCAAGCTCTGCCTCCTGGGTTCATGCCATTCTCCTGCCTCAGCCTCCCGAGTAGCTGGGACTACAGGCGCCCACCACCATGCCCAGCTAATTTTTTGGTGCTTTTTAGTAGAGATGGGGTTTCACCGTGTTAGCAAGGGTAGTCTCGATCTCCTGACCTCATGATCCGCCCGCCTTGGCCTCCCAAACTGCTGGGATTACAGGCGTGAGCCACCGCACCCGGCCAGTAATGGATCACTTTCAATACTCAGTAATAAAAGCAGCACCTTCCAACCTCTGGCCTCTGGATTTTCACCAGCTTTGTGTGTGCCATTCCCCAACCCCTTGGGTAAACACAGTTACATGGGTAATCTCCTTCCACAAGGGTCTACCAGGTAGAGCTCAGAAACCAAATGCAAAGTGTCAGTCCTGATGGAGGCCTGGCCCTTGGGATGTCTGAGTAAGAGGCTCCACACTGATTCCGTGCTGGATGACAGTGGACTGCCCCACCCATCCTTGGCCAGATGACAGTGGACTGCCCTTCTCACCTTTAGCTTGTGTCCCTGAAGACCCAATATGCTTCTCTCTCTCTGCAGTCCAGCTTGACCTCAGAGTCGGGACACATCACCCAACTCTGCCCACACTGCCTCCCCATGTGGTTGGAATTCCCTAGTGTATGTCCTGCTCAGCCTGAAGTTCCCCAGTACCTCTGTTTGTCTCTGAACTCATCCCCCAGTGCAGGCCCCCACTGACTTTCTTTATTCACCCCTTGCACTTGTGCACACTGAGCACACTGTCAGAGGGTGCCGTCTGGGTGGGATGGCCACCAGGCTCTGGAGGGACATCTTGTTAACTGCTTTTCAAGCTCTCCTAAAAAGTCTTACAGTTACGCTGAATCCAAGTGTCCCATCTTCTTTAACCAGTTCCACAAAGTAGATTTCACCAGCACTGATTTCCGGAGGTGATGGAGGACAAGAAGAACCAGCACCCTGCCATAAACAAACAAACAAAAATAAAGAGGGGATGAAGGCAGATGTCACCTCTTAGCTCTCACCTGCTCTCAGGAGCATTATTGCACCTCAGAAAGAGCATGAACTTTGGGCTGGGTCAGTAGGGGATGCATTTCTAGCTTTATCAGGCCTTCTCCATGTGACCTCAGACAAGGCAGGAGGAAGATGAGGGAGCGATGGACTGGACTGATGCCACTCCTAGGCAGAGAATGCTTGGGTCACTGTTCATGTTCCGCTGTCCCTCTGCCTAGAAGATAGGGTCTTTTGTCCTATCTGTCCCCTTTACTTAGTGCTTTCTAATCACCATGCATGTCAGAAAATTCTAATAACGCACAGGAAAATAAACAAGCTGGAGGAAGCTGAACAATGAAGCCTCGATTCTTCCAGAGACCTTACACACCCCATGGCTGGCAAGGTGTTTTGTCTAAATTTTAAAATTCAAGGAGCAAAACAACTGCTGAGGGTGAGACCTGAAGTGAGAATGTAAAGTCCACCATACTACAGAGGATCATCTGGCCACAAAGTTGGCCACAAGACCCAGAAGAGCCTGCACCATCTGGGTTGGGTCTTACAGCCTGCACCATGGTCAGCGTGGCCTTAGAGCTCCCTTGCTCCCCTTAACTGCCCTCAACCCCAGGAAACCAACTCTCAGGTTTGCCGCCAAAGAAGCCACAGCCTGAAGGCCTCTCTGGCCTGATTCCTGACAGAGAGGACCTCCCAGAGGAAGGCCTGGGGTGAAGGTTTCGGCTCTGGAGGCCAATCCCTTGCATTCCAATCCCAGCTCTGTCACCTGCTCCCTGAGAGAACTTGGGTGTGCTCCTTTGCTCTCTCTGTCTCAGGTACCCCACCTATAAAAGGGGTTGATAATAGGAATGGTCTCATTGGGTTACCATGGAGCTTCCATAAGCTAATACATATAAAGTGCTCAGGACACTGCCTGGTACACAAGTAAGCACTCAATTAACGGCAGCTACTACCATTATTCCTCTACCGGCCTCCTGCATACAGTTCCTCATGGGATGTGCTGTCCAGGTGAGCACCATGGCCAATTAGGAAGGCACCGTCATTCATGGAGCCCCATTTCATGCCAGATCCTTGTGGCAAGGGTCAAGACACACTACCCCAAAATAGGGCACCTTGGCACATTGGAGGAATTGGAGAAACAGTACATGCAGGAAGTTTCTCTGACCTTCCCCTGATCTTCTCCTCTGAAGCAGGCCCTAAAACCTAGGAAGGATTTTCTAACCTTCCCCTGAAGCAAGGCAGAAGACCCTCAAGTGAGAACGCCCTCCCTATATCCGGGAAAACGGAGCATGTTGTCTGGGAAGACACAGGGACTGAGAGAGGAATCTGAACAAACAGGCCTTCACTGAGTTCCTCCCAGCTTACATACTCCTGCTTTTTGTCTTATCTCATTTTTCCATGACTCTCCATTCTTCATGAAACACACTCAGGGAGAACTGTTTCTTCAGGTCATTTCCATATGAAGGCTCACATGTCACATAAAACTTACAGTAAATACTTGTGGATGCTTTTCTCTCATTAATCTGTCTTTAGTTACAGGGGCCCCAGCTGATTAAGCTAAGATGAGTGAAAGAAAGAGATGGGTGTTCTCCCCGACGCTGGCCATAGTACCTTAGCTTCCACAGCTGTGGACAGGCATCATTATCTCTGTCATAAAAAGAGAAATGAGGTTGAAAGAGGTGCAATAACCTGCCTGTTTCAACCAGCAAGTTGTCCCAGCGAGAATGAGAAGGGCCACTCAGCCTGAGTAAGGGAAGAGAGGTCGTGGAAGGCTTGTTTTCAAAGGTCTTGGCAGCCTTTGGAGAAACCAGTAATATCAGTTCAGCACCTAGGGCTGGAAACACTGGCTGCTGTGACCAACCCTGAGGCTGAAGGGCGAGAGAAGGGAGTGGCTGATGGACCCTGATAGAGCTGTGCTCTTTGTAGAGGGACACAGCCAACCTGTGTCAGCACAGGGAGAGAGTGGGATGAAGGGTGTGCAGCTGAGACCCCGGCACTGCCACCCTGTCCTCACTCATCCCACAACTGCAGGCTCCTCCCGAGGCTTCTCCTGGGCAGAACCAAGCAGAACACAGCAAGCTGACTCAGTCCATGAGCACCAGCTGTGCAGGGCCCAGAGCGAAATGGAGAGGCTGGAGGGGCCTAAGGAGACAACGCCACTCGGAGTCCAAAGAGATGGCAGAGGGCGGCAGAGCTGGGATTGAAGCACACAGCCCTCTATACACCTACTCCAGATCCCATCTTCTTCCTCCATGGGGTATGGTCAAGACCAAAGCCACTGAGTTCCCAGCTTGAGGACCAATTCAAGGACAACAATAGGAGGTGCCTGATTGCCCACGCCTTGCCATTGGCAGCAATCAATTTCCTCAGGTTGCTATTATCATAACAATTATAATTAGTGACTAAGGACTCCAGAGGCACCCACACTGAGCCTGTGCCCAGACACTGACTAGGAACTCTGCCTTCTTCTATGCGTTTTTCTCAACAACCATGCCATGCAGGCATGTGCTTCTGTTTGCAGATGAGGAAGCTGTGGCTCAAAGGGGCTAAGTAACTTCCATCCACCTGACATGGAAAACAGAGAGCAGGGAGGGCCTAGGGGCCAGGCTGTTGGGCTCCACAGCCTGTTCTCGTTCCTCCAGATCTAGAAAGTTAACCAAGGGATGATTACCTTTAACGGCAGAAAGGAAAGCTGATGTCTCAGCCTGGGCACTAAGCTCTTCACCCCAGCCATGTCTAGTTCTTCAATATTTCTGTCCTGGTCTTGTGTGCGTGACAACAAACTTCCCTGGTACCCGAAGCTCAGGATGTCTGTAGAGGAGACCCCAGAATTGGCTGTGCTATTCTTCTCTTCATCTGGGTTATTTCCACAAACACCTATAAAAACAAGCCAAGAAAAAGTCAACAGCTTAAAAAGGCTGGCTTCTCGGTGGCATCTCTATGTGGGCACAGCGTTTTCCTCCAATGACAGAGGGATCTTTTATAGCTGCTCAGGAACAATGTGAATTTAGCTCCTCCTGAAAGATGTTGCATTTAGATTAGAGAAAGGGAAGATTCTATATGTGATTTAGAAACCTAGATAGAGCTTAAGTGACCCAACTATGAATGCGTAGGCTCAAAAGAACTTTATAAGGCCAGCTCTCCCTTATTAAGCTCTAGCCATGTGATAGGCACCTTAGATATACATACATATAGGAAGATATGGACATCTTCCCATCTTCTCAGCAGACCACCATGAAGGTGTAATCCCTGTTCAAACATAAGAAAACACAGTCAAAACTATTCAGTATCTTGCCCCAAATCCTACAGCCAGCATGTGGGCACTTACACCCAGCCTCTCCTGAACACCCCACTGAGCATATCTACAACCACCATGTGATCAAAAACCAACGTATCAGGTCCTTTTGGGAGGCTTGGTAATAACCAGACTGCAGGCCCCTCTGAGTGAAGGCTAGGCCACTGATTCCTGCTTACCCCATGTCTGACTTGTGACCTGGCACCGAACAAAGAAAAGAATATGAGGTTGTGAATCAGTAGAAAAACCTTGGGCAAGGTGCTTAACATATCTGAACCTAAATTTTCCTGTATCTAAAGTAGAGATAATATCAATATCAATAATATTGTAGAGTTGATGAGGCTTAGAGATTATACATACAGAAAAGATTTTACATATGTAAAGATAAAAATATATATGTATATATGAAAGAATATATATTTCCTCATATGTATATATATGGCTCTCTCTCACACACACACACACACAGACACACACAGCTTAGTACATGGTAGAGCCTCAATAAATGTATCTACTGTTAATATGTTATTATTAGCTGCTCAACAAATACATGTGGGAGGAATGAATAATAGTCAGATTTTCTTTAGACCTGGATACAAGTAGATTTACTACTTTTGATACAGACTCATTAACACTCAGGGAAGTGCCCAAACTCATATGCTGAATGAATTCAATTTGAATAAATTTGATTTAATGAATTTGATTTGAAGTTATTCAAATCTAAAGGTATCCAGCAGGGAGTGGCTGGGCCACTGTTTCATAATGCTGCATTTCTGGCCATTTCATTCACAGATTCTGTCATCGTTGTCCTTCTGGCAGTATCATAAGCATCGGCTCATTATCTTCCACATCCTCCATGAGAGGTGAGGATGGGACTTACGATTGAATTGAAAAGTCAAGCCATGCTGCAGCTGGTGTCCTGCCTAGTAGACATATGAGCTGGGAGACCTTCTTTGGTAACTAAAACTCAATTTACTGTAGGCCATGACAGAGGCTCATGATGGACATTTTATCTGTCTGATCCCGATCTCCAATCTAGCCCAGGTGCCTTAACAGCAGCCTAACCAGATAGAAGAAAGTCACAGTGGTCAAGTCTCTGCCACGGAGACCCAGCCAGCATCACCAAGGAAACGTCTTCCTCTGGCAGTGGCCCAGCTGTATGAGGAAACCCCACCATGATGAAGGCAGCATTGTCAAAAGGTAGCTGGGGCACCACAGTGAAAGGACATTTTATTCCCAGCCATTGTGGGAAACTCATTGTCTGGAATTTTAATGTGAGGTTGCGGTTTGAGAATAGCAGACCTCGAGTACCGCTTTTTGACAACCTCCATCACAGCAGGCCATCCTTGGACTATGCTGAATTGTGATTCGGTCACCTGCATTGTGTTTCCTGATGACACATGGGATGGTTTGATTGCTCCTGTCAGTGGAGGATGTGGAAGAAAACACAGGGATTGCTGAACCACTGCAGAAAGGAGAGCAGTGGTGCTGGGAAATCCGACAGAGACAACAAGCCTGAGACTGGCACTGGGGACATGCTGAGGCCAGCCCCTGGGAGGCTTCAACCCCGGGATGAAGGGTGTGGGGCTGAGACCCCAGCATGGCCACCTTCCACCATCCATAGCTTCTGGACGGGGGAGCTGCATGGCACTGTGTACATATACAAGAGTGAGAGTGTACACAGTGTTCAGAAGGCAAGGCAAATGTAGTGCCTGCATTTAGGACCTAGAAAATGCAGGCTGGTGTGAAAGGAAGTCCTCCTGTATACAAAGGAAAACTGTACGACACCCCTGAAGTGTGAAGAAGCAATTGTGAGCCTGAATTTGCAGGCAGCCTGCTGGTAGTTTACAGGATCACCCAACCAAAAGCAGCAGTGGTCTCAGGAAACTAGGGAGAAGGGATGTTAGCCTCCTCCCATTACTTCCCCCAGGCTCCTCAAGCTTGCTCCCAACAAAAACAAGAGTATTTTCCTTTGATATAGGCAGTTGTTGCTCTCTCATTCTTATCTAAAGGATGAAGAAAAACATCACTAAAAAGTACTTTACTCTTTAGGTTGATCATGAACACGCACATCAAGTAAGAAGAGCGAGCTTGCCATGAAAATTCAGCTTTAAGAACAGGCCAGGTGCAGTGGCTCACGCCTGTAATTCCAGCACTTTGGGAGGCAGAGGTGGGCAGATCACCTGAGGTCAGAAGTTCAAGACCAGCCTGACCAACATGGAGAAACCCCATCTCTACTAAAAATACAAAATATGCTGGGCGTGGCGGTGCATGCCTATAATCTCAGCTACTTGGGAGACTGAGGCAGAATTGCTTGAACCCAGGAGGTGGAGGTTACAGTGAGTGGAGATCACACCATTGCACTCCAGCCTGGGCAACAAGAGTGAAACTCTTGTTGAAAAAAAAAAAAAAAAAAAAAAAAAGAAAAGTTCCCGTTATCCTCAGCAAACTAACACAGGAACAGAAAACCAAATACCGGGCCAGGCGTGGTGGCTCACACCTGTAATCCCAGCACTTTGGGAGGCTGAGGCGGGCGGATCACTTGAGTTCAGGAGTTTAAGGCCAGTCTGGCCAACATAGTGAAACCCCGTCTGCACTAAAAACTACAAAAATTAGCTGGGTGTGGCAGCGCATGCCTGTAATCCCAGCTACTCAGGAGGCTGAGGCAGGAGAATTGCTTGAACCCGGGAGGTGGAGGCTGCAGAGATCATGCCATTGCACTCCAGCCTGGGGGAGAGAGTGAGACCCCATCTCAAAAAAAAAAAAAAAAAGGAAAATCTAATACCACATTTTCTCACTTATAAGTGGGAGCTGAATAATGAGAACCCATGGTCACAAAGAGGGGAACAACAGACACCGGGGCCTACTTGAGGGAGGAGAGAGAGGGTCAGGAAAAATAACTATTGGGCACTCTACTGAGCACCTGGGTGATGAAAAGGTCTGTACATCAACCCCTGTGACACAAGTTTGCCTGTAATAACAAACCTACACAGGTAGCCCTGAACCCAAAACAAAAGTTCAACAAAGAACAGTTCCTGTCTCCTCCCCAGCTGATTGCTATACCTAAACCCAAACTACAGAAATCCTGGCGCAGTCCCTATCAACAAGGACTTTGGGTGGCAAGAAAAAGGTTCTCCCTGCCATGCAAGGAGAGTTGATGGAAAAAAAAGACTGGTTGTATCCAGCCGTGTCTAACAAAGAATTAGAGTAGGTTACTCCCTTTCAGCAACACAAGCAGTGGTAACGCCCATCCTGCGCCTGAAATTGAAAAGCTTATTAATTTGTGCCACTACACTGCTTCTTTGCAAGCCAATACCACAAGGAAAGCAATACAGAAGACCTACGTGGACTTCAAGGTCTAGTACCTCATAGTAATCATGTACTCCTGAAAACAGGGGAGGCTCTTCAGCTCCCAAGAGCAGGTTAAAACATACCTTTTGACTGAGAAATAATTAACTCTATGTTGTCAGGGGAATTCTGGATCATCCTAACAGCCATGTTGAATGTGAAGCCCTCCAGACTGATGTGATTCAGGGCTAGTATCTGCCCTCCTGGAAAAATAATACATCTAAATAATCCTTCCAAGGAAATAAAAAAGAGTGATTTCTTAAAACAGTATCTCTAGTGATTTAAAAAGATGTACCTGGTTTGATCATTTTTGCTTTTTCTGCTGGTCCTCCAGGTATAATAGAAGATATAAAAATGCCAGGGTCAGCTTGGCCTGCATACTCTCCCTCATTAATGACAAAACCTGTAATCCAAGATGACAGTCCATGATAAGATGATACTTAGTGATTTTGCTGTTCAGAGAGGTTAGGTCATTTCCCTGATATCACACAGCTACCAAGTGGCATTAGCTAATAGTTACAGTCAGGTCTTCTGATCCTCAAATAGAGGATCCTTTCTACTCTGCCATGATACTTGGAGAAAGGTGGATTGTTCCCCATTAGTAAGCACAGCTAAAGCTAGGAGCACAAACCACCAATAGGCACTGGATTTTGCTTCAGTAGATAATGAGACATAGGAAAGAAATGATTTTTAATCAAGTACCTTGTTTCCGTACCTTGTTTCTTATACAGTTTTTAGGGTCTTAGAAAGTGGTTACTAGTAAGAGGCAAAATAAATTGACTCTTCTTCCCCATGGCTGACTAGAGGAAGGTTGCTACATGGTATTAGGGGAAAAAATCTTTTTCTGCCTTGTACTTAGATGCGCTGCAAAAATGTATCAGGCCTAAAAGAAAAACTTTGAAACAAAAGTCTCATTGCTCTTTAGGAACAATTAAAGGGAGAAAAAAGCAGAAGTGATTACTAGAAAAGGCAAACTGGGAGAGGAGGGATAGGAAAGGGTAGTAGACAAGTTGAAAGGGAAAACAGCACCCACCTCCCCACTTTGCCCAGCGGTAGAGACTGGGCCTCACCTGCAGGGAACCCTCTTACCAAAACCACGATGTGGGTCGCGTTTCAGTGTCACACGCACGATTTCTCGGCCTGGTTCAGCTGTAAAGCTCTTCCTCCTATTATTCTGTGACCCTAGAGGTAGAATCAGAGCACCACACTGTGCTTTTCCCCAAAATTATTTGGGAGCTAATACAAAAGGAGTAAACAGCATTTCACACACACACGTGCATGCACATTCACATGCACACATTCCTGAAAACAAAAGTAGCTCATATTTTATCTTCCAGCAGTGCTGGGAATGGATGCCTGAACACACACTCGCATAAGCCTCTCTGGAGTGTCACTCAGTGTTGCTCAAGTTCCAGCTTAAAGAGCAGGGGCAAGAACAGTATGGGCTATGGTGCGTGTTTTCTGTACGACTTATTGTAGCTATTTTGTTCCGCATTCATTTTGGGACAAGACAGAGGATGAGCAGAGATGTATTAATACTTGCTGAGAGTGAAAACAAAAACAAAAGCTAAAACAGAGATGAGACAGCAAAGCCTTCCCATCCCAGGCCTCAAATAACCAGGGGTGACAAGGTGCCAGCAGCCCAGCCTGTGTGACCTGTGGTCTTCCCCTGGCTTGGATCATGGAGGAGCCCCAGACAGAGCCCCGAAGCTGTTCCTGGAGAGCTGGAGTCCTGGGGTGAGGCACTTCAGTGTGTGCCACAGCATACTTGGGACAATCCCCAAACAGTGACCCACCACTGCAATCCTTCCGCGTCTCTCCCTCCCCCAGGGACCTTGGCAGAAATTGGCAGACGGTTACTGGTAAAGAGTTGCCTGGCAGTTTTCCTGATTGATATGGTTTGGCTGTGTCCCCACCCAAATCTCAGCTTGAATTGTATCTCCCAGAATTCCCACATGTTGTGGGAGGGACCCGGGGGAAGTAATTGAATCATGGAGGCTGGTCTCCCCATGCTATTCTCATGATAATGAGTAAGTCTCACAAGATCTGATGGGTTTATCAGGGGTTTCCACTTTTGTTTCTTCCTCATTTTTCTCTTGCTGCCATCACGTAAGAAGTGCCTTTTGCCTCCCACCATGACTCTGAGGCCTCCCCAGCCGTGTGGAACTGTAAGTCCAATTAAACCTCTTCTTCTTCCCAGTCTTGGGTATGTCTTTATCAGCAGCATGAAAACAGACTAATACACTGATCCAATCCCCAGGTTTAATGCTCACTGAGTAGAGATATTTTTCCAAGTGTCGGATCTCTTTGTCCTTACATTCAACGGGGAACTGGCCAGGAGGGTGCATGGCAGAAGGGACTGCCGTCTACTCTGTGTATGTTTTCTGGTGAATACTAGGAAACATGGGTGTTCTGGCCTGCATAAAGAAGCATATCTACAGTGAATGGTGCCTTTTTCTGAACACACCCTCCATAGGAGGTATTCTTCCTTCTGGACGAGAGTGTTGGGATTGTCTTCGCCAGAGCTAACACACTTCAGATCCACATACCCAGCCAAAGCTAAATGTCTCTTCCCAACCACAGGTAGTTTAAAAAGAAAATAATTCAAAAAACAAAAAGATTACAAACATTGTGTGGGAAGCAAAATGAAGTGGTGGTAAAAGACTCAAAGCAAGCTTCCTGCGTAGGGGTTCCTCTACCCGAGACCTGGCCGCGGCCTGGCCCATACCTGCATGCACGCTCTGAGCAGGTAGCCCAGAGAGAGAGTCCCAGGTCATTGGCTTCTGGATCACACAGGCACTCTTCAGCTGCTCCCGGCCAGTGCAGGGGCTGCCGGGAAAAGACAATGAGGTTAGATAAGGTGGCTGAAGGAGGAAGCAACTTCTTGGCATTTCTGAGTGGTGCCCAGGGAGGGCAGCCTTGTGTCCAGTCATCCAGTACCTCCTCAAAGGGACCCCGTCAAGGGTTGATCTAGTTATTAGGAGGGCACTGGGAAAAATGGCTCTAGGATCTTTATGTCTCAGAGGGGACACTGAGGTCACTCGGCTTCATATGAGCTTCCTACTATGTGCAAGATATGTGGCCCTGCAAACCTCCATTTATTCAACCATAAAATAAGAATAATATTCCTACTTCCCAGGCTTCCAATGGAACTGAAATGAGATAGTAAGCATCAAACACCAGCCCTCTTAGTGGATACTGATGTTTTGTCATTTGCTCCTGTTTTCAGCTGAAGGCCTTCAGCCAGACCAGGCGCCCTCCACACCCCATCTACCATGTGACTGAGGGCTGCACAGGGTCACTGACCTGCTTGATCATTGTACATGCTTGTGTTGGGTGCCGCCTGATCATACCATGCTGTGAACAAGAAGCATTCATGCAGGCATTCAGTTGGCCCTGATGGAATGTGCCACATGCTAGTAAATAATGTACTAGAGCCTAGCAGAATAACGAGTCAAGGGAGATGTTGTCCCAGCCCTGGGGTCAGTTCTGCACAGAGATAAGCTACATTCAGAGGTAAGCAATGTCTAGAGTGAGAGGGAACAATTGATGTAAAGCTGTGTGTCTCAGAGCCCTGGAAAAAGCCAGCTCTGGGCCTCCTGGGTGGCCGAACATCTGAGCAGATTCAGCTTCCCTGGTTACCCAGACCGACCCCACCCCTCAGAGCCCCACAGCCATCTCACAGCTTCAAGCAGCTGGACTATGTAGCAGGGGATGCTGGCACGGACAGTTTCCTGTGGACCCTCCCCCTGTACCCTTGGAACTGTGACGCCAGGGCTCTCTGCAGGGAGCTTGGTACTGTGCAAAGAGGCTGCAGCTGGTAAAGGAAGAACAGGGGTAGTGGGGGGAGGAGAAGTCCAGCCTCACAGTGAGGTGCAGCACAGGGTAGCTTTGGAGGCTGGCGACGGATGAGGCCTCACTCTGACCTGGCTCCTGTTTGTGCTTCCCTTGGAGCACGATAGACCCACAGTGACAGAACCCCAGGTGTCAGGCCTGGGTTCCAAAGCACCGAGGGTAAAGGGTGGGTCAGGCATGGGCCCTATCCTCTGGGAGTCCCCAGCCTGCTGTGGGATGCAGGGGGGATGACTTTCATGCCTCCTAGAGCCAACCAAGGAGCCCAGGGAGAGGCAGCGACAAGGTGTTCGTGTGCTCAATGGATGGAGAAATCCCCACAGTCTGGGAGGAGCCAAGAGAGGCGATGAGGCTGAGGGGGCCTTCACGTGGCCTTTAGGGAAAAGGAAGAGCTTTTCTGGGCCTGGGTTTTTATGACTCATGTGATCTGGGCCACACATGCAACCCTCTACTGCTTAAAAGCCAATCACTGCCAGCCACAAAAGGATGAAATGTGAATGATTCCACTCATCTGAGGAGCCTGGAGCAGTCACATTCACAGACCAGAAGGAGCACGGCAGCGGCCAGGGGCTGAGGTGGGTGGAATGGGAGTTGTGTCGAATGGGTGCAGTTTCAATTTGGGAAGACGGATAAAACTCTGTGGATGGACTTCGGTGATGGTAGCACAACATCGTGAGTGGACTGCATGCTACTGAACTGACAAATGGTTAGGACGGTGGGTGTTATATTATGTGTATTTTTTACCACAATTTAAACACATTTTAAATGCAAACTTTAAAAAAACCCATTTACTGAAAGCTTTCCCTGCCAGCCTCAGAGCTAAGGATACACAGGGCACATTGCTGTTCTTGAGAAGCTCCATGTTTAACAGCACAGACACAAGCGTGTGGGTGTCAGGGTGGACGGGACAGAGGGTACTGCCCTAACTGGAGCCAGGGATGTGGAGGAGGCACACCTTTGCCTGAGGCAGTGGGGAAAGGCTTCAGAAAAGCAGTGATGTGAAGTCAGAGGCCACCTCCCAGGAGAGGGAGGACAGGCAGGAGCTGTACCTCAGGGCAGGCAGCCACTGGCACCTCTGTTCCAAGAGGTGCTGTGTAAACAACTGCTCAGGAATGCCACTGGCGATGGGGTCCTGCCTCCACGTGTCAGCCTTCCCTCCTGTGTTCACATGCCCAGGCTCAGGCCAGCGGCATGGCCCGCACCTTTCTACACAGACCCCATGTGGGCCACCTATCTGCTGGCCTGTGAGCTCATGAGGTGGGGACCACATCTGCCCTGCTCACCACCGAGTGCTCCACACCTGACCCAGAGCTGGCACACAGTAGGTGCTCAATCCATTTTTCTACTAAGACTGAGGAGGCCCTTGCTCATGGTGTTCCTCCTCTTCTTCTCATGGTGCCCAGATCCTACTCATCAGTCAAGACCTGATGTCACATCCCCCAAGCAGCCCTCCCTGGTGCCCTTGCTTGGAAATTGCTGCACTGTTCATGGAGCCTAACGCTGTGTTTGAGACCAGCATCAGGGCAGTCACCACAGACCCAGCCCATATTCAGCTTTTAAAACATGACTTAATTCCCACAGCCACCCAGTGGGGAAGGATGACTATTACTACCACTGGACGAATGAGGAAACTGAGGTCTGGGGTGTTGAATAACTTCCTTGAGGTCACACAGCACTAGACCGTAGAGCAGGTGTTGGCGAAGGACTTCCATGATGCAGGGCTTGATCCAGAACCCTGTCAGCAGGGGCCCTCGGCAGAGTGGCCTCTGTACCATGACAGAAACGCTAAACATCTCATCTGCATCACTGTCATGGCCTTTGGCCCACCTCAGACTTTGACTGCCGTGGTGAGGGGCAGTTCCATGAGAGCTCAGGCTCAGCTGAGCTGACAGCATACTGGCTGAGGTGTGGCCCTGTTTCTGCTCTAGAGATTCTTGTCCATCTTGGGGGCCATCTCCTCCACCGCCACTATTCCCACCTTACCCAAAAGCATGGGAGAGTCCAGGCCTCCCATCCTTCGACCAAAGGGAAGTAGGAGCCAGTACACGGTGTTTGCCTCCTGTCCTGCAGTTCTAGGAGGCCTCTGCACACCTCTGTGGAGCTGAGCCCTGGTTGCCCTCAACAGCTACCTGGTGACCCCCACCGCTGTGACCACACTTTGCCTGCTTCCTCAACTCACTCTCTCGCTCACTCCTTCTTGGCATCAGCTCCACAAAAACATACCCACACCCAAACCAGTGTCTCAAGCTGTGCTTCTTGGGGGTGGGGTTGGGGGAATCTGCCAAGAATTCAAAAGCCTAGTAATTAGGTTTCCCTTTTCACCCACGGGTTACCAGTAACTTCTGATGTGAGTTATTAAGGATCATGAAAATTTGGCATTTGTAAACCAAGATTAGAGTTATACCGAATTGTATGGAGGGCACCAATTCAGCTTTCTATCAAGAAGGCCAGCTACCATGCAATACTGAAAAGCCCCTACTATGCATGACCACTGGCCAGTCGCTGGAAGGGCCACCATTCTCAGGAAGGATGCTTTGCGGGAAACACATCCTCAAGGTGGCCTTGAGTCAGTCATGGCTTCTTCTGCCTTTTAAACAATGAAGTGCTATAAGGTACCATCAGTTTGGGTGACAGATGAAAGATGTCCACAAGGTCTTGGACACTCCTACATCAAGAACTGGAGCCTATTTCTGCTCCCTTTGAATCTGTGCTGACCTGTGACTATTTTAACTGACATTATGGCAGCAGTGACACCAGGCTAGCTTCAGGCCTAGACTTGAAGAGAACTGGCAGCTTCTTTTTGGGATCTTGGAGCCCTCCTGCCATGCAGAATCTTGCTGGAGACCCCACAGGGAGAGGAGTTGAGACTACTCACGGAGAGAGAGGGGCTCCGTGAGCACTGCCTCTCAACCATCCAGGGAACCAGCCTGTGAACAAAGTCATCTTGCATCCTCTAGACTACTCCAACATCTGCTGGACCCCAGTCAATAGCACATGAAGCCCAGAAGAATCCCTCAACTAAGTCCTGCCTGAATTTCTAATCCAGTTCATTGTGAAATTTCTAATCCAGTCATTTGTTACATAGCAATAGATGCTCGAAACCGTTTTGCTTTACCACTGTTGATTTAGTTTGTGATGCACAGCAATGTATATTTGCATCAACAGAATTGGAGACAATAATTTTCTAAGAATTACTTTAAGATGATAGTCATGGATGTAGATATAGGTATAGCTATAGATACACACATAGACTTTCAGTTCAAATGAATCATCCATACCTTCTTGCTGAAGTAGCTGGAAAACTCATCCCAAAAAAACAGATCCTGCAGCAACCTTCATTGGTCATATGCTGCCTGGGAATCTGTGCTATTTCTATAAATTGCAGTGTAAATGTAATCCAAGTCCTAGGCTATTTTTAAATTTATGAATCATTGTTTTGTCATGTGAAGTTGCATTTATAAGCCCATTATTTTTACATACAAATTTAAATGATAAGCAGCTCATCAATAGGAAAGGTAGCATGGTGTAGAGGTTAGGAGTTGGACTCTAAGGCCAGCTGCATGTGTTCAAATCCTAACCCCTGGGTTTTCTCTCTGTGATGTGATGAGGACAACAGAAACACTTAACGGAGTCATAAGACTTAAATTAGTTGACGTGTACGCATGCTCGAAACAGCACCTGGCTGATAATAAGGCCAAATAGGCTTATTGCAACTTGTTTATTTGTCCTCTCCAATTTCGTATTATCATGTAGTTCTTTCTTCACCGAAAGACGGGAGCATCATAGAAGGAGGAATGAGATGTTTGTCCTAGAGTGTTTAACATAGACTTAGCCCATAGCTGGCCTTCTGTAAATCTCTGTGGAATTGATTGACAGTTACCCAATAAATATATACTTTTCTTAGACATCTAACATTCTTTAAACAATTTCTTGGCTGGGCGTGGTGGCTCACGCCTGTAATCCCAGCACTTTGGGAGGCCGAGGAGGGTAGATCACCTGAGGTCTGGAGTTCGAGACCAGCCTGACCAACATGGAGAATCCCCGTCTCTACTAAAAATACAAAAATTGGCCAGGTGTGGCAGTGCATGCCTGTAATCCCAGCTACTTGGGAGGCTGAGGCAGGAGAATCGCTTGAATCTGGAAGGCTGAGGCTGTGGTGAGCCAAGATCACCCCACTGTACTCCAGCCTGGGCAACAAGAACGAAACTCCGTCTCAAAAAAAAAAAAATCTTCAATACAGATCACTGCAGAGCATCAAGCACATGGTGGTTTGAGCCCAGAGAACAAATGTGTCACACCCACCTGCGCCCGATGCCTTCTGCTCCAACCTCCTTGCTGCCGTCCACTTTGAAGTTATCCAGTGATGTACTCAACATGCCTCCTACAGCGTCCTGAAGCCTGGATGCAAACAACTCGTTTTCTGAGCATGACAATCTCTGAATCCAAATGAGAGGCTTAGACTGGGCCTGGTGTGCAGGACTCAAATTGGCCATTTGCACAAACTTATCATGGTCTGAATTTGGGGAGAAAAAGATAGACATACACACACACAAGAATGATGCTGGATCCATTGCTGTGGTGGTTGTAACATATCACTGGGCCCCCGCTCTCCTCCTCCTTTCTTTTTCTGCTGCTATTTTGTCTCCTGCGATTATCCCTGGGAATGCAAGTTCTCCTAATTAGCACTTGCTAATGAAAGAAACCTCAGAAACAGAAGAAGGAAGAGACAAGATGCTCTCTCTCCCCCCTGCGACTAACAGGATGCAGAGCCAAGGAGCCTGTTTAAATGGGTGCTAACCCTAGAGCATTTGCGGGTGTGTCGGCTCTGGCAGAGCCTCCTGTGAAATCAGCTGCCCCATCCCTTTCTGCTTTCTGCTTTTACAGATCTGTCCTCCCAAACATTCTTATAACAAATGTTCCTCCAAATCCCCTGGGATCCCAAGATTAGGCTCTGCTCTGTGGAGTATAACCTTTAATCTCTACACAGCTTAGTTTGCCCTGGTAATCATATTTAATACAAGGTCCTATTTCCTGGAATATAATATGAGATGTGTTGGGTCCCCTCAGCTTTGACAGTTGCCTTTATCCTTTCATGTAGAAATGTTTAATAAATAACTTTGATGAAATCTTGAACTTAAGACAATGGATGTGATTAACTCCCCACTTCCCTATTCACATTGTTCATAAAAAAATTTGGGATTTGAAAAATAGAGCTTTTAAGTTAATGAGGCTTTACATAAAGCCAAGTTAGTATTTTAAGAAAGGAAAATGATGACTACATTCTGACCATCTGCGCCTTGCTAAAACCAAGAAGGAAAGAATGGCCAGACACATGGTAGTGGTATGGCTCCTGGTTTCTCTGTGTGTGTATGTGTGTGTGCACATGCACTTCTAGAGCCTGGTGAAGTGCCTCCTTTTCAAGGATATCCATGGGCATATAGTTCTTCAAACAGACCCCCCTCTCTTCCCTACAATGGTGTCTGGTTCCTTGCCAGGGCTGTGCTCACTGAAAAAGCCAGTATTTTTAAAAAAACTTTTTGAGAATTTTCTGCATGCATGAGGCATTATGGTAACATGACTCACATACAGTAGGCAAAAAGCAATCAAGGAATATAAGTAAATTAAACGTGACCTGCAGCTTTTGCACAAATTGCATAGTATCTTACTCCAGAGCTAGAGCTTGCTCAGAAACAGCAACAACAGCAGTAATGTCAACACCAACTACTAATATTTGCTGAATGCTTACTATGTGCCAGGCATCGGGGGAAGCACATTATCTGCACTGTCTCATTTCATCGTCACAATAACCCTGTGGGGTAGACATTATTATACACAATTTATAGATCATGGAACTTGGGGCTAAGAGACTGTTAATCATTTGCTCATGGTCCCAAAGCCAGTAAGCGGTAGGGCAGACTCACACTCAAACCTGTAGACTCCACAGTCCACGCTGGAAAATGGGGACGCTGAGGACACAAAGACAATGACAGCAGCAGGGGAGATTGATCTGAGACACGCCCAGCCTTCTCCAGGGCCCAAAGGGACAGTCACCTTAGACTTAATCATGATGGATATTAAAACACACGGGGGGATATTCTAGGCAGAGAGTGAAGGCAAGGTCTCAGCTCAGAGAGGTTTAGCGGGTTTGAAGCAAGACTGTTCAGAGACTGTGATTACAGGAAGGAGCCATCCCTTAGAGGCAGGGGACTCACAGAAGTCAGCAGAGGAGAGCGAGCTCAAGGGCCTGTGAGATGCTGGGGAGTGCCTGGAGCCTGAGGAGGAAGCTCAGTTAGCAGGAGAGGGGCCGCTTAGTGAGGTCAGGAAATGAGAACCTGGGTGCCAAGCACTCAGCATCAGGGACTCAGTCTACAGCTGTGGGCTGGCAGGGCTGCCGGTGAGTGCCAGTGTCATCGCTAGGCCTCAGCTTCATGGGGCTAACTGGGTGGACAAACAGTGGAGGGGGGATTTGTTGGAAGGTGGTAGAGCCAAAAGCAGACAGACTTTCAAGAATAGAAGGAAGTATTGCCATGAATGTCCCAAAGCCACTAGCGAGCCGAGGACAGTGGACCGTTTCTGTTCCCTGCTGTGGGTGACTCGTAGCATAATTGTGGCACTAGGGAAATAAGGCTGAATCCATCTGGATGTCAAGGGCAAAGTCCAAGTCAGTTACAGTGTCACAAGGGCACAGGATATACTCAGAGCCAAGGGCCACGAGGAAAAGACACCCAGGACAAGATTCTGGGCAGCCCACTGCAAATCTGCAGCCTTGCCGCCTTCTTGGGGAAGGGCCAAGACCATTCCTGCAGCCCCCAGGCCACCCATGAGAAGAGCTCAGCAAAGGCCCATGGACCCCACTCTGCAAGGCTGACAGATCCTGCCTATTTAGTCCTGAAATTATGCATTTGTAAAAGCTCAGTGATCTATCTTTTCTCCCTACAGAACCAAATATAACTATAAAGTAATATGTTTATTGAGACAATTTACAGAAGAGTGACTAAGAAGCACTTGGAAAGTGCTCAACTGCTCAAAAATCAAAGGACTGCAAAATAAAGCCACAGTGAGAAATCACTTCTAGCTATCAAATGAACAAAGATAAACACGATGATATCTATTCCAGCAAGGATGCAACAAAACAGGCAAGACAATACTGGGCTTGAGAATGGCACTCGCGAAAACAGCAATAGTCTTAAAAATGCCCATCGCTGGTGCCCAGCAATTACACTTCTGAGATCTAACTAAAAGAAACGATATAAAATACAGAAAAATATTTATTCAAATGATATTTATCATATTATTTATAATACTTAAAAACAAAAAGTGAACTAAATATCAAAAATGGGAAGGGTTCAGTAAATGATTGTAATTCCACGCAAATCATCCATTTGTTCATCAAAAAACATGTATTAACTGCTTCCCATTTGACACACCACACCTCTGTTCTGTGCTGGAGCTGTTCTTGTGGAACTCCCAGTCCACTGCTGACTACAGGCAGACATATCCACAAATAAAAGAGGCAGAATAATACAGGTGAGAAGACAGAGGTCTGCACAGCAGAGGGAGTGGTCCATCCACCTAGGAAGAGCCACCTGGGGGCAGTCAATCAGGAAAGCCTTCAAGGAGGAGGTTACCGGACTTATCTTGGTGGTCTGAGCCAGGAAAGGGTTGGGAATGCGCTGTAGGCAGAGGGTATGCTGGACACAAAGGCCCTGGAAGCTGAGTCATCCTGGTGTGCTGAACAGCCTGCAAGCTGGCATGAAAAACAGCCAGAGGCCAGAGAGGAAGAGTCAGGGCAAAGAATACAGCAGGACTGGGGGCAGAGTGGGAAGTGTCTGGCATGCCATTCTAGAAGAAGTTTGAGCTTGTCCCTGCAGACAGCAGAAAGCCATTAACAAGTTTTCAGTATGGAAGAAAATGATCGGATTGGTCCTTTTGAAAGGTCACTCTGAAGGCTGAGAAGGACAATTATCCGGGACATGAGTACTAGCAGCAAGTCTATTATGTGACATGCCTCCATTTCAAGGATATGACATGTATTGGGTTCCCCCAGCTTTGACATTGCTCTCTCTCTGTTTTTGGTGACAAGTGGGGTGGGAAGAGAGGGTGCAGGCCCAGACACTCCCAGTTTCCTGCAGGGAGGCTGGGTGGACCCATTTGAACAAGACAGATATCATGGCAAAGAGAGGCGTGTGAGAGGAAGAGATCAATTACGGATGCCCTGAGCTTGAGGGATGTGTGGGACCATGAGCTGGAGGTGGCCAGTTCTCAGCTGCATGTAATCACTGAAAAGGGTGTCTGCAGAGAGAGTTTCTAAAATGAAGAAATATTTTAAAAGGCAAGGAAACTTTGTCTAAACTCATCCTTTCAATGCAAAGAAATGTTAGATTCCTAAAAACTCCTAAGACGGTAGAATGTGCAGTTTGAGAAAACAGCCTATTACAAGCCAAATAGGCCTGAAAGGACTAATTTTACAAGTGAGCTCATGAAATCTTTATAAATATTTTACAGTCACTGAAATCAGGCAATAAAAGCAATATCAATGGTGTTTCACACGCTGTTCTCAGCAACAGCAGGTAAGTCAGGTATAATTAATTTACATTTGTCACCTCCAGCTCCCTGGAAATATCCTGGAACCACCAGCCTGTGGTTTCAATGAAATGTTTATATGTTCATCTGGTTCTGCTGCAAATACTAAAATAAGCTACCATAATTTTCTGCGTTTGGTTCTGCATCTGAAAGTTCAGCAATTTTGTTTCCCAGTTGACCCCAACTCCTGGGCCAGCCCCAGGGCCCAATGACACAGCTCCCACATGAGTTGGCTGGCACTGAACAAAACCCCCATGAGCAGGAGCCACCATTACTACTCTCGCACTGAGCACAAAACACCAGACATTGAGCTGGAAATGTTACACGCACGCACCTTCCCGCTGGAGCACAACGCAAACCGACAGGATGGTCTGTATGCGCCAATGAGGGCACTCCAGCTCTGAAAGGGGAAGTGAGCTGCCCAAAGTCACACAGCTAGAAAGTGGCACTCCCCTCAGTCTACCGGACTCCACAGGCCACATTCCAAATCAGTGTTTCTGAAGCTTATATGTACATTCAAATCACTTGGGTTCTTTTTAAAAGGCAGATTCAGATTCTGAAGGTCTGGAGTGGGGCCTGCAATTCTGCATCCTTTGCAAGCTCCCAGATGACATGCATGCTGCAGCTCCAGAAACCATGCTCTGAACATGAAGGGTGTAAACCACTGTATTATATTGTTCCCTTTTGTAACCAAAGAACTAATGCTTAGAGATTGACAGCAGCTGTGGTAAAGCCAGTGTGCAAAACCAAGTCTCTCTAGCACTGAATTCCATGCTCTGGCTGGTTATAAAAGGCCGTAGTACAGGCGCCGGGCCCCAACAGCCACAGGTTCAAACCTTGACTAGGCCCACCACTAAGCAGCCAGCACATTATTTAACTTTTCCAAGTCTCAGTTTGCTCCTCCCCATAATGCTGGTATACGCCTCCTGGGGCTGCTTGACCAGGGCAGTTTGAGAAAACAATAAATTATGAACATAAGGGAGGTAATTAGTGTAAGTACTTAGCATAACACCAGAAAAGTTAGTAATAACAATAGTAAATAGCTCCATAGCACTTCGTAAATGCTCAATAAATATTAATTTGTCTTATGTGATGTGTGCCCCATTTTAACCAATAGTCTCACTCTTAGTTATAACAATAATACATGTTCATTGTTGTAAGTTTAATAAATATCAAAAAAGTATCACAGAGAAAACAGTCATGCCTGCATACCTAACTCCCAAAGGTAATAACAAGTAACATTTTGGTGTAGTTCATTTCTGTATTCTTTCTTATCTTAAAATACATTAATATTAAACAAATTAGTGTGGTGTGTCTATCTATAACTGTGCTATTCAATACAGTAGGCACATGTGGTTGTTTAAATTTAAATATAAATGGATGAAAATTAAATAACATTGAAAATTTAATCCCTCAGTTCTTGTTGCCACCTTTGAAGTGTCCAATAGTGTGAACAAATGTGAACGTGAAAGAGCCAGTCCCTCAAGATGGATTCTGAGCAGCTAACTGGGCCCAAATATTGCCTTGGCTATTCAGGCTCTTTTTAGGTCCCATACGAATTTTAGAATATTTTTTTCTAATCCTGTGAAGAATGACATTGGTAGTTTGATAGGAATAGCACTGAATCTGTAAATTGCTTTGGGCAGTATGGCTATTTTTACAATATTGATTCTTCCAATCCATAAGCATAGAATGTTTTTCCATTTATTTGTGTCATCTCTTATTTCTTTCAGCAGTGTTTTGTAGCTCTCCTTGTAGAGATTGTTCAACTTTCCTGGTTAGCTGTATTCCTGGGTATTTCATTTTCTTTGTGGCTATTGTTTAAGTGGGATTGTGTTCTTGATTTCACTCTCAGCCTGAGATGTTGTTGGTATATAGAGATGCTACCGATTTTTGTACATTGGTTTTGTATCCAGCAACACGGATCGAGCTGAAAGCCAAATTCCTAAGGAAATTAATGCAGGAACAGAAAATCAAATACCACATGTTCTTCCTTATAAGCAGGAGCTAAGCATTGATCAGACATAGACATAAATATGGAAACAATAGACACTGTGGACTAATAGAGGGTGGAGGAAGGTGAGGTGGGTTAGAAAACTACCTATCAGCTTCTATGCTCACTACCAGGGTGACTGGATCCATACTCCAAACCTCTCAGCATCACATAATATTCCCATGTAACAAATCTGCACAAGTACCCTCTGCATCTAAAATAAAAGTTGAAATTTTTCTGAAAAAAATAAGTTCAGGCAAAAAAAATCCTACCATACTAGGTACCTTAAATTTTTAAGATATGGTCCTGGTAAAACAAGGGTATTTATATTTTTTGAATTTAGAAGCACAGTAAGCAAAAGATCTGCTAAGCAACCAAAAGTAGGAGAATGTGATGAGTTACATTTCTCACTGTAATTGCTAAGCAGCAGCAAATAGCTTCCTGATTGGTACAGGTGCTTCCAGGGCTATTTAATAGGACATTCCTTGTCATTCTTGTTGGTAGGTAATCTTCAACTGTGCTGCATTCAGGTCACCGTGCTGTTCACCTGATCTCTAGATTATGTGTACTGCAGAAACATTTTAGTGTTTTTCCTTGCAAGGATTCCAATCTAAACACAAATTACAAACTCTGCCTCTTCAGTAATCTGGTCCTGCTATGAATTTAATACCAAACTCTCAATTAAGGGTGATACAGTAGATGGCTACAGCCATTATGGCAAGGACCATGGTGTATCATTACACTACTTCCTCTTCCTGGGCACACAGGAACTCCTCCCTTTCCAACCCCTCTTGTAGTGGTCATGGGGACCGTGTGACTATGTTCTGTTAATGAAATGCAGATGAAAGGAATATGAGTCACTTTGGGGTCTGTCTCTTAAAACATCTTGTGCAATTTTACACCTCTCTCTTTCCTTTCTGGAGTAATTGTTCTAGATAATGGAGCTCTCCGTGGAAGCAGCCAAGACCCCAAGTCGCTGGAGGAGAGCTGCAAAATAGCCAGACTAAGAAGCACCTGAGAAGCAAACTTTTGCTGTATTAAGCCATTGAAATTTCAATGCTTATTTGTTACCTTTTGTCCAAAATTGTATTATGTTTCATAAGTAAATAAAAACTAAAAGCTAAAAAATATAAATAAATAAATAAATAAATAATAAATAAATAAAACAGAGCCAAGCAGCCATTTGCTGATTAGAGGTCACACAGGTACTCTGAGTTCCCTGAATACCCCCCATTCTGTTTAACATTGGGACTTTCAGAGCTCACCTGAACCAACCAATCAGAGCTCACCTGCCTCCTCAAATCAGAGCTCAGCTACTTCAGCTAGTCAGAACTGCACCACATCAACCAATCTGAACTAAGCAAGTTTGAATCCTTCATTTGCATAAATGAACTTGATTGGGAACCTAGGTGGGAACTTTCTCTATAAAAGCCAAACCCTCTCTTTGTTCTCTAGAACACACCTTTGTTTTATACACAGGTTGTGCCTTCTGGGTTTGCAGACTGTAATGAGAATAAAGTCTTTTCCTTCGAATTCCTTTTCCAAAAACTTTTGTTAATGATAGGTCTGCATTGCTAGTGACTCCCACACTGAACAATGCAGATATTTCCATCATTGAAGAAAGTGTCATTGGACGGTGCTAGCTAGATACAGTCTTATAACTTCCTTTTCCTCACTTAGCACCATATCATGTAGTTTCATGTATCATCAGTGTCCAAAAACTGATTTTACTGTCTGACTTATATAGATGTTCTTGGTTTATTTATCTGGTCTTCTATGTTTGGATACTTAGATTACTTTCAAATGGTCACTGTCATAAATGACACCCTAGTAGACGTCCATGGGCAGCAACTTTTGGGTATGTCTATATTGATTATCTTAGGATAAATATCTAGCTACAAGTAAAATTATGGGGCCAACAGGACATGCACTTTTTAAGGCTTTTGATATATATTTCCAATTGCACTCTGAAAAGATCATATTAATTTACCCTCCCAGTGTTATTTATTTTAGTGCTTGCCAACATGAGAAAATAAAACTATATTTCATTTTTATTGTATTTCTGTCATTATTAGAGAGATTTACAACTCTGTTAGAGGTACCCAGATCAATTGTTTCTATTTATACAAATTATTTTATGAAATAACAAACTGTCACAGTGTATATGGGGAATATAGCTTCTACTTACCAAATAAAACATGGGAAGGCTGCCCAGAACCCATCTGTGCATTAAACCCATGCTGGGCTGAGCAGAGGTCCAGTAAGTATTTACTGGTCTTGGCTGAATCCGTGACAAACGTGTGCTTCTTCCCAGTGACACTGCTTGTGATGGTGAACTTTTTTTGCTGAAGGAAGCAAACACAGACTTTAATACACTGATCATCCACAACTCTCCACTGATGCACAACTGCAAGAAAATGCTCGGTCCCTCAGTTCCACATCCTGTAGCAGGCATTCACGGGTGCATGGCAGATGCTGTCTGACTATGGCCTGATATTCTTCTTGGCGTAAAGGAAATCTCTCTTTTTAGTTTTTTCTTCATTCATCAATCAAGTTGTTTATCAAACAATTACTATTTTCCAAGGAGCATGCTGGGTGAAGAGAACATGAAGTGGGTCAGGTACATCGACCTCAGCAAGGATGGAACCTAACCCTCAGTGTGCATTATGAAAAGCCACTAAGTACTCCCATTGCCTTTATTGTACAAACTCCAAGAAGTTGTAGACAAAATCTCAACTAGTCGGGTTATGAAAAAGATAAAAACACCTGTGTGTTATAATATTTCTGCCTATAACGTGGCAGATTCTGTTCTAAATGCTTTATGAGTATGAATTTATTTTGTCTTCACAACTACAGAATAAGAGAGATTCTATCACTTTTTTTATTCTGCAGATGAAAAATAAAAAAGCAAGAGTCCTCAAAATGCCACAGGAATTGAGGTCACACCACAAAGAAATGCTTCCCCACATTATACCTTCAAGGCCCACAAACAAAGTGATAGTATTTGTCCAGCTCACTGGGCTAAACCGGGGAAGATGACCTATATGAGCCTACCTGTATAGAGCCTTATGAGAAAGATATAAATTTTTGCAATATATTATTCTGATAAGAACAATAAAATATAAATATAAGTGGTATTAAATATTAATTCGTATAAAACTTCCAAATAAAATCTTCATTCTGGGTATTCTATCTATTTCAATAAGAACTTTCAGCTTGCTCCTATAAAGATAACTTTATAGAAACAGGGCTTATGCTTGAAAGGGCTCCCAGAAACCCCTGATCCTCTTTAAAGCTAATCTCTTTTAATTCCTGATGGTCACCATTTCCAAGAAATTCCATTCACGCATGTCAGATATCAACAAAAGGCAGATAAATATTCATTGCTTTTTCTCTGAGAAACTCCTTTTCACCATTAACTTAATTTTAGATAAATTGCTCATTCTCTATATACTCTACTTTTACTGATAAGTATAGTGCTAAGCCTCCTTGTGCTAATAGGAATGGATTCTGAATCCAATTGAACTGTACTATAACTAGTATTTCTTTAAATAAGGTGTTGTCTCAAGCATTCATAAATGCTGCTCTACTACTCGTAATAATTCTTTAGTACTCAACAGATCATTTTATCCACACTTTTTCAAAGTTGAATATTTGCTTGAAATCCAAACACTTTATCAGTACACACTGATAGTCTTTCATGCAATCCTGACAGTTTTATATTAAATTTATCCAGATATTAAGCACTTTTTATATGAACAAGTCACTCTTCTTTTGAGACAGGGTCTCGCTCTGTCACCCAGTCTGGAGTGCAGCAACACAATCATAACTCACTGATACCTTAAAGTGCTGGGTTCAAGCAATCCTCCCACCTCAGCCTCCCAAGTAGCTGGGATCACAGGCAGGCACCACCACATCCAGCTAATTTTTGTATTTTTTAAGTAGAGACAGGGGTATCACTATGTTGCCCAGGCTAGTCTCGAACTCCTAGGCTTAAGTGATCCTCCTCAGCCTCTCAAAGTGCTGGAATTACAGGGATGAGCCACTGTGCCTTGCAAGAATAAATCACTTTTTAAAATGTAATAACTATTTTTTAACAAATCTGAGAAGGGAGGATCATTCACACACACACATACAAACAAACACACACACCAAAGTTTATTTCAGCTTATAAACTCTCAGCAAAACTCTCCTTTCAGATGCCAGTGCTCCAAGGTATCAAACACCAGAGTGGAATGTTGATCCTATTTCTTGACATAAAGGTGAAAACAGTTTTGACTGTAGTGGTTTGGATTTTATTTCTATTTATCACCATTTTGATAACATCATATAATGGAAAATTCTTATCCGCAAACTTTCGCATAGGCAAGCTGCTGCTCTAATGATGTATACGATGATGTATAACTCCAATCTCTGAGTTTTCAGCACCAGCATGAAATCCCTTCTTTACACTTCTGTGGTTGCAGTATAAACATATTAGGTTGGTGCAAAAGTAATCGCGGTTTTCGCAGTTAAAAGTAATGGCGAAAACCGCAATTACTCTTGCACACACCTAATTCATAGCAGGTGCTCTGTAACATGCTAGTTTCAAAGCATCAGTTTACCATTTTGAATGTTTTTCATCCCTAGGAGTTTTGTTGTTGTTTTTTTTTTTTTTTCTGTTGCTATTTGTTCACCTGCTTCATTATTTGTTTTGATACATCTTTGTATCAAATACAAATAATAGTTTTCTAGGCAGGGGAGATTTGCCATCAAGCTAATGAAACTGAAGCTCCAGGACCCTCACCTCCTGGGAGGAGCCCTGGCAATGCATTCACATGGTCTTATAATGCGCAGAAAGTAAGATGTTCTCACCCCAGTTGGTTAAGACCACTGACTCTTTCTACTCAGACACACCCTCCTTGCCACTTACCTTCGCACCAGGTGGTATTGGGTGATACGAACCAGATCTCTCTAAGAAGTTGAGATGGGGATACACTTTGTTTAGATTTAGTTGGATTTATTTAGGTGATTTGAAGGCTCTTCTAGAATTGCTTTATTGCTACCCATCCCAGAATACTCCTTCCATTTGTCTAACTCACCTAAAATCTCAGCAGAAAGTTGCAGGGCCAGCAGCCAGATGAAATTGACCATGCTCTATAATACCCAGCCCCCAACGGAAGCATGAGCTGTACAGAGCCAGTAGCTGATCTACAAGAAGTTTTTGCACTCATCAGAAATGAAAAACTATAATTTAGTTCTCAAAAATACTCATCCAATTGAAATGCTTCCCTATCACAGATATACTCTATAATTGTGTATACTGCATTATCAATACATCATATGAATTATTTTATGGGAATCCCATGAAATAGAATTTGTTAGGTTTCACGCATTTGCAGCAAAGAACTCTGTTGCAGCACTAGAAACAGCAAAAATGTTTCGTGCAAAGCTGCGTGTTTCATGCATCCTATTAATCATTTCAATAATAAAAACATTTCAATCCACCACGCTAGAAGAAAAGCTAAACTACATTTCTATCCTCTCTAGAGAAAATTATATAACAAAAGTTTCATCATACGGAAAAATAATCACAGTATGCCATTAAAAATTTGAAAGGAAAAAAGTATTATAGACATTGTCAGGAAGTTAATAAAAATATTACTTGCTGGCTTTTGTGATATCTGCAGGATTTGTTCAGCTTTTAAAAATTCATAAAGTTTTTGTGATTTCTTTTCTCATTCTAAATAAACATTTCTTTCATGCCATCTATTGTAACTTTGTATTCTTTTTCATAAAGAGGGCCCTACATAGCATGTATCTGCTTCTGTTTCTATGCATTTCTCTTCAGAGATTTAACTAGTGTTGATAACCAAGAACAGTTACTAACATGCATAGGTTTATTGTTCTAGAAGGAACAAGTTTTTGATTGAACAATCAAACCACATATGGATGCCAACACATCTACGAATCATATTCTTTGGAAATGTCATCTTTCTCTATTTCCTTTGCTGCTTTGGTGCAGGCTGGCAAGATGAATGATCTGTAATTGTTTGAAGAATTTTGGCCTCAGGTATTAAAAAGCAAAACTAAGACCAGTTTCCTGAGTTAATTTTCATATTATTCACTGAATTCCCTATTTTGTTCTTACAGAAGCATAAAGAGTTCAAGTCATTTTCTGCATAAGATGCTTGGTTTGCAGCAAGCTGCCGATGACATTACTTCATCTGATGACTGTTCTGTAAAAATAAGTTATTCATGCCAAGGAAGAGGATGATCATCAGAGAATGGAAACCCTAATTAAGTATTTTTTGAGCTAGTAAGTTTGTCTTCAGAGCCTGATGACTTCCCAGTTTTAATCAAGAAATTAATCAACTAATTTAATCAGGAAATCCCCTGGTAGGGGGGGAAATAAATACCTATAAAAGTTAAACCAATGTATACATAAAGTATTTACTTAAGGGGACTGTTGAGCTTTACAGCTTCAAAAAATTCCATTTTTAAAAATTACTTTTTAGGTTATCTACATTTTTATGAATATTTTGAAGCATAGTGCATTGAAAAATCTGAACAATTAAACATGCAATAAAAAATAAGTAATGTAGTAGTATTAAATTCATTAAACAAAGTTCTTCATATAATCTTTCAGTTTAGTTAAAGTAATTTGAGTAACTAAAATTCTGAAAAATTCACAAATATAAATTCATTTGAGTTTGGTCAAAATAATTTGGGAAAAAAGTCAGTTTCCTGATAATATATGGACCACTTGAATAAACTCAATTAAATTGTGCTCAATTATTATTTATTTTTAGATGTAAGCTTCTTTCCTGAAAACAAACAATAATTTATTATGAAATTGTATCTTGACAATGTGTTAACTTCAAAGCCAAGATGGAAGAAATAAAAGAAACATCCTGAAAATGAATGAAAGCAATTATGTTCTACTCAGGAAACTCTAACATCAAATAATAATACAAATAGTGATCTAGTCAGAAAATATTTTTAACCATAGATAAAACTAAATAGGAAACAGATATTTTCTCATGGGCCACAAGATAAAGAACTTCATATTTTATAATAAATCATCACTGAAGTGACACAGGTGCTGACTGGAACAACCACAGGACAGGCAGAGGCTGTCAGCCACCAGGGTACAGTGCCAGAGCGACTCACTTCAGGAGGTAGAAATATGCATGCAAATAGTGTTCAAGTAGATTCCAAATGTTGTATACTTAACGGGGATTTTCTATCCAAAAATAGACTTTGAAACTTTTAAGATCTATCAAAATTTTGCAATCCTCAGTGTCCCGTAGCACACCTGTAGTCCTCAGAGACAGACCAGAGGCCTTGGCACATTGTGTGCAAAGGGAAAATTAAAACACAGGAAGAAGTTTCCAAACCTCTCAGGCTCCACTCAACCTAAACTACACTCTCAACATCCATTTCCCATCTCCAGCTTTGCTCTCAACATTAATGGAGTCTCCAAATTAAGAAAACTTTACCCAGAAGGGAAGTGTAGCCCTTTAGATCAATGGTTGTTCTTGGGGATATGTGGGGGTCCAGGCAAGGAATAGTAGGGAAGAAATGGCCTCCTGAGGACCTCCCAAAATCCCTTGGCAGACTTCTTCCAAATATCCTTCAATGCATCAGAATGCAGGTTAACAAACAGACAGGTTGTGAGAATGTTTGGTCAGGAGAAAGCCACGTGACCCACGACCCATTGCTCCTCTAAATGGCCAACAAATTAGAGGAAAATGAAGTGCAGGTTATTTATCAACTCAGCTGCACTCACGTAAGTAGAAATCTTTCCGGTTTCTCTCCACTGAAACCATAAAGTTGCAATTCTGCTGTTGTTTTTCACTTCATATACTACGACACCTTTGGCACAGATCCCCAGGGCCATCTGCTCTTCTGGCCTCCTCTTCTCTGAGAATACTTGGTGAACCAGCACACCGTATTCTGGGAGCTGTTGAGTGACCTGGAGCAGAAAAAGGCTGATGTAGAAGAGACAGGCACATGGTTTAAAATAATGGGCCTCACGTCATTCACTCCATGCAAAACATACTGATAGGCGTTCTGAAAAGAAAGAGTAGGATTGTCACAGAAGTTTAGGAAACACTGGATCGAGCAGATTTATTTGCTACATACAGATTTCTCTGCACCTCTGATATGATGGAATTTTCCTTTTTTTTTTTTTTTTTTGTAACCCAAGGAATACTTTTCTTATGGAATACCTAAAACAGTACTTAGAACACAGTTATTATGAAAATAACACAGTAGAATAATAATATTCTGAATAAGTTTTTTAGAATTCATACTCTTCTGGGACATCTCATGGTAAGAGATTTCTTTTCCTGGTTGTGTCAGAGTCTATAGTGTTTTCTGTTCCAACCCCCTTATATGACAGATAGAAAAACTGAGGCTGAAGCATAGAAAGCAACCTTCCAGATCACCAGTATTAGTTGTGAACTGCAGAGAAAATGACAATTCACTTTGGCACTCCTCACCATGCAGCAATGCCTTCGTGGGGGTCCCCATAGCCCAAGGTCTTGCCTCTGTTTACCAGGTTAGGGGAATAAATTTTGCCAGGGGCCATGGGCCAACTGGAGCTGGGGACTGCATTAGGCCACCAACTTCTTAAGAGACCAGAGTATAAAATGAACACAAATGTTTCTACACCTGAATGGCAGTCACTTTCCGACCCTGGGCTTTCCCAACTTCATCTTCACCAGGAATACGCCAGTCCCCATCAGAAAGTTGATGTGTCTCTGGGACCCACAGCCAGGACCTCTTGCTCCATGCATTTGAAGCCCTCTCAGAAGGGTTGTATTGCTAAGATCTGGTATCCCGTTCCTACCCCTAACCAGAGAGCAACATGTCCTATCCAATCTCTCTCACCCCCAGGCAAGGTCACAAAAACAGGGACAAATTATAGCTTTTGAGGGCTCCTTTCTCAGGCTCCTTGCCCATTCACCGTTGATGAAGTCCATGCAGACAGCTTATGCTGCCTGCAGACTCCACAGCTCTTCACACAAGGTTCAAATTACATTTCTGAACCCTAAGCCTCCTTCGTTTAACTTTGGAGAGACCCTGTCATCATCATCATCATCATTATCATCGTCATCATAATCAATCAGTATCCTCATCATCATACAAATCAATATTTATTGAGCGCTGGTGCTGAAATATCCAATGGCCAGACTGGGCACGTGATTAAAGTTAAACAAAGCAGGACCACCCCAAGATAACTAGGTAGATGTTTTTAAAGAATTCGGTGTGATATTTCTTTTAAAAAGTAAGCACTAATAAGTAGTCCTCATTAGGATAAAGACGCCTTTGCTAGACTTACAATTCTTCAATTGTTTAGTATTAGTTTATATTCTAATTTATTGTTTATACAAAGAGAGATATGATACTTTTCAGTTCTTTGGGCCTCAAGATTCCTACTGGTAAAGCACTATGCTAAGCCTCTCCCAGCATAATTTCATTATTATTTAATCTTCAGAACAATCACAGAGAAGGTGAAGCTATCCCTTTTCTAAGTAATCTGTCCAAGTTCCTGCTTTGGAGCCAGGAATAGAAATATGGAAAGATGAGCCTGTTTGCTCCTGAGTCTTCACTCTTAACAACTGAAATACAGGGAATCCAAAAGGCCTGGAAACATAGATGAATATACTTAATGTTGTCAATGGCATCTTCATCTGCAAAACAATAAAATAATGAAGTCTACCTCCATTCCCTGTCTGCTAGGGAGTTTCCTAGGATGCTTCTCCTGGCCCCGTTTGGATTGCTATTGCTGGGTGTCCTTTCAAAGGGTCATTTCCTCTCCATGTGCTTTGGGCCATCTTACTACAAGGCCTGTCCTCCTTACAACAGGCAGCAAAGTTGAGACGGGACCAAGCACTCCTGGCTGCCAGCCACACAGCACCCTTGCTGTATTGAACGTTCTTCAAAACAAATGGATTGTTATTTCTGGATATTCATCAAGGGGTTCAGAATTCATCTTCTCTGACCTTATAATTCCACCTGTGGGTATCTACCCTAAGAAAATATGCTGAATAATCAGGACAACCCCTTCTCATAATGCTGTTCAGTACAGATTTGTGGGGTGATTTGGGGAAACCAGCTCCTGGCAGTAAACGGTTTCCTAAAAACAGTACTGCCTTAAAATTGATTATCAGGCAGGCTTTGCAAAGGATATTTATAAAGCATTTGTAATTATCAGGAGAGTGCATTTGTTGTAGTGCTAAGTGGGAGAAACTATAGGATACAACCAGTATGATTTCAATAGCAAGAAAAAAATATTTTAATAACCTATCACAACCCACAGCTATGTAGGAAAATGGCTCCATGGTTGAGGAAGTTAGGAAAACACCGAATTCACCTTAAACAGGTTATTCTGAGATTAATAAGCTAGCATAGTTGTGAATCTACAGACAGACTATGGTATTCAGTGCTCCCCAAAATGGACTTTTGCCCAGTCTGTTGCTAGTATGAGATGCTGAACTGTCAGAGTTAGTCATTAGTGAACTGGGGGCCGAGAGGCAGCCTCCCAATAATGGTTTTCTCCTTTTCCTAATGAAAAACAAGAGCCATGAGGAGCTATAATTAAATGATCCAGTGATTGCTTGTAGAGTAGTAACTGAGCTCTGTGATGGGCTCTGAGGATCCAGGACCCTCCAGACATTTATAGCCCAGTAGAAGGGATGGAAAGTGTCCAGAAATGACTGCAGTGCAAGGTGTCTTAGCAATATGTATCAACAATGTTCAAAATGTTTATTACCTTCCACCCAGTAATTCCACTCATGAGATTCTATCCCTAAGGAATGAAGCAGAAATACAGCTAAGATTTATATGTAAAAGATGCTAATCTCAGTATCGTTTTAAATAGTCCCATATTGGAAACTATTTATATGTTAAACAATAGAGCATTGAGAGAAAAAAGTAGGGTACAACATACGTTAATTCAAAAGAAGTTTTCAAATGTTTAGATTTATGGGATTATATGCATACATAAAAGTGCATATATAATATAAAGCTAATTTTAAATATATATGCATATACACATATATAGGAATGCACAGAACAAACAGAGAAGGATGAATATACCAAAATATAACTGTGCTATCTCCAGGCAGCAGAATTATTAGGAGATGTTTACTTTTATAATCAGGGAGGGGGAGAAAACTTTTAACAAACCCTCACCCTAATGAGAGGCTCCCAGTGTGCTCTGGGGGTGATGACAGAGCCCTGTCTAGTTTCTCTCTCTGTACCACAGGCAGGTAACACCAGTGTTAACAACCCCAACCAGTCCACCAAGGGGAACTGCAAAAGCAAGAGTGCTCCTTGAAACCCATAAAGATTACATGTAAACGAAATAAAATCTATTCAGTGCTTTCTGTGAATGGGGGAAAAATTAGTTTCCTGTATTTTTGCTTCTGAGCCTGGTAGTTTCTTTTACAATCATTTTCCATCATTCAACCAGGAAGTGAGGGACCCTGACAGTGAACTCAGCACTCAAAGCCAGGGTCTGGGCAGAGGCCAGAAGGTAACGTCCATCCTGCAGGCATCTGTTGCAGGGTTGGGTCCTTGGCCTCTAGACTGGATTCTGCAGGTCTGTGGCTCTGTGACCACTCATCATCAGGTGGCTTTGAAGTCTCCACTGGTCCTTCATCAGGGGAATGCTTCGTCCCCTTGACAGGGAACACATGTGCAGCCCAGACTATGGAGTGTCCTGATCATGCTTTGCCAGTGCTTCTCAAACGAAACGCTTGCAGGTTACACTATGTTAGATACAGGGATAGTTCTGCAAAATGACCAGCTGAAAAGCAAAGGCCTGACCTCATGTTGGCTGTTCTGTTTTCAAGTATCCACCTCAATTAAGGGCTAGAAAACACAGACGGAATATTTCTACCTGACTTCTGTACAGAGAAATATACAGATCTCCTAGCTTCCTTTTAAAACTGCTCCCCCAATCAAATGGCCCAGCCTGTATCCTGTCCTGCGGAAGCTGCGAGTGTCCTCTCACTTGCCCCCCAGCTGTATCTGCATAGGCACAGTAGCCACTCCCTCCCTGGTCCCCACATCTTGACATAGAGTAGCTGGTATTGTTCTTGTTCCATTGAGCGTTTATTGAGTTGTGTGCCTGTGGGTAGACCACAATCCTCCCCACAAGACATGGGGCTTCCTGGGAACAAAGAGCATGTGCTTTTTGTCTCCATTTTCCAGTGCCTGGCCCACAGCAAGGGGAGGTTGTGGAGTAGCAAAGACTATTCATCATTGTGTGTGCCCACACAGGGGTACTGCAGTGCCACTGTTTCTGCCCCGCGGGTGAAGAGACAGCGGGCTCAAGCTGTACCCCTGTGCACAGGCCGCAGCAGCTGTGCTGTGTTGAGGACTGCTGCCTGGAGGGCTGCAAACTTGGGGTTTTGCAATGGCTTTTCTCTGGCTCAAGCTCTGATCTCGTTCTTCTGCTGTCCCATGTGTCAACTCTAAGAAACGTGGTCTCCCTGCTTGGAGGAAAGTGTCTGGAATGCTGATCTAAGATTTGGCCGGGCACAGTGGCTCACGCCTGTAGTCCCAGCACTCTGGGAGGCCAAGGCAGGCGGATTACCTGAGATCAGGAGTTTGAGACCAGCCTGGCCAACATGGGGAAACCCTGTCTCTACTAAAACACAAAAATTAGTGGGGCATGGTGGCAGGCACCTGTAATCCCAGAGCGAGACTCCGTCTCAAAAAAATAAATAAATAAATAAGGAAAAGCCCTACCACACTCACCCCAGCTCACTAAATCCTACCCTCTTTGGGGTCATTTCCAATGTCAGCTGCTTCCAGAAGCCTCTCCTTGCCCCTCCCTCCCTCTTAGAGCTCCACGCTTGCTCGTGCCTCCTTGTGGGTCTGCACACACCTGGGCCCCTTGAGAAGGCTCCAGAGGGGACTGCTGACTGCATTCCCTTGAAGACCAACACCTCTCTCCAGGTCAGGAAGGCCTTACCCTCAAGAACTCCAGCTCAGCATCCTCTCCCCAGAGTGCAGAGCTGAGCCGGTGCATCTCTGAGATTTCGACTTGGACCCGTAGAGCGGTCATCCTCTCGATCAGACTTGCTGGGATGTAATCTTCAACGTGAAAGTATGGCTTACTCTCCACCTGCTGGAAGTAAGATGCAGAGGGGGAGGGCATGATCAAGACACTGTCCGGGGGACTCTGAGCAGAATGAAAACATTATCTGTAGTCACAATTCCAGGAGAGCTCCAGAGAAAGACAATTCCTCGAGGTGCCCACCTGGGATATTATTTTCCACTATATTCGAAACAGGGCCAAACCCTAGGACATGAACAGAAAAGAGAGAGTAAAGGAGCTGTTTTTGAACCCCTTTTTATGCCAAGTAGTTCACAGAACACATAAGTCTCTTCTGATTCTCACAGGAATACTCTGAAGATGGCATTGTCATTGCCATTGCCAACATGAGCAAGAGAGAGGTCACTCAACAGGGCAAAGCTCACACCACTTGAAAGTGACAGAAACAAGATTTGTTCACCCCAAACCGTCACACTTTCCATGATGTGTGTTTTACCAAAAGGCACAGCCAAACCTTGGCCCCAAAACTCCATGTTTTTTTTTAATTCATTTAGCATTTCTGTCTACATGCACTCCCAGAACATTGTCTCTTCACACCAGAAAGGTCTTAGCTTTGGCATCATTGCTGCACAAGAAGGTGTTCAAGGAGTAGCCCCCTGAAAAAGGGGAGACTGGATACCCCCAGCCCACCTTCGTCAAGTCTGTTCTTTGGGAGACTGAGGCTGCATCCCTGCTAGGAGAGGATGGCAGGTCGAATCACTCACTGCTTGATGGTGGGTTCCCTGAACACAGACTCTGGGGCAGGCAGAAGTCTGCAGAAGTCCATGCAGGAGTGATATTGAGGTCCAATATACAGAATGAGGAATGCAGGACCAGCCAGAGGGAGAACCTGACCTTACCTTTGTATTCCCAATTCAACATGTCCTGGTCTCAGGATGCCCTTGCCAGCCTAACCCTGGGCAAGCCATTTCCCTCCAGTTGAGAGCAGTTACTCATGAGGAAGGCAGCTAGGATCTGGGAGAATCTGGCCTCGTTGGGGTTGGGGGTGAACGAGTTGGCCTGAGGGGGGATCTGAAGGGAAAAGCACAGTGTCCGCCACCTCCCACTCTCCTGATGTAGCATGTCCCCATGTGGCCATGGACCAAGAATCCTCAGGCTGATGCTGGCTCGTGCTGGTTTTGAGCTCAGCTCCACCACAAATGGAGAGACATTGTTCAGCAGGCTAGTGCGTAAAAAAAGCATTTAGAATACTATTAGAGTAGCCAAATTCCAGAACACTGGCAACACCGTGCTGGTGAGGATGTGGAACAACAGGAACTCTCAATCATTGTTGGTGGGATTGCAAAATGGCACAGCCATTTTAGAAGACAGTTTGGTGGTTTTTCATAGAACTAAACATATGCTTACCATACAAACGAGCAATTGTGCTCCTTGGTAATTATCAAAAGGAGTTGAAAACTTATGTCCACACAAAACCTGCACACAGATGTTTATAGCAGCCTTACTCATAATTGCCAAAACTTAGAAGCAAATGATGTCCCTCAGTGGGTGAATGGATAAATAAACTGTTACATCTAGACAATGCAATATTGTTCAGTGCTAAAAACAAATGAGTTGTCAAGCCATGAAAAGACATGGAAGAGTCTAAAATGCATATTACTAGGTGAAAGAAGTAGGTGTGTAAAGGCTACATACTGTATGATCCTAGATATATGATATTCTGGAAAAAGCAAAACTATGGAAGTGTAAAAAGATCAGGGGTTTGGAGGCAGGGAGAAATAAATAAGTGGAGCATAGAGGATTTTTAGGGCCACGAAACTACTCTGTAAGATACTTGAAAACTGGTTATACAAATTGAGTAATTCTTGTCATATCCAACTAAATCAGAGTCCAGGAACCAGGAAGAAAATGAACTCGCGGCACATAGCACCTGCTCCAAGAATTAAATTTTTCCATCAGCCCAACTACTGAAAGGACTTGCTGTAACCCTAAGACCAATTTTACCTAGTAGCTGCTGAAAAGACCTGCTGGGACTCTAAGACTTGTTTCACCTCTCACTGTCACTCACCAATCAGTTTTCAGTTCCCAAAAGCTTCTAAAGTGCTGATGAGTCTTCTTTCAAAACTACAACATTTTTATTCCTAATAAAAATCCCAACCTTCTCTTCGTTCTTGAGACACACCAAAGACCACCCAGTATGTGAGCATACCCCAAACTGCAATTCTTGCTTCCCAAATAAATTGTTTTAAATTTAGAGATTCTTCTCCATATTTTATTTGACTTCAACAATAGCGTAAAGGTGGATACATGTCTTTATACATTTGTCAAAACTCATAGAATGTACAACATCAAGAGTGAACCTCAGTGTAAATTATGAGCTCTCAGTGGTAATGGTGTGTCAATGTAGGTTCATTGATTGTAACAAATGTACCTTCTGGTGCAGGATTTTTATGTTGTCTGTAGAAGGCCGTGCATGTCGAGGGGCAGGGATATATGAAAACTCCCTGTATTTTCAAATCAAATTTACTGTGAATCTAAAACTGTTCCAAACATTAAAGTCTATTAAAACATTTATTTTAAAAAGCATTTAGGATCTTTGACCCAGGATCCTTTTGGTAGGAATATATCCAAGAGAAAAGTCCATAAGGGACTGAAAAAACTCTGGGGTCAAGTACACTTGTTTTTATGGCATTTATAAAACAGAAAAATCAGATGCAATTTAAATGATAATAATAGTAGTTATCACTCACATGGTGCTACTGGGTGAATATCCCACAACACAAGAATGAAGAAGTGAAGGAAGACTGGGAAGGCACAGCAGGCTGCCACTCCAGAGGATCACTAGGAAGGCCACTGGAGGACATGTACCATTGAGTGAGAAAGAAGAATGCAAATCGAATGTGGTGAAGTTCACAACTGTGTAAAAACCCCCGCATGTGATCAAGGCAGGGAGAGAATGCACCCAGAGGAAAGTTATTCTGCTGTGATGATGTGATTAAGGAGATTTATTTTTATACTAAATTGTCTTTGTCTCCCTTTTTAAAATGCAAATGTAATCATGTTGCTTCCCTGCTTAAAATTCTTCGGGGGCTCCCAATCTTTCACAACAGTGGTTTCCAAGTTATTTTTGTCAGCACCAGAACCATTTATCAAAGAAAATATAAGCCCCTTAGGAGGCCACACTGTCTTCCCAGATACAACAAGTGGCCACCACCCAGCTTCACAGCCACCGAGGCTCAGGCAGCGGACAGGCCAGACTTCTCCTCTTGTCCATTCAATGACACAGAGAGGGACTCTCCTTTCTGAGGCCTCACTCAATGCCCTTTGAAGTGTCCATTGCAGCACCTGGCATATAGCAAAGCAATGTGAAGTGAGCCCTGGTCGCACTCTTTCTAGCTTACCTAACCTCACAGAGTCACAACTTTCTCAATGGCAAATGTAAATAGCACCAGCTTTTCAGGGTTGATGTAAGAATTCAATGGTGCCAAGCCCAGAGCAGGCCTTCCATAAATCAAGACTGAGTAAGTGGTTGTATAAATGAATGGGTTTGCGTAAACTTGTTGATCTTCACAAACATGAGACAGGAAAAAGGTCTGCCTTCAGGGGCCACATGGGGGCAGCAGAGAGCACCTCAGAAATGTCCTCAGGGCAGTAGACAGGTTAAGGCTTGGCAGGATTTGGGGATGGGGAAGCAGAAGGAGGAGAATGAGATGACACTGAGCCAGAAGCAGGGTAAGATCAGTCAGAAACTGGATGGGCACAGGAAAGCACCATAATGGAGTGTTGGTGCTGGTCCATTTTATGTGTCAACTTGACTGGGCCATGGGGTGCCCAGATATTTGGTCAAATATTCTGGGTGTGCCTGTGAGGGTGTTTTTGGACTTGACTGACACTTAAATCCATAGACTGAATAAAGCAGATGGCCCTCCCTAATGTGAGTGGACCTCATCCAATCTGTTGAAGGACTGAATTAAACAAAAAGACTGACCCTCCTGTGGAGAAGCAGCTCCTCTCTGCCTGACTCTCTTCATGCCAGGATGCAGTTCTTCTCTTGCCTTTGGGCTCAGGCTTGGACTGGAACTGCACCATTGGCCCTCCCAGGTTTCCGGCTTGCTAACTGCACAACTTGAGGCTTCTCAGCCTACATAACCACATGAGCCAGTGCCTTCTAATACATCTCTAGATAGATAGACAGAAAGACATATAGATGATAGATAGATAATAGATACATAGATAGATATATAGGCAGAAGATGGATACAGAGATGATAGATAGATAGATAGATAGATAGATAGATAGATAGATAGATAGATACATAGATACATAGATACATAGATAGATACATAGATAGATAGATAGGTAACTACCCATTAGTTCTGTTTCTCTAGAGAACCTAGACTATTATAGGCTCATAGAGACAGGTCTGAGCCCCTGGAGCCCTGGGGCAAGAGACTCTGCTGTACTGACTCCAGGTCTGAGTAAGAGACTATTACTCAAACTCCCACCTGCCTCCAGTGGATCTGACCTGTGGTCCCCAACAACTCTAAGTGCTAGAGTTAAACTCAGGTTTGACATCCTGTATCTGAATCTACAGACTGAAGGTTAGCTGTTGTGTTATTTTATATTAGAGCACTATAATGCTGGAGGAAGGAAAAGGAAAGCTTGTAAGCATAGGTACCACACATGCATTGCCACCTTTCACCTTTACAGCAGATTTGCAAGAGATTGATGATTATTTTCCATTTTGCAGATGAAAAAGCCAAGGCTCAGAGAGAAAATATGCCAAGACCATATAGCTACTGAACCAGAGGCCACAGCAAGAATGTCAACTGATTCACTGGGACACTCCTGGCTTAGAGCACCCTCCTCCCAGGACTCCCCAGGGTAGCACCACAAGGGCAAGAAGAAGGTGGCCTAGGCATGAAAAGAGCCCCAGGCCTGGGTACTGAGGGCAGGAAAGAGTTCAAGGATAAGCAGTGACAGGGCTTGTCAAAAGGACAGGGAGGAGGTTAAGGGGTCCAGGCCAGCTCTGAGACACTGCCTCCCTGGGGCAGTGTCAGGGGCAGAAAGTGAAGTTCCAGTCCCCATGGACCAGGGTAGGCCCAGGAGAGGGGACAGATGGGAATTGAACTACAGTTCCCTGACAAGTCAACTGCTGATGTTCCGATGGATGACTGTCATCTGTAGTGTCTTCCAGTCCAGGAGTTTCAGCTCCATTCATTCACAACTCTTGCACAAACTCCCTGTGCTTCAAGCACTGCCTTGGTGCTGGAGAAATGGCTACACAAAACAGACAAAAAAAGCCCTTACCCTCAGGTGTTTTCTATGCTAATGATCAATAAAATGAATTCATCATCCCACGTGATGATAAATGCTGTGAACAAAAACCCTGCAGGGTAAAGGAATACGCAGGGACTTTGAAGACCCCAGGACATAGCAGCACCTTCCGAAGCTGTACCGGGAGGAAAGCAAGACAATGTTGGGAGAGTCTGAGAAGTGGTTTTTCGAACCGCAGTCTGTAACCCATTGGTGAGCTATGAATCAATTTGGGGGCCATAATCAGCATTTTTAAAATGAATGAAAATATAATAGGAGATATCAATGTGCATTGCATATAGAAAGGCTGCACCTTATTTCCTGAGGTTTTTGCTTCAGTTCTGTTCTATATACTTGTGTGCATGTTGGGTTTTAATGTCCATTTATCCATGGGACATGGCAAAAAAATGTTTACAACCCCACTGTTCTCACTGCTTTAACTGTTGGGCTTGTCCCTGCTCTTCAGTCCAGTTCCAGAGCCAAGGCAGGCAAGTTATAATTGAAGTCATTCACAGCCCTCCCCATCTATCCCACATACCCTATGAGGAATAAGACACAGAACTCTGCGAAGGTGTCCACACCCAGTGTTGGCTACTGCTTCTCTTTCTCAGACTCAGGGTGTATTAATCTACTGGAGTTGCCATATAACTGGGAAGCTTAAACAATAGAAATTCATTTTCTCATAGTTCTGGGGGCTGGAAGTCCAAGACCAAGGCTTCCGCAGGTTTGGTTTCTCCCAAGGCCTCTCTCCTTGGCTTGCTGACAGCCTCCTTCTCCCTGTGTCCTCACATGGCCTTTCCTCTGTACTTGTGCCTCCCTGGTGTTTCTTTGTGTGTCCAAATTTATTCTTCTTATAAGGGCACCAGTCAGATTGGATCAGGGCCCACCTTAACAGCCTCATCCCAAATTAATCACCTCTTTAAAGGCCCTAGTTCCAAATACAGTCACCTTCTGAGATACTGGTAATTAGGGGTTCTACATATGAATTTGGGGGCTCAAGACTCAGCCCATAATACAAGGTCAGACCCCGGTGATGTAGCAGACTAGAACTTTAGGTAAACATGGTTCCTTTGTTCACCAACGATATAACATCTCTGACCACTAACTGCCCACTGTTGGTGGACATGTATTTCTGGCCACATGTGACTATTCATCTTCTTTTTGGAAATGGGAAACCATCCTTCCTCCCTCTCAGTCTATGCACTTTGCAGTGTGAGCTCTATCCCTGCCTCCTAGAGTGACCATGGGGTTAGACTGAAGTCTAACCAATCAAAGCATGACATCCTCCTACACAATGATTGGCTTCAGGTGGGCACATGACTCTGTCAGCGCCAATGGGACAGAAACCCAGGATTTCCATGCCATTTCCAAGGGAGAGACTCTCTTTCTTGCACAGGGCTAGAACCTGGAGGGTGGAATTGGAAAGCCATGAAAGGCAAATTTGACAGGAGAGCATAGCTCAGAGACACAAGAAGCCCAAGTCCCGCTGACATCATGTGAGTTCCTATCACCCAGGGTCCAAGGTAAGAGTGATTGGGCTGGAAGCTTCTCACAGGGATGCTAGGGGGCTGAGAAAGAACCAGAACCCTTCAGTTTTGCAAGCCAGTAAATGACATGTTTTATTCAAGCCAGCCTGAGCTTGATTTGCTATCACTGGTAATCAGCAGAATGCTGTCCAATCACCTGTGCTGGCCAAGGGTATAGGAGGATGCTAAAAAGGACCCAGAGGGTCCACTTGTGGAGCCAGGAACTCTAGGGGATTGGTACTGACCTTGAAAGGTATATAACATTGAGACGGATGTGCAGACATTATGGGAAAGGGCATTCAAAGGCCCAAGTACCTGCCAGTTCTTAGGATCTCAAGGATTTAAAGGTCCTTTTGAAGATTTCTGGGGCAGAAGGGTGGGGTGGGTGTGGTTAACATTTCGTTCTTTCTTTTTTTTTTTAAGCAGTGAATTCCTCCTTCACACAGTCCTCTTGAAGAAGACCATCTCTTCTCCAAGCTAAGCATTCCCCAGTGGTACCCAGCATTTGTCACATGACAGTGGTGAGTGCTATCCAAGATCAAGCCCCGTGTGCTGACTGGGAGGTCACCAGGGAAGAGATTGGTGGAAACTTCCCCTCCTTTGCTCCTTCCTCTCTGCTCCTACTGATGCATCCAGAGATGGACTCCACATTCAGATGCCATGTCACACTGCTTGGTCTCTGTTGAGGTCTGTTCCCAAGCCTTTCCCTTCATCCAGAACATGGGCAGGAGATGGGGGAAGTGCTGCATAAACCCCGAAAGCAAAATTACACTGCTCTCTGTAACAGCTCAAGTGGTTGGTTTCTCCTTCCTGCCTTGTGTCCCCATTTTAAATCCTAATTAGGTAAGTAAATACATTAGCATAATCCTTCCCTACTAATAGGCATCTGAAAATCAAATAACAAGTAATTAACTCCATTAACTCCCTGAGGATTATAACAGAGGACTATCATAGGCAGTTAAATCAAAGAAACTTGCATATGACTCTGCTGCAGGGGCAAGGGCAAGGGCTTGGCCAACAAGATTAGAATTGCCATTTGAGAAGAGTGTATCCCAGAAGAATCAGCATTGGCCTTGGAGTAATACATCTGGGCTCAAATTTAGACTTTACAATGTACTAGCCACATGAACTTCAGATCACTCTTCTAGGAAATTGTGTGATAATATCAACTCTATGATATTATCACACCAGTTTACAATGTTGCTGTGAGAGCTGAGTTAACATAAATCGAAAATGTCTAGGTAAATGCCAGGTACATAGTGATCTTTTAATAAAGGTTGGCTGTTACTATTCAAAGCAAGACTAAGCAAAAAGAACAAATCTGGAGACATTACATTACCTGACTTCAAACTACACTATAAGGCTATGGTACTGGTATAAAAATGGTTATATAGACCAATGGAACAAAATAGAGATTCCAGAAAAAAAGCGAAACACTTACAGTCAATTGATTTTTGACAAAGCAAACAAAAACATAAAGTGGGGAAAGGACACCCTATTCAACAAATGGTGCTGGGATAATTCGCTAGCCACATGTAGAAGAATGAAACTGGATCCTCATCTCTCACCTTATACAAAAATCAACTCAAGATGGATCAAAGACTTAAAACCTGAAACCATAAAAATTTGAGAAGATAACATCAGAAAAAACTTTCTAGATATTGGCTTAGGCAAAGACTTCATGACCAAGAATCCAAAAGCAAATGTAACAAAAACAAAGATAAATAGATGGGTTTTAATTAAACTAAAAAGCTTCTGCACAACAAAAGAAGCAATCAGCAAAGTAAACACACAACCCACAGAATAGGAGAAAATCTTTGCAATCTATACATCCAACAAAGGACTAATATCCAGAATCTATAAAGAACTCAAAGAAATCAGCAAGAAAAAAAGTGAATAATTTCATCAGAAAGTAGATTAAGGACATGAATAAACAATTCTCAAAAGAAGATATACAAATGGTCGGGGGCAGTTCCAAGATGGCCGAATAAGAACAGTTGCAGTCTACAGCTCCCAGAGTGAGCGACGCAGAAGATGGGTGATTTCTGCATTTCCAGCTGAGGTACTGGGTTCATCTCACTGAGGCATGTTGGACAGTGGGTGCAGGACAGTGGGTGCAGACCACTGAGCGTGAGCCAAAGTAGGGCAAAGCATCGCCTCACCCAGGAAGCACAAGCAGTCAGGGAATTCCTTTTCCTAGCCAAGGGAAGCTGTCACAGACAGCACCTGGAAAATCGGGTCACTCCCACCCTAATACTGCACTTTTCCAATGCTCTTAGCAAACGGCACACCAGGAGATTATATCCCATGCCTGGCTCAGAGGGTCCCACACCCATGGAGCCTCACTCATTGCCAGCACAGTGGTCTGAGATAGAACTGCAAGGCGGCAGCGAGGCTGCGGGAGGGGCGCCCACCATTGCTGAGGCTTGAGTAGGTAAAAAAAGCACAGGGAAGCTCAAACTGGGTGAAGCCCACCACAGCTCAAGGAGGCCTACCTGTCTCTGTAGACTCCACCTTTGGGGGCAGGGCATAGCTGAACAAAAGGGAGCAGAAACCTCTGCAGACTTAAATGTCCCTGTCTGACAGCTTTGAAGAGAGTAGGGGTTCTCCCAGCACAGAGTTGGAGATCTGAGAACTGACAGACTGCCTCCTCAAGTGGGTCCCTGACCCCCAAGTAGCCTAACTGGGAGGCACCCACTAGTAGGAGCAGACTGACACCTCACACGGCAGGGTACCCCTCTGAGATGAAGCTTCCAGAGGAACGATTAGGCAGCAACATTTGCTGTTCAGCAACATTCACTGCTCTGCAGCCTCTGCTGCTGATACCCAGGTAAACAGGATCTGGAGTGGACCTCTGGCAAACTCCAACAGACCTGCAGCTGAGAGTCCTGACTGTTAGAAGGAAAACTAACAAACAGAAAGGACATCCACACCAAAACCCCATCTGTACGTCACCATCACCAAAGACCAAAGGTAGATAAAACCACAAAGATGGCGAAAAAACAGAGCAGAAGAACTGAAAATGCTAAAAATCAGAGTACCTCTCCCCCTCCAAAGGAATGCAGCTCCTCGCCAGCAATGGAACAAAGCTGGATGGAGAATGACTTTGACGAGCTGAGAGAAAAAGGCTTCAGACGATCAAACTTCTCTGAACTAAAGAAGGAAGTTCGAACCCATCACAAAGAAGCTAAAAACCTTGAAAAAAGATTAGACGAATGGTTAACTAGAATAACCAGTGTAGAGAAGTCCTTAAATGACCTGATGGAGCTGAAAACCATGACACGAGGACTACGTGGCAAATGCACAAGCTTCAATAGCTGATTCAATCAACTGGAAGAAAGGGTATCAGTGATTGAAGAGCAAATGAATGAAATGAAGTGAAAGAGTTTAGAGAAAAAAGAGTAAAAAACAAAAACAAAAACGAATGAAGCCTCCAACAAATATGGGACTATGTGAAAAGACCAAATGTACATCTGATTGGTGTACCTGAAAGTGACGGGGAGAATGGAACCAAGGTGGAAAACACACTGCAGGATATTATCCAGGAGAACTTCCTCAACCGAGCAAGGCAGGCCAACATTCAAATTCAGGAAATACAGAGAATGCGACAAAGATACTCCTCGAGAAGAGCAACTCCAAGACACAAAATTGTCAGATTCACCAAAGTTGAAATGAAGGAAAAAATGTTAAGGGCAGCCAGAGAAAAAGGTCAGATTACCTACAAAGGGAAGCCCATCAGTCTAACAGTGGATCTCCCGGCAGAAACTCTACAGGCCGGAAGAGAGTGGGGGCCAATATTCAACACTCTTAAAGAAAAGAATTTTCAACCTAGAATTTCATATCCAGCCAAACTAAGCTTCATAAGTGAAGGAGAAATAAAATCCTTTACAGACAAGCAAATGCTGAGAGATTTTTGTCACCACCAGGCCTGCCCTACAAGAGCTCCTGAAGGAAGCACTAAACATGGAAAGGAACAACAGCTACCAGCTACTGCAAAAACATGCCAAATTGTAAGGACCACTGATGCTAGGAAGAAACTGCATCAACTAACAAGCAAAATAACCAGCTAACATCATAATGACAAGATCAAATTCACACACAACAATATTAACCTTAAATGTAAATGGGCTAAATGCTCCAATTAAAAGACACAGACTGGCAAATTGGATAAAGAGTCAAGACCCATCAGTGTGCTGTATTCAGGAGACCCATTTCATGTGCAGAGACACATATAGGCTCAAAATAAAGGGATGGAAGAAGATCTACCAAGCAAATGGAAAACAAAAAAAGGCAGGGATTGCAATCTTAGTCTCTGATAAAACAAACTTTAAACCAAAAAAGATCAAAAGAGACAAAGAAGGCCATTACATAATGGTAAAGGGATTAATTCAATCAGAAGAGCTAACTATGCTAAATATATATGCACCCAATACAGGAGCACCCAGATTCATAAAGCAAGTCCTCAGAGACCTACAAAGAGACTTATACTCCCACACAATAATAATGGGAGACTTTAGCACCCCATTGTTGACATTAGACAGATCAACGAGATGGAAAGTTAACAAGGATATCCAGTAATTGAACCAGCTCTGCACCAAGAGGACCTAATAGACATCTACAGAACTCTCCACTCCAAATCAATAGAATATACATTCTTCTCAGCACCACGTTGCACTTATTCCAAAATTGACCACATAGTTGGAAGTAAAGCACTCCTCAGCAAATGTAAAAGAACAGAAATTATAACAAACTGTCTCTCAGTCCACAGTGCAATCAAATTAGAACTCAGGTTAAGAAATTCACTCAAAACCACTCAACTACATGGAAACTGAACAACCTGCTCCTGAATGACTACTGGGTACATAATGAAATGAAGGCAGAAATGAAGATGTTCTTTGAAACCAGTGAGAACAAAGACACAACATAACTGAATCTCCGGGACACATTTAAAGCAGTGTGTAGAGGGAAATTCATAGCACTAACTGCCCACAAGAGAAAGCAGGAAAGATCTAAAATTGACACCCTAACATCACAATTAAAATTTCTAGCAGAAGGCAAGAAATAACTAAGATCAGAGCAGAACTGAAGGAGATAGAGACACAAAAAATCCTTCCAAAAATCCATGAATCCAGGAGCTGGTGTTTTGAAAAGATCAACAAAATTGATAGACTGCTAGCAAGACTAATAAAGAAGAGAGAAGAATCAACTAGATGCAATAAAAAATGATAAAGAGGATATCACCACTGATCCCACAGAAATACAAACTACCATCAGAGAACACTATAAACACCTCTACGCAAATAAACTAGAAAATCTAGAAGAAATGGATAAATTCCTGGACACATATATCCTCCCAACTAAACCAGGAAGAAATTGAATCCCTGAATAGACCAATAGCAGGCTCTGAAATTGAGGCAATAATTAATAGCCTACCAACCAAAAAAAGTCCAGGACCAGACGGATTCACAGCTGAATTCTACCAGAGGTACAAGGAGGAGCTGGTACCATTCCTTCTGAAACTATTCCAATCCATAGAAAAAGAGGCAATCCTCCCTAACTCATTTTATGAGGCCAGCATCATCCTGATACCAAAGCCTGGCAGAGACACAACAAAAAAAGAGAATTTCAGACCAATATCCCTGATGAACATCGATGCAAAAATCCTCAATAAAAGACTGGGAAACTGAATCCAGCAGCACATCAAAAAGTTTATCCACCATGATCAAGTGGGCTTCATCCCTGGGATGCAAGGCTGGTTTAACATATGCAAATCAATAAACATAATCCAGCATATAAACAGAACCAAAGCCAAAACCACATGATTGTCTCAATAGATGCAGAAAAGGCCTTTGACGAAATTCAACAGCCCTTCATTCTAAAAACTCTCAATAAATTAGGTATTGATGGGACATATCTCAAAATAATAAGAGCTATTTATGACAAACCCACAGCCAATATCATATTGAATGGGCAAAAACTGGAAGCATTCCCTTTGAAAACTGGCACAAGACAGGGATGCCCTGTCTCACCACTCCTATTCAACACAGTGTTGGAAGTTCTGGCCAGGGCAATCAGGCAGGAGAAAGAAATAAAGGGTATTAATTAGGAAAAGAGGAAGTCAAATTGTCCCTCTTTGCAGATGATGTGACTGTATATTTAGAAACTCCATCATCTCAGCCCAAAATCTCCTTAAGCTGATAAGCAACTTCAGCAAAGTCTCAGGATACAAAATCAATGTGCAAAAATCACAAGCATTCTTATACACCAACAACAAACAGAGAGCCAAATCATGAGTGAACTCTCATTCACTATTGCTTCAAAGACAATAAAATAGTTAGGAATCCAACTTACAAGAGATGTGAAGAACCTCTTCAAGGAGAATTACAAACCACTGCTCAACGAAATAAAAGAGGACACAAACAAATGGAAGAACATTCCATGCTCATGGATAGGAAGAATCAATATCATGAAAATGGCCATATTGCCCAAGGTAATTTATAGATTCAATGTCATCCCCATCAAGCTACCAATGACTTTCTTCACAGAATTGGAAAAAACTACTTTAAAGTTCATATGGAACCACAAAAGAGCCTGCATTGCCAAGTCAATCCTAAGCCAAAAGAACAAAGCTGGAGGTATCACACTACCTGACTTCAAACTATACTGCAAGGCTACAGTAACCAAAGCAGCATGATACTGGTACCAAAACAGAGATATAGACCAATGGAACAGAACAGGGCCCTCAGAAATAATACCACACATCTACAACCATCTGATATTTGACAAACCTGACAAAAACAGGAAATGGGGAAAGGATTCCCTATTTAATGAATAGTGCTGGGAAAACTGGCTAGCCATATGTAGAAAGCTGAAACTTCCTTACACCTTCCTTACACCTTATACAAAAATTAATTCAAGATGGATTAAAGACTTAAATGTTAGACCTAAAACCATAAAAACCCTAGAAGAAAACCTAGGCAATACCATTCAGGACATAGGCATGGGCAAGGACTTCATGTCTAAAACACCAAAAGTAATGACAACGAAAGCCAAAATTGACAAATGGGATCTAATTAAACTAAAGAGCTTCTGCACAGCAAAAGAAATTACCATCAGAGTGAACAGGCAACCTACAGAATGGGAGAAAATTTTTGCAATCTACTCATCTGACAAAGGGCTAATATCCAGAACCTACAAAGAACTCAAACAAATTTACAAGAAAAAAACAAACAACCCCATCGAAAAGTGGGTGAAGGATATGAACAGACACTTCTGAAAAGAAGACATTTATGTAGCCAACAGACACATGAAAAAATGCTCATCATCACTCGCCATCAGAGAAACGCAAATCAAAACCACAATGAGATACCATCTCACACCAGTTAGAATGGTGATCATTAAAAAGTCAGGAAACAACAGGTGCTGGAGAGAATGTGGAGAAATAGGAACACTTTTACACTGTTGGTGCGACTATGAACTAGTTCAACCATTGTGGAAGACAGTGTGGTGATTCCTCAAGGATCCAGAACCAGAAATACCATTTGACCCAACCATCCCATTGCTCGGTATATACCCAAAGGATTATAAATCATGCCGCTGTAAAGACACATGCACATGTATGCTTATTGCAGCACTATTCACAATAGCAAAGACTTGAAACCAACCCAAATGTCCATCAATGATAGACTTGATTAAGAAAATGTGGCACATATACACCATGGAATACTATGCAGCCATAAAAAAGTATGAGTTCATGTCCATTGTAGGGACATGGATGAGGCTGAAAACCATCATTCTCAGCAAACTATTGCAAGGACAAAAAACCAAATACCGCATGTTCTCACTCACAGGTTGGAATTGAAGAATGAGAACACTTGGACACAGGAAGGGGAACATCACACAACAGGGCCTGTCCTAGGGTGGGGGTATGGGGGAGGGATAGCTTTAGGAGATATACCTAATGTAAATGATGAGTTAATGGGTGCAGCACACTAACATGGCACATGTATACATATGTAACAAACCTGCATATTGTGCACATGTACCCTAGAACTTAAAGTATAATAATAAAAAAAAACAAGATATACAAATGGTCAACAAACATATGAAAAAATGCTCCACATCACTAATGATCAAGGAAATGCAAATCAAAACCACAATGTGATACCACCCCACTCCTGCAAGAATGGCCATGATCAAAAAATCAAAAAATGATAGATACTGGCATGGATGTGGTTAAAAGGGAACACTTCTACACTGCTGTTGGGAATGTAAGCTAGTACAACCACTACAGAAAGCAGTGTGGAGATTCCTTAAAGAACTAAAAGTAGAACTACCATTTGAACCATCAATCCCACTACTGAGTATCTACCCAGAGGAAAAGAAGTCATTATACATAAAAGACACTTGCACACGCATGTTTATAGCAGCACAGTTCCCAATTGCAAAAATATGGAACCAGCCCAAATGCCCCCATCAATGAGATATATATCTATATCTATATCTATATATAGATATAGATATAGATGTAGATATATCTCATATATATATCTCATATATATAGATATATATATATATCTCATTGATGGGGCATTTGGGCTGGTTATATATATCATATATATATATTACAATTTCTTTATCATCTTATTCCATAAAAATGAATGGAATAATGGCATTCACAGCAACGTAGGTGGAATTAGAGACCATTATTCTAAGTGAAGTAACTCAGGAATGGAAACCAAACATCGTATGTTCTCACTCATAAATGGGAGCTAAGCTATGAGAATGAGAAAACATAAGAATGATACAATGGACTTTGGGGACTTGGGGAAAGGGTTGGGAGGATGAGGGATAAAAGACTACATGTTGGGTGCAGTGTACACTGCTTGGGTGATGAATGCACCAAAATTTCAGTAATCACCACTAAAAAACTTATTCATGTAACCAAACACCACCTGTTCTCCAAAAGCCTATTGAAATAAAATAAATAAATAAATAAAAATAAATTTTGAAAATAAAGGTTGGCTATTACTATTGATTATGGTGATTATGGTAGGAATTCAATAAACTAGTAAATTACTGTCTTTAGGAGGTACCTATTAGACTAGAACCATATTAGCATAGTCTAGCAAATAGTGCTCAATGAATGCTTTCTGGATGAATAGGTGGATGGGTTTGTGGGTGGCTGGGTGGGTAGATGGATGGATAGGTAGATGGATGGGTGGAGGGATGGGTGGATGGGTGGGTGAATGGATGGATGGATGGATGGACGGACGGACGGACAGACAGGTAAATAGGTAGATGAGTGGATGGATGAATCAATGAATAGGTGGATTGATGGGTGGATGGATGGATGGATGGATGGATGGATGGATGGATGGATGGATAGATGACAGATGGATGGATGGATGGATGGATGGATGGATAGGTAAATGGATGGATGAGATGGATGGATGGATGGATGGATAGACAGGTAAATAGGCAGATGAGTGGATGGATGAATCAGTGAATAGGCGGACTGATGGATGGATGGATGGATGGATAACTGTAGTTTACTCCAATGTAACTGGTAGATGGTAACAATATTCAAAGCAGAGTCTCCACATTACTAACACATGCCCTCATCCTGTAACTGTTTTTCCAGTGATGCCACACAAAGGCCCCAGGTGTTCACCCCTACCTCCTTAGGGTAATTGCCAAACTCAGCCTGCAAGGCAAGGACTCCCAGCTGCAGCAGCATCTCTTCATTGCAGTAGAGCCTCTCCTCCAGGATATCTTTCCGAAGCTGCAGGTAAAACTGGTGCCTTGTCAGGCTGTGCCTGGGAAAGAAGTAGCAATAAAGAAGGTTGGGTTGCTAAGGGAAAGGGAGAGCATTAGCACCAGTGGGTTTTCTCACTGTGGGAAGTTGGGAAAGTAGGGAAGATGAGATGCAACTCAATAGAATTCAGAGGCAATGCCAGCAAGACAAGTGTGCTCTCCTCCATTTACGCCATGTCTCCTGCCCCTAGTTCAGGATCACTCACTTCACACAAACTTACAGAGGTGTTTCTTGCTCTGGTTTGAGTGAGGAAGCTAATAATCAGTTTGGTAGTGTTTCTAATAAACAAAGAAATAAAGAAGCAGTGATCAAACCACAAACCCATGTCTCTGTCCTCTAACCCTCATGACTGGGCTGCTGAGTTGTGTGTTGGGGGTGAGGGGGCATTTTGGGGTCACAGACAGAGAATTTTGACCTTGAGTGGAGTATGTCTGAAACAAAAGGTCATATTCTCATTTTGACCAGGGCCTGCACGAAAAAAAAAAACAAACTGATTTTTCCCCTTTGTTCTATCTTGATCAGAATCCAATCAACAGAAAACCAACCACAATAGCTATTGTTATTTGTATGTAATTTACAGTTTGCAAAGCATTTGTCACCTGGACATACATAAATTCCTTAAGGAACAAATGAACACATTTGCAGCACTCACTGGAGCATCCCATAGTGGCTGACAAAGAACTTTATCCTCAGGAAGAGTGTGAAGGTATTCGTGGAGGTCTTCTGAGGTTGCTCTCTCCAGCCTTCAGGAGCTATTTTGCACAATCTGGTTTCACTGTCCAGGAAAAAGAACTCTTTGCCTGAAATGGAAATAGAGCATGTGTGGAGGGAGAAGCAGTAGGGAATGCACTATTCCTCAGGCTCACAGCCCTAAGCCCTACCCAGAGGGTCACGCAGGGTGAGTGCAGGAGTGGGAGGTAAGTCTTTGAGCACCTGGTACCGAGGAATCTTTGTTGGGGTTGTGAGGTGTTAAGAAGGAGCAGACAAAGAGGAGAGGATCAAGTAAGGAAAACTCAGCACTGAGAGGAGAAAATAGCATTAGTTATCTTATCTTACAAGCTGTTGTTTAATATCTGCCTTCAGCTATCATCTCATAGGTATAAAATGGAAAACCAACAAAAGGAGTTTCACTAAGTTTGTGCAATGTGCCAGAACCCTCCACCTCAGCTGGACCACCCCGCTCCTCCCCAGCCATGGAATCCTATGGTCCAAATACGTGTGTCCTCCCAAAATCCATATGTTGAAGCCCTAACACCCAATCTGATGGCATTAGGAGGTGGGGTCTTTAGAAGGTAACTATGTTTAGATGAGATCATGAGGGTGGGGCCCCCATGATGAGATCAGCGTCCTTATAAGAGGAGGGAGACACCAGAGCTTCCTCTCTCAGCCATGTGAGGACACTGTGAAAAGGAGACCTCTGAAAGCCAGAAAGAGGACCCCACCAGGAACCAAATCAGCTGGAACTGTGTTCTCGGACTCAAATCAGCTGGAACTGTGTTCTCGGACTTTCCAACCTCCAGACCTGTGAGAAAGGAGTATCTATTTTTGAGCCACCCGCTCTGTGGTATTTTGTTAGAGCGGCCTGAGCTGCCTAAGACATGGTGTAAGTGGAGTCAATTTGCCCTTTGACCCAAGTGGTTCCAGATTGAAAATTCTACCAACCCAAGCTCGGGACTTCAAATCCTGGCAAGTGTATCCTCCAGTACCTCTGGGAGGGAGGCTGAATCAGTCTCAGCTGCTGAAGGCCCCTCCCTCACCCCTCTGCTCTCTTCACAGCCAAACTCAACCCCTCCAGTGCCCCCGGCCACTCCTGGGGACTGCTGCAGGTCTGCCCCTGTCCTGTTCTACCACACACTCAAAGTGGCTCCTCCTTCTCAGTGGTCCACCCTTTCAGCCCAAAGCATTCTCTAGCAGCTTGCCTGGGCACAGAAGTCCTGCCAGTTTTGGAAGGCAGAACTTTTAAACTGGTGACCAATCTCTTCTCCCAATGCATACGCATGCTGGGGTGGGGAGGGGGTGTCCAGGGTTTAAATAGCAGTCACCACACTGCACTCACACCTCCATCACCTCTGCCGCCTGCCTCTGCCCTTGCTGCTGAATCTGATGCCCCACACTGGACTCACCCTTCCCTTAGGATGAATTCTCCCCAAGGGATAGGCAGTTCCCCACCAAAGGTTGGTTGGTGAACCCTCCCAAGTTGATCTATATCCAAACCCTAGAGGTAGTCACTTTTGAGTGATTACCCCAAGATGATCCTAGCTAGGCAGGTGTAGAATTGTCCACATGGGAGGGGCTCAGGATGGCCACCTGATTGGGAGTAGGCAGGTAGGATATAAGTGGATTTGTGAGTGCAGGTGCACTCACAATGCAAGCACACTGGATTAGATTGTATATTATAGATCAGTAACAATACAATTCTTAAAGACACCTGTATTCACACTTTACGGAAGGTCAAGCAAATATCAGTTGATCACATCAAAGCATGTAACAGTTGTTCTTATTTGGGAGAGAGATCTTTATAAGATCTGAGAACTATGGGGATAAGAACATGCTGTCACCAGCCCTGCTTGGTACAAAGAAGAATCATACAAGTTCGTGAGCTTCTCCTACTGCAAATGGGAAAATAGAGGAACACTGAGATATGACACCTAAGCCAGATGGGCTGGGAGAGGAGGATTTTGCCAGAAGGCCAGTGTGATGCCAGCTCAGCCTCCACACAGCAGTTAAAGAGATCCAGCTGTGGCAACATGATATTTACATTAATGGTGTGAAAGTTATCAATACCAAAATGAGGTCACTTATGTCTAACCCTAATAAAGTGCAGCCAAAAGGCCATGAGGGAGGGGCACTCATGCATATGCCTACACCGAAAAATACCACAGGAAATGTTTTCCATACTGCCGCTTGCTACATGAGTCACACAAGGATAGCCAGCAGCACAAGGACAGCCAGCTGCACGAGGCCATCTAGCCATTCACACAAGAACACTTGCCCGACACTTTGTCTTCACCGATGAACTGATGTCAACTCCTGCAATAAGCCCCTGGAATCAATCATCTTTTTGTTTCAAAACAACTCACATGTACTTCTCTCTTTTGTCTTTAAAAGCTTCCCCTTCCCCCAGCCTCCTGGAATGCACCTGTAGTCCTCTAGAACATGCATATCCCGGATTGCGATCTCCTGCTAATTCCTGAATAAACTCTTTCTTTGGAAAGCCTGTCTCTCTTTGTTGTTATTTTAGGTTGGCAAAACCTGGTGTCAGAGATATGGGATCCAAAAAGGACAAGCCTTTTTCCATATCAGTGACCGCAGAACCACGTGCAGTGCGCACTGGAGTCCATTGTGCTCTCTGCTTCCAGGAATCATCTTTCTGCTGGTGCTAAGTTCTGTCTTGGATTTGAGCACCCTCATTTTGGCTGAGCTTTGACTTGATTTGAGATCTGGTTTTATAGGTGTGAAGGACATGGTCCTTCTTCTGAGTATTCTTTTGGTTTCACTTTTGTAGCGGATTTAGCATCCTTTCTGGTGAGTCGGTTGTTTGTGCACAGAATTTAAATTGGCATCACGTAGACTTTTCAAACATAATTCACCCCATGAATTTTTAAGCTTACGGGCAAATTATACCAAAGATAATTTAGAACTCCAGTGGCCAGATGGAGATCATTTGAACTGCCCAAGCTCGTTTCTTCCTTAGAATTAAAATGAGAAGACTGCAGCTATAAGGTCAGTTGCATGGGGCACATATTTCAATTGGCATCTTGAGGCTTCAAAACGCATTCAGGACTCAAAAATGCCTTAATGCAAATATCTCAAAGCTAGCTGAGACTCATTTCTCTCCAGAACCTTCCCTCCCCATCTACAATTCCTCCTCCTCTTTGTCTTCCTCTAGCTGAATTCCTTTTTTCCAAATTGCTCAACTACTAACCCAATTCTTCTCTCCATGACCACCAAGTCATCTTTTAATATGTGAATCTTCTAGGGAAGTTCTAGTTGGGTAGAATAAAGAAGTTAAACTCTGCCATTTGGGCCTATCAGCTATTTAAGTTAAAGACACTTTTAAGTGCACTTTTAAGAGCAGGTGCAAATTGGCCACTTTGACCTTTGTGTTATTTCTTAAAGAAGATGAAATTCCCATGTGATAGTCATCCTCCCTCTCCTGGAAGGAAAGGCAACATCCTTATCTTCAAGGACAAGAAGTTTAGACAAAATACCACACAGACCTTGTTGGAATAACTTTGATCTTTTAAGCCTTCTCATAATTTAGTCCCATTTTCACAATTAACTGTTCTTTGTCCAACCCAGTAACTAATTTGTTGGAGTCTTCTTCTTCTTATGGGGGCTCCCATACCACATAACACATGTATTATGCTTTACTCCTGTTGATCTGTCTTATGCTAGTTTACTTCTCAGACACAGCTGGAGCCTGTGAGGATAAAGGATAGAAGTGGTAATTTTCCATCCTTACAGTTTCTGGCAATGAGGATGGCACCCTAACAGGCTGGACACTCCACTCACTCCAGCCTATGGATGAGATGCCGAGAGGCCTGACAAAAGTCTGCAAAACGTGGGGATTCTTTCCAAAGCCAGCTTTCCCAAACATCTATGGGTAGTGCCTGGCTAAGAGAAGAGGGTAAAAATTTTTTCTTGTCCCTTCTTTTCTAAATTTCAATTGGCAGGAGAAAAACATTTGTAAGAATGTTCTCTGAATTGTGACTTTTGTGAATTTGGTCCTAGGTTCTAACAGAAATAGCTCTTTTTTTTCCTTAATCTCTGTCTTCTGTGTGATTTACCACAAGGATAAAAGTTACAATAAGACTCTCCTTTCATCTTGTTTTATGTCTCAAGAGCTCTGTAGCCAGTGAGGATATCTTCTCTGGTCTCCACCAGCCGGGCCGTGGAGAGATTGTCAGGTTTGCATCAGATGGCTAGCCAGCTGACTGGGAGTCTGAAACACGAAGCGTCTCCTTGTCCCAGAGTGCCAGCTCCCAGGGGAATTTGTCTCAATTGTTTCAACCTCCACTACCCTGTTAACAAGGAGGGCCTTTGTTTTATATCTTTGGGAGAAATGTTGGATCTCGATGGGGGTACTGCAGTTTTCACACTCTTTTTGTGGAAGCCTCTTGCTTCCATGGTTAAGCCATAAAAGGCTACTGGCTTTGAGTCACAGTTGAAGTGGCTATACCTTTGGATATTTGGACTTTTATATTTAAAAGTATTTTTTAGACAGTTCTCATCCTGACAACTGTCCTATTGGGACATGTGAGATCTGGCTTGACGGAAGAAAACACACACTTTTATAAATTAACTATTTTCTCAGAAAAACAGAACTAACCTAAATGTTTTTCGAGTTCAGGTGATCTGGTATAATTTTTGGTAAACATAGAAGCTAGTTTAAGTTTTTTGGTTCAACTAAAACAGGCATGTGTGGAGACTTGTCAACACTAAACATAATGCAGACATATCACTTCTATCTGGATTTATTGAGCAAAAGTGTAAGTATGTTTAAGATGGTAAAATTATAAATGTAACCTAAGAATGAAACACACAGTAAAAATAAATTGCTTGATGTGTGACAAATGTGACAATGAGAAAAGAGAGTTAAAAAAAAGCCGTATGTTTTAACTTTTAGGTCCTCTGTTTCTGTGGTATTTTTTAATTTGCCTGATTTACTAAACAAGAAAAATAACTTAAGATAATGACTACATTTGTTTAATGTCTAATGGAGTTTTCATAAACAATTCAAACATAATTGTTAAAACCAAGTGAATTGATAAATGTAAATGTAAGTAAAATAGAATATAAGTAAGCTTTACAACAATGATTATGTTTTATAAGATACATTTACCTAAAATGTTTTACAAAATCTTTTTGGTTACTTAAAACCTTAAAGTTATAGTACGTTGAATGAAATGATGAATATTCATGTAATAGACCATTTCCAAAGATATAATGCTGAAACATTAGTTGCTGAACATAAGTTTAAGCTTATAAACTTTTGTCTGCTCACTGCAGAAGAACAAAAGATATTTGGGTCTGTTAATTAAAATGCTGTGTGCTACACTGAAAAAATGTGCTATGAGGGAGCATATATTTCTAGATGTTATAAAATAATGTTTTCACAAATTTGTAAAAGGCAGTTTATGATTGCTTACTTTCTAGTTTTCTGGTTTTCAATAGAAATTAAAGTTACCAAGAGTTTTTAAATTTCAATTACTATGCGTAATTCTGTATACAAAGTGTACAAAAAAGTAAGATATGTTTGGGTGAGAAAAGTTATAAGGAAGATATGAGAATGTGTTTTTATTTGTTGTTTTTTAAAAAAGTAATTTTCTCTAGTTGGAGGTTAGTTAAGGGTTGCTTCAAAACAAATAAAGAAAAAAGTGATATTAATAAAACTGAACAAGAACATTATAAATAGTTTGAGAAAATTGCAAAAGGTTTATGGAAGATGAATATTATGAAAGAAATTTTTGTGTGATCAAGGTAATTAAAATTAGAAGAAAATTCTTTATTTATGTTTTTCTAAAACTTGAGCCTTAATATCAAAAGCATACTTGTGAAAAACTATTATTTTGTCTTCTCTGTTAATAAAATAAAGTTATATTGCAGTATTAGCCTCTGCTGTTAATATTAATATAAGATGTTTTTCCTTAACTTTTTAGTAATTGGCCTAGAAAAAAAAGATTTTGTGTTTTATCAAAATAGTTTCTTGTGCTCTCTGCTGTGTTTTATTAGGTCTTTGATTAGTTAAAAAAGTGAGTCTTCTCAATATTAAAAGAGCTAAGTTTTGACCATTATGTATTTGCCTTTTGAAGCCTTTTAATTATCACTCTGGTTATATGAATGGCAATTATTTCACAGTGACCTGTGATTCTATTTTGATCAAGAGTTTTAAACCTTTTGACAGCTTTGACACCTTCCCAAAATCAAATTCTAAATTGAGTCTTTTTGACCTTGAATTTACTTTGGGTTTTCCAGCTGGACCCTTGAAAGCAACAAAGGATATGTCCCTCACCTTGTAAAAGAGATATTAAACTAATTGGGTTTATTCAATATTTTAAAATGCATGGGAAACATTGTCCAATAACAAGTGGTAAGAAAACTTTAAGTTATATCTACAAATATAGTTTTGATATAAATGTTCCTAAAATTGTACAAAATTGCTAGAACTCCCGTATGGCTTAGTATAATATTTGGTTATTATGTTAAAATGATATATGCCATAGAAATAACCAAATTTCTCTGTCAATTGCTGGTTATAATAAAATCTCCTCAGATTTGTAACCATGACCATTCTAAGTCCTTGTCATCCATGGAATATTATGGTGTTGATACTTTTCTAAACGCCCTTGCAATCACCTACAGTCCAAAAATTGCTTTTTCTTCAAGGAGGTTCACAGAAAGGATGGAAAGAATTCTGACAAGTTACAGGTTTCTGATAACTTCAAGATAAAACCATTGGACTAAGGAAAAATGTCCGGGACACTAAAGAAACTAAGTTTGTGAAACTGCTAACCAAGATCAAGCAGAACAAGAATTCATTACATGAGGCTGAATGAATAGATGAAAAAGAATAATGGGTTTTTATAATTTTTACTTGAAATTTCACTGGTTCTTTAAATGTTTTGTTTTCTAGATTTAAGGAAACTTTTTCCTTGTACGTTATCTATAGTTTACAACAATATAATAAAGTGCACTCTTGTGAACAAAATTAAAATATTTGCTTTTTCTCCCTACCTAATCCAACCAGAATTCTAAAACTAACCATAAGTATTCTTATTTTTATGATAATATAGTTATTTATATAAGTTCAATAAAAATATGCTCTCTTTATAACAGGATACAATATTTAAAATTGGTTATATTACTAAGGCTTTGACTTGGATGTCATATTTGAAAATGCACATAAAGTTACCTCAGCCAAACTGAGGTTCGTCTTGATTTGGCCTCCTAGCCTTGGGAGACTTTTAAAAGTCCAGGCTGAGATTCTTATCAAAAGTTCTAGCAGAACAAGCTTCAAAGGAACCTGCGTAGTCAATCACTATTCTTGATACACTTACGCAAATACTCAGGCCAAACTTGATGAGGCTAAACTTACTTAGCAAGCAAATTTGTCTTATTGTGATTATCTTTAGTAAAAATGGGGGTAACTGTAGATAAGAAATTATGCTTCTGAAGGAAGGTGAAAACTGTATTACACCTGTTATCTGACTGTAGTCCTGTTCATTGCTTTTGTGTGTTTCTAATCTACCTGTAGACTGAACTGGACCTTGAATTCTTGTTTCCTCCAGTATCTGGAGAACTAAGAACAAGAACTGCTCTGTTCCTAAAGCCCTATAAACTGAAACTGGACAACTCGATGTAAAATTCTAGGAACAAGTCTCCCGCCTGATGTGCGAGCTACACAGAGAGTTCACCAAAATGCCCATTGATGGTCTAGTACTTCGAAATGACCACCAACACCTAGGAAACAGAACAATGAACTCCAGAAAGACTTAGCCTCAGAGCCACTCCTTCCAAACCTCCATGTTGCTTAAATGAAGCTGAAAGAGGTTTTGACATCAACTCCTACTTGCTGGTCATTTCCCTTCAACATGAGACTAGAACGACCCGGAAAGGTCCATCCCAGCACCGAGGAATAATCAAAACCTAACCACAGGATGATCCAGTAGTGATGCTTTCAGAACAATAACTTGATTGGAGAAATGTAAACATTATCAATACCAAAATAAGTCACTTATATTTAACCCTACTAAAACGGAGCTGGGAGGCCGTGAGGGGGGTCACTCATGCTCTATACCTATAATGAAAAATACCATAGAAATTTTTTTCCAAACCACAGCTTGCTACATGAGTCACACAATGACAGACAGCAGCACAAGGACAGCTAGGCTACACAAGCACAGCTCGCCACTCACACAAGAACACTTGCCTGATACTGTTTTCACTAATGAACTGACGTGAACTCCTGCAATAAGCCCTCGGAACCGATCATCTTCTAGTTTCAAAACAACTCGCATATACTTCTCTCTTTTGTCTATAAAGGCTTGCCCTTGCCCAACCTCCTTAGATGCATCTATAGTTCACTACAGCATGTGGATCCTAGATTGAAATTTCCTGCTAATTCCCAAATAAACTCATTCTTTGGAGAGCCTGTCTCTCTCCACTGTTATTTTAGGTTGACAGCAGAAATAAAGAGTCTCTAATGGAACGTCAGAGAGGGAAGAGGGTATAGAAACCCTTTTTCTTGGATATTTAGAATGGAATCTTAATTAGGCTCCTAGGGTCAGGGTACTGAGTCCCCATTAGTCCTGCATCATTAGATGGAAATGCTTTTAACATTTGCTTGTTTGTCTAACTTCAGTGCCCTGAGATCAATCAACCAGATCCAGCAAGCCACAGAAACCCACATCTTACACTCATTATTTCCTGACAATCTTCTGCACTTGCTTGATGCTTTATCCGTGAATACTTGAAGCCCTCATCATGCTGACTAATGTCCAGGTATACAAAGGGAGGCACCCAAGTCTCAAACAGTTTTCCCAGAAGAAACAGAGCTCAGGTACCCAGACACCCGAGTTACTAGAGGCACCAGGCCAGCTGGGAGTTGCCCAAGAGATGCTTACCTTTCATATATGCCAAGCCAAAGTAGGTGAGTTCCTCAAGCTTGGCAAAGGACGTTACGGCATTGAAGACAGCTCCCACTGTTGACTCGACATCACATTTTACCTCCAGGCGCTGCCCGTTCAGCAGGACCACACAGAGGTCCCTGAGAGCCAAATAGGATTTCCCTTTTTTGGTCTGAAAACAATAGTATCAATTATACTATAATGATAAGTCATTGAGCCTTTAGTGTGTGCTGGTTACTGTACTAAGCACTTTACACACATTGTTTCACTTAATTGACAAACAACTCTAAGAGATGAGTATATTTACAGTTCCTATGCAGCAGATGAGAAACCGAGGCTCAGAAATGGTAAGAGTCTTGCCCAGGGTTTGCAAAGTTTGTAAAGCAGGAATTGAACTCAAATCTGAGCCTTCTGCCAGGCTCAGCAGGGGCCAGGAAAGCTGGGAGGCCCGTCTGACTGATGTCTTTCCCCTGCAGAAATCCCAGCTGCCCCTTGGGTTCTGCTTCCTAAGAAGGTCACCCAGGGCCCTCATCAATGAATCGTATGGCCCTGGATCATTCTGTCGATCTGACACTGTCTCCCCAGGCTCCAGCAGAGCACAGGTTAATTAATTCTAAACTTCAGAGAGAATTTGGGTGGGTGCATATCCAATGAAGAGACAGAGTTGGAGCAAAGGGATTACCTAGACTCTAGAAATGGGTCAGCAGAGCCAAAGAGCCTCCAGAGTGTGCCTTCTGCTTCTTCATCTCCCACCACAGCCCCACCCAGACCACTGTCATCTCGGCTCAGCCTCCTGGACAGTTCATGACCAGGCAGCCGCCTGGGCCATTCTGCCTGTGTCTTTGCACATATAATACCCACTGCCCCCAGGGCTCTTCCACTCCCTCCCCACGTGGCAAACTCCTATGGGTCTGTCTGGTCAGGCTCTGAAGCCCTTGTCTGTGGCTCTTCCTTAGTATCCCCATGTCCCAAATCCCAGCCTGGACCTCCCCCGGGAAGTTCTCTTTAGAAGGCAGTCATGGAGAGACACTAGCATATGTAGCCTTAGTGCCATCGAGACCATGCCTGCGGTCACACCCTGACCCTCCTGGCACCCAGGGGCAGCCTACGCACTCCAAGGGCCAGAACAGCTCTGAGGACCCCGTGGGAGGGGGTTTCCCACAAGTTGCTGGGCAGGGCTGATCACACAGGCACACTCCACGCCACCTCGGTTCCCACACTTGCTGCACATGTGAGTCACCTGAGAGGTGAGGGGACCACCCCCAAGATGGTTCTGTCAGTCTGGCACAAGGCCTGGGAAATCAATATCTTGTAAAGCTTCCCAAGTTGATTCTGCCAGGGCCAGGAAGGCTGGGAGGCAGATCTGACCCGCTTCTTTCCCTTGCAGAAATCCCAGCTGCTTCCTGAGAGGGCTGCCCAGGCCCTCAGTGATGAATCGTATGCTCGCCAGTGATGGGCCCCTGCATGGGTCCAGTGCTCTGAAGCTGCCCTCTGGGCACTCTTAATAGCTGCGTCTTGGAATGTGTGTTTCCTAAGTGAAGTCCCCAGGACAATGAGCGTGTATACAAAGCTTCGACTTTCAGCAGTCCTGCCTCCCCTCCTCCTTGGAGGGTTCTGGCTGCCAACTCCTCTGCTCTCTGAATCCCCAGGCCTGGCCCAGCCTCCCCTGCCTCCTCGTCCTCCCCGCACAGTGACCTCTGCTGCCCTCCACTGAGGGCAGCCATGGCTTTCACTGTCCCCTAGTGATGCCCTCCTCAGGGGCTGGTGGAGGAAAGGTCCCAAGTAGGCACATGCACCCAAGGCATGTCAGAGCAACCATGACAGTGGCTGTCCCCACCAGCATCAAAGCTCTTTCTATGGGCGATTCAGCAGGGAGAAGCCTCTCACCCACCCAGCTCCCAAGCCAGGTACCAAATGCATCTCCATACAAAGGGTATAACCCCTTGGGGGACCACTGATTGTCTGGACGGGGGCAGCAGAGTCATGGGAAGGGAGCTTGGGCTTTTTCACCCTGCGTGGGGCATGGTGCCTGGATCCAGCAACTGGCGTGACAAAGTCACAGAGCAGGGTCCCAGGTACCTGCAAGGGTCTCTGTCCACCTCGTGAATATCCCTATGCCCAAGAGAATGTGACATTAAACAGCAAATAAAAAATAAAACACCATGACATGCTGAGACAGAGAAAGTACACATGGAGAAAAAAAAATGTTTTATATTTCAGCTCCTCTGGTGGCTGCTTTTGAACACAGGATGCTGCCTCTTCACGTTTCCGTGAGCCTATTTGCCAGCATTTCCCATGGGACAGTCATGCTGTGAGGGGAATCTGTTTTGTTCCCAACACCCATAGGGAAGCAGAAGGAAAGGGTGTGTGTACGAAGAACTCCACTTACAGGGAGACATAGGGAGCTACACTGACTGAGGACCATGGGGACAGGAAAGGAGGGGCTAAAGCAACAGGGGCAAATGCTCCAGTCCAAGTCAGACAAACAGACCGAGTGACATAGGAAACCCTGGGAATGGGGCCTCCCCTTTCCCAGGTAAGGGACAGAGGTCCAAAAAATATTTTATTGAGGGAGCCCTCGGTCACCCTCATGCCTTTCTGGCATCTTTCTAGAGGCTAGGGTTCAAGATCCCCTCTGAGGATTATAACTAGGCTCCTAGACCTGGTGTGTAGGTCAAGATGCTCACCCCGGACAGAACTGGGACAATAGCACTGTTTCCATCACCTGGAATCTTGGTACCTAAGCACTGCACAAGCGTCCCTGCAGAGCAGGGGAAGCTGGCCCCCATCACAGCAGGTCTGGCCCATCTACCTGGTGGGTAGAGGAGTCTCCAGTCACGTAAACCATGTGACCACAGGGATGTCAGGAAGGGGTTCCTGGGTGTATTTTCCTTTCTTCCCCTCAGCTGAGGGCTGGTGATTTGAAGGGGATGGGCAGAGGTGGGACTGGCCTGAGGAGGCCATGGCCCTCTGACTTGCAAGCCCCATACAGGAAGTGTCTTCAGAAAGTTGTAGACCTCCAGAGTGAGCCACCCTGACACCCCCAGCCCCTCACACACCAGTCTCCTTAAGTTTAGCATTTTCATGCTTTGGGTAACTCAATCTTGCATACTTGGGGTGTAAAAGTTATCATCCCACTTCATACTTTTTGTGCCAGTGCAGAGGGACCAGGCACACAGTGGGTGCCCAGTCAGTGTGTGCTACATGAATTGATGCAGTTGGTCATTGCATAGGAATTGGAGGCCCGGGTTAGGCGGGCATCCCACTTGCACTGACCAGTTTGTTTCAACACTTTCAGGACTCAAGTGTAGAGGGAATGATGTCAGTGCACTGAAACAGACATTCCCTTGACAGGGGAGTATATGGAAGCTGGGATTCAATGGGATTTTGCTGGAGTGAGCCAGAGGTGGGCTCATTGGTGCTCTTCAGTGCAGGAAGGACAAGTGGTAGGTGATGCAGGAGCCTGGGAGGAGAGAGCGTCTAGCCACGCCCCACTGTAGCCCTGCCTCCAGGAGGCCCTGAACAGAGGCCCAGAAAGCCAAACTGACAATGTGTGCGCTTCCAGCCCTGGGGGTTGGGGAGATGGGAAAGGCTCACATTCAAATACTCAACATTGACTGAGAAGCTCCCGACCCCAACTGGGCCCTAGACAACAGAGATATGGACCTGAACATGGACAGATATGTCCTGGGGAGCTCAGGGTGAGACCAGCCACACATGGGGCTCTGCAGGGGACATGCTCAGGCTCTGGGGTAGGAAACTGACAGCCCACACAGTATTTGCCCTTCCTGAAAAGCCCACATGGCTCACTCTTTGTCTTCACCCAGTCTTTGTTCACAAGATGCCTCCCCAGAGCCACTTCCCCATGTAAAAGAGCACACTCTCCCTCCTACCACCTGCCATGCTCCATCCTCTTCCTTTCTTCATTGTTTTTTTTTTTTGTTTTTGTTTTTATCACAAATCACTACCTGGCATTCTTTTATATTTATGCATTTGACTGTCTTTGCCTCCTCCTTCTAGAATGTAATCTCCACACGAAAAGGACTTTGTTTCATTCACAGCATAGGTGGGGGCCTAGAATAGTGCCTGGCACCTGGTAGATGTTTCACAGCATTCCCTAGCTGAGGCTGGGAGGGCCAGCAGGACTCAGCTGGGAGTCAGCTTAGGGTTACCCAGCTGGAAAAATGACTCTCTCCTCCCTAAAGAAGCCCTCCCTGCGGCCCTGGATCTGTGCTCCTGCCTTTCACCTGTGCAGAAGGCCCCTTCCAAACACATTCTGCCTTGTCAGCTCTCGAATCACATAGCACGCTCTGCCACCACCCTGCGCAGGGTGGCTGCAAACTTCCTCTAGGGTGGGACCCAATGTCTTCAACTCTACATCCTACACAATGTCCCCCACAGAGCCTGCCCCAGCAAGACCACACAGTGAATGCCTATGCCCTAACTTGCAAATTTCAGGTTTATGTTGGTCCAATCCTATAAACCTCAGCCCAGGGAAGTTGTGCCCTAGAAGACCTGGCCCATTTTCAGCCACTGTGCCAGCCACCCACAGCTCCCTGCTCAAGCCTCCTTGAGGAGTGCCCTTCAGCCTTCTTTTGCTTACCTTGCTCCTTCTTTGCAGAAAACCCTTTTGAGAAGGAGTTGTTGGCCATGAGCTATCTGCTGCCGAGTACACAGATCCAGAGCTGAGCCTCCGGCCCTCCTGCTGGTCCTGGGGATCTGCTCCTGAAAGAGCGCTGGTCAGGGGTTGAGAAGGGGTGAAGCACTTAGCAACGACAAGGGTTTCCATTGCATGAAAGACCACCCACACAGGGGCTCAGCTGGGCAGGGTGCGCCCACTGATGCGTGTCACCTTCTCCCCCACCTATGGGGGAGTTACATCCACTTTTCAAGTGGCAGAAGCTGAGGCCTGGAAAAGCCAGGCTGCACAGCCACTGGGGTGTGGTGGGGTTGGAGGTGCAAGGCACAGTCAACTTCTCCACCCCATGGCTCTGCCTCTCTGTTTGTGGTGCCAGGACCACAGGTCTAGAGCAACCACCCAGCAGGTCATGGGATTGCAGTGGTTCTGGCTTCTTTAGAATTTGATATATTGCTCAAAATATTTTGACAATAAAATATATTGTTTAAGGAATCAGGGGGTAAAAATTGTTTTCATTTGGGAAAACAAAGTTTTAAATGGCAGGAAAAAATAATTGCAAGATAAACTCTACAATATCCAATCAGGGCGCCAACTGTGGATTTGACATCAACTATGACAAGACACCGTTACAGCCCTCAACAGTCAATATGTGAATAAATAAATCACCCGAACTTCAAAATGAACAAGGTTCCAGGTCCAGGAAGACATGAGCCCATCTAGGTTTTGATCTGATTCAAGCATCCTAAGTTAGACAAGTGCAAAAATGTCCACAATTCTTCTCCCTGATCTGCACCCTTTGCAATCCGACTTTGCATCCTCCTGCCATCAAGAGAAGGAGTCTATTTCCTACTCCTTGAAATGGGGCTGGCCTTTAGGCTTGACTTGGCCAACAGAATGATGTGGAAATGATAGAAGGTCAGTTCTGAAGGCTTTATGCACCCCACCCTCCTCTCTCCTCTCTTCACTCTCTCTCTCTCTCTCTCTCTCAGTTCCTCTCTCTCAGTTCTGCCATTGTCACGAGAACAATCCTAGGCTGACCTGCTGATGGAGGAGAGCCAGAGCTTCCCAGACAATGGCCATTCACCCCCCAGGAGAGGCTGGCTAGCCAAGCTGAAGATAGTCACAGATGCAGGAAGGCTTTCAGCAGAGTCTAGAAAACCTCTCAGCTGAGCACAGCCTAAATGACCAACTCACAGAATCATGAGCTAAATATATAATTGTTGCTTTTAGCCACTGTGTTTTGTGGTTGCTTGTTATGCAGCATGATATGGCAATGGATAATGGCAACAATATTGAGGCATGCTGTCGCTCCGCCACTCGGCCTGAGTATGGTTCCCAGGGGAAACAGGATGCCCTGACAGCACAGCTGCCACCAGGCCCCCATCATCTTGGCTTCGGATCTGCTTAAATGCGGCTTCTTCAACTGCTAATGGAACAGCATTGGCATTTTCTGGAGGAGCAAGAGGCTTCTCATTAATAATCAGTAAAGAAATAAGGTACCGTAGCCCCCACACCTATGTCTCACATCAAGTTCACAGCACCCTGCAGGCCTTGCTGCTTACCGGTTAACAAGGAGGCTGCAGTGACTATGTGTTGAGGTGCTCCAATGGGGATCTGGCGAGCTCTGGGTCTCCGTGCTTCTTTCTGAAACTAACCAAGCAACATGGTAGAGGGCATAGGCTTTCTTAAATCAGGCATCCCAGAGCATGAATGGCATCATGACTTACTAGCTGTGTGACCTTGGTGAAATTACTTAACCTCTCTGAATCTGTTTCTCATGTAGAAAACAGAAAGGACAGTTATAGAGGGTTGGAGGGAGAGTTACAAGGGAAGATAAAGCCTAATGGCAAAGTGCATCTTGTTTTAGAGACAACAAACAATAACATTAATTTAAAAAAAAAGCTCAGATTTAGTTGAAAAGTAGAGAACAGTAGATTTGAAGATTATTCCAAAAACCACTCTTTTAACACACCCAGAACAATAACTGAAAAAAAATCAAGTTTTTCTTTTCTTGTTTGTTTTAATTTGGATTTTCTCAACTTGGACAGTTAGAACTCATTTTTAAAGTTTTCATTTGATATAAATAACTGTGTTGTGTCCCCAAATGAGACTTTCCTGGGAACACAGGTGAGTCCTAAGCTCAGCCCCTTCTCTTCAGTGGCTTCCTGAAAGAGTGGCACTTACATAGGCTGTCTCTGCCATCACAATGTGAATGTGTGGCCCATACAGGGCAGGAAACAATAGAATTGGTACCATCGGCCCACACAGGGACTGCTCAGGGCACGTACCCACCTCTGCAAGGATGCAGACACTCCGAGGCCTGTGCCGCTGGGCTCTCACTGCTTGTCCCATGCAGCCTCTTCCTGAGCAGGTAGCTTCTGTTCTGCTGCACAGAGGAGCTTTCCTCCACAACTCTTTTCTCCACCTGGGGGTCAAGTGCATCCCACATCCACATACCAAGATAAGGAGGGGGCGTTTTTATAGATACATGCAAACTGGCTGTCAGACTGAATCAATGTGGAATTGTCTGCCCTACACAGTGAGCACCTAATGATGTGTTCTCTGGCACCCAGAATGTGCTCTGTACCCATCCGCCACATGCACCCTGAAGGCACTTCACCCCCCACTCCAGACCTGCGCACTCACACACATCTGTGCCTTTGTTCATGCATTCCCTCTTGTGGGCACAGAAGCTCCTCTGTGCCCACAAGACCCAGAACTGTGTCCTCTCTACTTCTAAGCCTCTCCACCTCTGCCCTCTGATCACCTTCCCTTATCACTGCACTCACACCTGGCTCTGTTGCATCATGTTCCCTGAGTGTGCTGCTTGTCTGTCTCCCCCAACATCTCTGTGTGCTTTACGCACTGCCATAGCACACCTAATGCAGTGCCCAGTGAATGCTGACAAGTGACTGACATCTACTTTGCAGGTCCCTGATGGAAATGTTGCAGGTCAATACAGTGTCTATCCAAGGACAATGGCACATCAGTGGATGGTAGACTTCAGTATCTTTCAAATAAATATAGTCCGCTTCCCCCAACAAATCCTCTGGCTCAATTCACAGGAGCCACAGGTTCCCATGCCAAGAGAGAAAGGGTCCAAGAAGGAGACCTTCTCTGATGGAAGAGGCCTTCTCTGATTGACTGTTGCCACTATCCACCTTGCTGTTCCCTCATCTCCATCCACATGGCCCCTCATGAATCCTGGTCTCAGCTCCCCAACTTGTCCCTGGACAAGTGCAGCCACCCAACTGGTCTCTAGCTTACCTGCCTTTGGTTCCTCCCAAATACAGACTTCCTTACATTTTGTGCCATAGGCACCTCACTTGCCCATCCTACCCCAGCTCCACCCGGGTCTCATGGGGGACCAACTCCAAGGTGCCATTCCTGCACCAGAGCTCCCCAGGTGGCCAGGCTGGGCCTGTCTCCAGCTGAGACTTTATCCTTCAACTTGTCAGCTGTACTACCATCACTCCCCTCTCCCAGGAACATTTCCCCAATAAATAACTTGCACAAGAATCCCTGGCTCTGGGTTAGCTTGGAGGGAATCCAACCTAAGCCAGATGCCTCCCATGTGCCACGCCCCTTGCTGCACTCTGGGGAGTGCACAGGGCAGCAAGCAGCACAGTGTGACAAGCACAACAAAGGACCCCCTGCAGGTATAAAATAGCAGAGGGGAGCGTACCCAGGGACCACAAAAACGAAGTCAGGGAAGGCTTCTGTGCAGAACCTGGAGTTGAATTTTGAAAAGAAAACTGAATGATGGGTTCTAAACATGATTGCTTTATGTAAGGAGGCACTCGCCAAGATGTCAAGGGTCTTACCCATGTGAGAAACTGGGGCTTGCCCAAAGGTCTTTGTCAGCACTGCCCAATAGAACTGCAATGACAAGAATGTTCTAGATCCACCCTGTTCAATAGGGTCATCACCTGCTACAAGTGGCAACTGAGCACTTGAAATGTGACTGATTAATTTAATTTTTTATTTTATTTTCGTTAATTATAATTTAACTAATTCAAATGTTAATAGCCACACAAGGCCAGTGGCTACTGCTTAAAAAACACGGTTCTCTACTGACCTCGGAAATGGTGCCCAGAACCAAGCCAGCCAGCTTTCTAATGTGGAGACCGGCAGGGGCTGGGTAGACAGACACTTCTTTCTCATGAACCCGACAAGCTTCCAGAACCGATTGCAATGTGCACCGCCGGTGAGGCTGGTCTTCACACATGGTCAGCAGGATGGAGTGCAGGGGCTCACGGAGCTGCAGGGGCTGGAGGCAGATAGGGCCGGTGAGAGGAGAGAGCAGTAAGAGCTGCTGCTGCGAGGCAGCACCTTGTCAGGCAGGCCTTGGAGACATGGAAATGGGTGTTCCCACAAGCACCAGAGCAGATGCCTGCTCCTTCTGGAGAGTTTAAGGACACACAAGATCCATCACTGAGGCCGCAAAGTGCAGAGCAATCATCTCTGCATCAGTTCTGTGTTGCCGGCTGCTTTCTAAACCAGAACACCCTTCTGCCCAAGCGTGTTTGGAATGCTCATGAAAAATAGATGCTTTGACAAGATGGATTTCCACCTGTGCCAAGCACCCCAAATCAAACCAGAGGTCAGTCTTTCACTCAAGTTCACCTGCGCAGCTTGTCGTTGCATCCAGTCACTCATGGGGTCTCACTGGGCCTTTGCCCTGGAATGTGAGCTCCAGGGACATACAGACTGTGGCCTATTCCTGTTCACTTCACAACAGCCAGCAGTCAGCACAAATGCTCAATCGTTGCTGGTTGAACTTTATGTCACGTGTACATATCGAGCAAAAGAAAACGGAAGCATCTTATAAGAATTTCCCTCATGCATTTAAATGATCACAATTCATATGAGAAAGGCCTCAAATTCAGATTCAAAATCAGACTGTTTCTCAAGCGCAACTCACACTGCAGGTCAGTTTCCAGATAAAGGCTGCACTACCGCTTCTTGCCAGGGAGCATCAGCTGTGAGCACCTATCTCTGTATACAGCCAAGCTGCTGAGTCCTGCCGTCACAGTAAATCCAGCCACACCAGATACAGTCCCTGCCTTCAGGAAAATAATGGTGTGATGAGAGAGACGGTCACTAAAAGAGACAAAGACCATAGAGGATGACGAGGGCTTTGACCTTGGGAAGCACAGGCCATGGCACTAAGGTAAAGGAAGGGGCTTAGCCAAGGCTAGGGTTAACCAAGAGGAAAGTGGGGAGTGAGGTGCTGGTGAAGGGATCAGTGTGTGCAAAGGCATGAAGATGCAGATAAGCTGACACGCATCTGAAGGGAAGGGGATTATGAGCAGGACAGGGGCCTGGGGGAAAATGGCAATGTGGGGTCTCTTGTTCAAAATTATTAAGAATTCCAAGACAGGGATAGCAGAGCATTAAACTAAATGCAGGACCCTGTGCTATGACACAGGGTCACACATCCGGGACACACATCCAGGAAGCCGGTCCTGATTCTGGCAGAGTGCCAAAGGGGAGCCAGACGGAAGAAGGGACCCTTTCCTAGGCTCCCAGTGTGTCTCACTGAGAAGCCAGAAGGCAACCCCATGGGCAGTGAGGCGTTACAAAAGGTTGCATGTGACAGCGGTGAGCTGGTCTCTCTTTTAGAAAGACCACCCAGGAAGTGCCGGATGTTGAATTGGAGAGGATGGGGTGAGTAGAAAGAAAGGCAGGAAGGAAGGAAGGGAGAAGGTCAGCTGGGCAGGGCTCTCCAGCATGTGTTCTTGTGGCACCAGTCTCTAAAGAATTGTTATAGTGTCAAATGGAAATGTATACAAACACTTCTATTCTGTAGTCAAAAATTGTGTAAAATATTAGGATATTTTTGTGTATATCTTTTTTGAGAGGGTTTTGCTCTGTTGCCCAGGCTGGAGTGCAGTGATTCAATCTCCACTCACTTTAACCTTCCCCTCCCAGTCCCCAGGGTTTAAGCGGTTCTCATGCCTCAGTCTCCCGAGTAGCTGGGGCTACAGGCAAGCACCACGACACCCAGCTAATTTTTTTATTTGTAGTAGAGATGGGGTTTTGCCATTGTTGGCCAGGCTGGTCTCGAACTCCTGAGCTCAAGTGGTCTGCCTGCCTCAGCCTCCCAAAGTGCTGGGACTGTAGGTGTGAGCCACCATGCCCAGCCAGGATAAAGTTTAAAAGTTTCTAAGCTTTAAACCTTCTTGTAGTCTTTAAAAAATGACTCTAAAAACTATTTGAGAGGGAGATACTGTAGGGAGCATTTACCCAAATCTGTTGAGCCCAGAAGCCTTTTTCAGGGAAGCATCTCACTTTGGGAAGGGCTGTTTTAAAGCCTTTTAAAAAATATATGTAAATCTGTATCTTCAGTGTCTATAAAATTCTCTAGCTTGCTATTAATACTTCCCCTGAGTGGAGATGGCCAAACTTATCTTGCTTGCCAGTCCCAAATTGTGGCTGCCTGGAGTGCTATGTTGAGTAGGATTCTGAGGTTGTTTCTGCACTAGCAGGAAGGAGTCGTGTGATGAGTTCACAACGCCTGCCTAGGACCTAGAGGAGGGGAGAGTAGTGGTATATGTGCTCAGTAAATGTGGTCCCTGCCCAGGAGAAAACCACTAAATAAACCCAAAGACATAGCCTGGCAAGACTTGAAGTGTCTTGTTTACAAACCTGATGTGGCGGAACATGAAACCCTGCCGACCAGTAGAGGGTCATTCCTAAAGAATAGACGTGCATCTGCCCAAAAGAAGAGTACATGATTAGATTCCAATCATCTCTCTTATTCCATAGCTCTGCAAGAAAAATACAACCCAATTTCCACATGAACAGACACTGTTGTCTGGCTAGTCCAGCACCATCTGCAACTCCCTTGACCCTTGTTCCCTTCTACTTCGGAGGCTAGAAAGCCAGAAATTTGCTTTCTAGCAGAAACCATGACACTCAATATTGGTGAAAGGCGTGAGAGAAATCTGTTAGGGGGCTTCTGATAAGGCTTTTGCTTTACTGACAAAAGGACACATGTGACTGACCCCACGCTTTCCCCTTTGTACCTGCCTTGAACATTGATGTGATTGATACATGGAGTCTTTGCAGCCATTCTGTGACAATGAGGCAGCAAGAATAGGATAGAAAACCAGCCACTGGGGAAGGTAGAATGGAAATACACAGCCTGGATCCTTGATGACATGAATCGGCTGCTGACCAATCCCTAGACCTCTTGTTAAGTAACTAATAACCATATATTTGGCCCTGGCCATTGTATTTTAGGCCTTCTGTTTCCATGACACATTGTGGTTCAGCCTGATTAAAAAGCACCATATGTTGTCAAAAAGCAAAATGGTATCATGGGAAGAGCATTGTCTGACATCTCTGACCCTCGGTTTCATCATATTAAAAATGAGTATTCTGCCTGAATTCTAATAAAGATCAAGTCAAAAGTACCCAAAGATGGTAATATTAACTATTATTATTGTTACCATTATTGTTATTATTGGACATAGAGTACTTACAATATACTAAGCTTTGTTCTAAGTCTTTTACCCATATAAACTTATTTAGTGCTCACTGCAATCCTGTGACATAGTATTTGAATTGTTCCCACTTGGCTACATGACCTCTGGATTATACCAGTCCTCAATCAATGTCAGTTGGTTTTTATTGTGGGGCTTCTATTATAACTGACAAGGCACATTTACCTTAAGATCTCTCTTCTCAGGAAATGGTTTTTGGGACTTTAGAAGGAAACAATGAGGTAATGAAACATTTCATATAAAAACACACAGTTATTTGAGCCACCCACTGGGTTTAATATAAGTGGTTTTAGTTTTTGGTTTTGGTTGTTTACATCCTCAAGGTCAAGATGTGTTCAATGTCACCTGTGACAACTCATTAGCTCTCATCTTTGTTTGTAATTATATCCTGAAACCAGCTCCCATCCCTCAGATGAACGTGCATAGATACCATGCAAGAAAGTTCACAAGCTGCACCTCCACTTCCAGAGAAAGGACTCGAAGAGCGGGGGCTTGGTAGACAGCCACTTCTTTCTCATTAACCCAACAAGTTCCCAGAACCAATGGCAGTGACTGCCACCTGCAAGGCTGGTCTTCCCACATGGTTAGCACGATGGAGCATAGAGACTCATGGAGCTGCAGGGACTGAAGTGCAGACAGAGCTCCAGCATCCTGAGCACTGCCAGAGGCACCACCCACACCTGGGAGCTCACATGGATACCAAGGGCTCTGTCTAAAAGTGTCTTAGGGCAAGGCCTTGGCCACAGTGACAAAAGGCTTCATTCAAAATTCTAAATTCAGCCCATTGGTAGACACTGCCAGTAGAGGGTTGGTGAGAGGATTTTGAAGGCAACTCCTGGCTCAGTGGGAAAGAACACCATGTTTGATTGGTGATGTCTGCTATGAGCACAGGATGGGGTACTGGCAACACAGATGACTTGTAGTTAGAGACCTGCTCACACCTTCCACCTGACCTGCACCTGGGACTAAGATGCCAAGTAGTTGGGGAAATATGTCAGTGCACTGTTTAGGGCAGATGTTGGTCTGAGGAGAGGGTCTGGGTACACCCTCCCAGCATCAGAACGAGGCCCAGGACTGGGGGAGGATTCTGAGCACAGCCTGTCCAGGGACCATTCTCCTAGCTCATAGCTGCCCAACCAACCCCTCATGGACCCATGCCAAGTTGGATGAAGAGAGGGGCCTGTAATGAATGGAAAAGAACAGTGATGAACAGAACTAAGTGTTAGAGATGCTGTAAGAGATCAAGTAACCTGGTCACTCTGCCTTCTGGCCTAATAAAGAGGGCTTGAGGCTGGTGGCTCTGGCCCCTTAAAGCCCACTCCACTTGCCATGCTTCATATGCCTAGGGCGCTAAACCAATGTTTGGTTAGTTCAGAGCTCAGTCCCTCTCATGCTGGACCTCTTCTAGCTCACACTCACTCTCATGTTCCTGGCCAGGACTCAGCAATACATTTAGCCAGTTCTTAACTCAACCTATTAGCCTTGAATCTTTTGGAGTCCACGTGCCTTTGCCTGGAGGAAAGTGTGCAGGAGGGAGGAACATATTACTTTCCAGCTCAAAGATGCTCCGGGCAGAGGAGTGACTAGGCCTTCACAAGGTGCTCAATGGAGGCCAACCTGCAATCAGGAGGGTGATGCCTGATCCTCATCAGTGAGTGCTGGGATGGTCAGGGAAGGACTCCAGGAGCACTCAAATTTGTGTTAGCTCAGGTACATCAGAAAGTGGAGCCTGAGGCAAGGGTTAAGTGCAGACCCTTCATTCAGGGGCTGCAATCCCAGGGTAATGAGAGTGTAGAGAAAATGGGAAGGGAGACAGGGACCAATGTGATATGCAGGGTCAAAATTCTGGCCACCTCCTTGCCACAAGCAACAGAGCACAGCCTGAAGTGCAGCAGACAGGGCTTCCTAGAACTCAGGACTTCTCTAGAAAGCTTGCAAGGCTTGCACAGCACAAAACCATCCATGAGAGAACGAGAAGGGAAAACGTATCCTCTTAGTTCCCTCCAGACTCTCATTTACTACTGGCTAAGTTTACCCCATAAGAAACTAGCTCCCCTGCATTCTCAGGTTGCATTGGCATGGTCCTTTAGCAGTCATGCAGAAATCCCAGTCCCAGGGCTCAAGATGTCACATCTTAGCTGAGTCCACGGCATAGGAGGCAACTCGGTGTAGGTGGAGCCAAGAGACCCAAACAGACCTGAGAGGCACCCAAGTCTGTGTCCCATCCAGGAATCAGTGAATCAGCCCTGGGGTCCCGGTTGTGTAAGAAGGTATGTGGGCCTGGATGCCAGAGTGACTTCCAGGATGTCAGCAGGGAGGGGGTGCCGGAGCTGGGGTCAGTGGAACTGGAACTCTTAGACCTTCACTTTTGTGAGCTGCCTTAGAGACACGTGGACCCAGATAAACCAAATCTGGAAGCCACCAAGTCCCCATTCTTTGCCTTTCAGAGCCTGGAGGGAAAGCAGCTCCCATTCCACAATGCCTCCCGAGGGTAGCAGCATTTTCACATCTGCACTTTTCTCATGAAAGGGCGAGGAAGAAGAAACAGAACTCTGAGAACACCCACCATGCCCCACCCAGTGTTGTGTGGCTACCTTGCATCATTCTCTCCTTCGAGAGAATTAAAATTCTCTTTGAAATAAAGAATGATGTTTACTGGAAACTTTTGCTGTTCAAAAGCAAAACATGTCCATTGCAGGAAAATCAAAAATCTCCATTGATGTTGCCATCCAGAAACAATCACTGTAGACACTTTGGTGCATGTATTTTTAGAACTTCCTCTCTGTCTCTCTCTCATTCTCTTTAACCAAACTTGGATAATATTATGTGCGCATATATTGAATTTCTTTTCAAGTCATTAAATAAGCTTCTACAGACTCATTTTAATGCTGTTTTGTCTCATGTTCTCTCCCACTGACTATTTAGCTTGTTTTCAATTTATCACTAATGTCAGCAATACAACAATCAGCATTGCTGCAGCTAAATTTATCTTTACTTGTGCCTTGGAATAAATTCCTAGTTGAGGACGGGCTGGGTCATTTTGAGGTGTCTTGCTGCATACTGCCAACGGTAACAATGTGCCAGACCACTTAACCACAGCTTTTCAACACTTCTTTTTGAATATTGATAATAGCCTGATCAGTTAAGCCACATTAACCCCACTTTACCATCGTAGGAATTGGGGCTCAGAGAAGTGGACTTGCCCTTGTCCATGAGGTAGTAAGTTGCTGACAAGACATCCTGGGAATAAAACTCTTGAAACCCACTCTGCTTTGGTATTGAGAACCAAGCTCTGCAAGGCTGAGCTGGGAGCTGGGGAGGCTGCCACTGGGACAGGCTTTTTCCAGGGCACAGGACTCAGCAGCTGCAGAGAAGCTGCACAGCTTACCTGAGATGCATCAGGCTGCTTATCCTCGCTCTGTCCCTGTAGCAGTTCAGGGGCCTTGAAAGGAGCAGCCTCTATGTGAGAAACATGGCCTTGGAAAGAAAGGCTTCCAGTCGCAGAAAGCAGGGCTGACCAGGGGCAGACCACATAGTCCGAGGAATCTGAAACCAAGCCAGGGATGGGGCTGTAGAGACAGAGCTTCCATCTGGGGGGCCGGCATGGGACTGTGCCCAGCAGGTGCCTGGCAGTACCCATCTCTGGGACTGAATGTGAGCAAGATCCGGAGGAGACATGGAACAGAACAAATTCAACCCTGATGCATGGTATACTAAAAGGTGGCTGTGGCCACAGCCAGGAAGTTACCACCTGCACTTAAATTCATCCGTGGCCCAAGAGTCTCAAGGTAAAAGGTAAAGAGAGGGTCAGGCACACCTGGAATTTAGCACAAGCCTGTCTCTCTTCTCTAGAGACAGACCAGGACCCAAGGCAGCTGGTCTTCTGAGAGCCCTGTAGCTGTTCATCAGAACCTCCATGGTGGGGAAGAGGGAGAAGATGACACTGAAGGCGTAGGTACACAGCCTCCTCCATCGGCCCACGCTGGGACCCATCGCCCTCACAGAACATGTGTGATCTTTCATGCCAGCAGCCTCTGCTTCATGTACTGAAGCCCCCAAGCACGTGTGACCTCTGAGTGGACACTTCAGTGTGGGCACTCAGCGTTTCTTCTGGAGCTTAATGCCTAGGAGCCCCATAGTCATCCTTGGATACTGCTGCCTTAGGTCTCTCCTGTACTGAGAGCAGTTTGCAGCTTTCTCATTAGAGGGCTCTGAAGAGACACTGCAGGAGGCCTTATCTCTCCCGCAGTTTCTAGAGTTTAGTGCAAATGTGAGGCCACCTGGAGGTTGGGCTCTGCACAGAACACATGCCCAAGACATGAGATCCCTTGGCAACCTCAAGGCCTGAACTAGACATATGACCACCTTCTCCAATCTACACAGGACTCTAGCGGCCCTCCTGCCCACACCAACCTCCAGAGAGGTGACTTGCCTGAGCCCACCTACACCCCAAAGGGTCGCCCTGACCCCCACTTGCAGTGCGTGCTCTCCACCTGGCCACCGGTGGCTATTGCCTGGGCCATGACTGCAGACCACCTCTGGCGGGGCACACCAGCAAATTCTACCATCATCATGGGCTACAAGCACAGCTCCTTTCACAGATCTGAACCCCAAACAGGGAAGGGGGCTTCCCTCCAAAGTTTCTCCCTCACTGGCTACCTGCCCTCAGCCTTAGGAGACCCAGCAGCATTTTCTTTTTCTTTTTCTTTCTTTCTTTATTTTTTTTTTTTTGAGACGGCGTTTTGCGGTCTTGTCTCCCAGGCTGGAGTGCAATGGTGTGATCTCAGCTCACTGAAATCTCTGCCTCCCGGGTTCAAGCGATTCTGCTTCAGCCCCCCGAGTAACTGGGACTATAGGTGTACGCCACCTTGCCCGGCTAATATTTTGTGTGTGTATTTTTAGTAGAGACAGGGTTTCACCATGTTGGCCAGGCTGCTATTGAACTCTTGACCTCAGGTGATCCACCCACCTCGGCCTCCCAAAGTGCTGGGATTATAGGAGTGAGCCACCACACCCCACCAGCATTTTCTTATGCCTTACAGTTGTCTTCAAATACAGTTTAATAATTCTTTCTATTAACCTCCCCTGTTTAGAACACAGGGTAGGTCTGCCTTTTTATTTTCTTTCTTTTTTTTTGAGATGAGTCTTGCTCTGTTGCCCAGGCTGGAGGGCAGTGGCACAATATTGGCTCACTGCAACCTCTGCCTCCTGGGTTCAAGCAATTCTGTCTCAGCCTCTCGAGTAGCTGAGATTACAGGTGGGCACTACCACACCCAGCTAATTTTTTTTTTGTATTTTTAATAGAGACGGAGTTTCACCATGTTGGCCAGGCTGGTCCCAAACCCCTGACCTTGGGTAATCTGCCCACTTTGGCCTCCCAAAGTGCTGGGATTACAGGTGTGAGCCACCACGCCCGGCCAGGCCTGCCTTCTGATGGGGCACAGACTAGTGCGACATCTGGTGGACAGAGTGTGGGGGTCTCCTGGGTGACCACCCCATGCCTCTCATCTCTGGTTATGCCCAGAGACAGCCTATGTGCTGTTAGATGCACATAGCACTGCAGCCACTCTCTTCCTAAATCCTCCCAGCTTTGCATGCCTGGAAATGCTGCAACTCCAAGGCAGAAACAAAGCCTTTCTTTCAACTCTGCCACATGGCATGGGTCCAAGAGACAGGCCTGCCCTCCCAGTGCAGCTCCAAGGGTGGGTGCTATTCGTCCACTCATTCTAATACCTCAGACTAATCACAGATCAAGAAGCAGCAACCTTGTTCTGTGCCCTCAGAGGTTGAAAAGAAAAAAATGTTTTTTAAAAAAAGCAGTAGCAGCCAGAACTGTGTTAGTGTGGGAAGCTTCACATACAACCCCCCGTGATTTTACCGCCCCAAGCATACTCTCTTACCATTGCGGAGGTCTTCCAGGAGCTGCTCAGCGGCCAGGAACAGGAGGGACCAGATTTCCTCCTCAGACAGAGCTTCACCCCTGACCTGCAGGGCACTGGCCAGTGTCACAGAGGACAGGCTCATGCCTACGATAAAGACATGCATGTGACAGGGCCCCTGTAATGTCCAGGAACATGTCCGGGCCCATACTCGCCACTCTGGCCCAGCCAGGCATGGTCTGGCCACTCCCCGTGCACCGTGCACTGGCACTGTTTTCATCACCTAGGTCTCTGGGGTCAGGCAGAGAGCCAAGCACACAGAGGAGTTAAAGAAACGTTAATTGGGGGACTGGCCAGGCTGGCTGGTCAGTTCTCAGTGAATGAGTAAACAAACAAATTCCCAAACGAAAGGTTAAATGAATAAATACATGAATGACCAAATGAAGCATGAGAACAGCACCTCCCAGCTGGGCGCAAGCTGTTGCAGAGAGTAACCTACACCTGGGTAGTGTGTGACCTCCTCTCCTTCTCTCTCTGGGGAAGTTAGCTAACCATTTTTGCCTTCAATACATGATTCACATCTTTCATCTCTGACTGCCACATGCAGAGTTAGATTTGGTGCCAGTACCACCCCTTTCTCCAGCACCTGCCTGAAGTGCAAGAGCGACTCACTAGACAGAAGTATAAGCTCCACATTTCAGAAAGGGGCAGCCTCACAGAGAAACTGGAGGAGGCTGAAGAGGGCTAGTCTTCTCTTCCCTCTCTTCTGGGAAGCAGGGCCTTTAGACCAAAGCTGATGTTTAAATGTCTATCTCCCTGACAAAGCCGCCACCCACTAATCTCCAGAGACCCAGGTGCTGGGTGGCACAGGAAGAAGCCAGGCAGGCTTTTCCGAATCCATTTACATCCTCATTGATCTTTCTCTATAGCCAGAGCTCAAGCAGGGCGGGTGTGCAGTGTGGGGCGCTAGATGAGGAGCACATAGAGGCACCCCCATCCCCCATTAGCACACTAATCCAAGATCTACCCCCCAGTTGCCCACCTCCCTGCAGACACCTCTGCTACCTGCCTCCTCCAGCCTCAGGAAGAGAGGCAGGTTTCAGGAGAAAGAGGCTTGGTCTGCCACCTCTCCCTGGGGCAGGAAGGGAGGTGCAGCAGGACCCCCTCAGGAAGCTTGACCTGTGAGCCGTCACTTATCACAAGGAGTCTGTGAAGAAGGGAGTATTGTTTCTATTTGCAGACAGGAAAGAAGTCCAAGGTAATCAGATGAAAAGTGATGAATTCGAAGCTGAACTCCAGGCCCACTCTCTTTTTATTTTCTTTCTTTTCTTTTTTCTTTCCTTTCCTTCCTTTTCCTTTCCATTTCTTTCCTTTTTTTTTTTTTTTTTATCTCCCCTCTCATTTTAGAAACTGTTTGAGATTTACAGACTTGGCATTCCCATTCCACCACATTTTTCTAACTCTCTATAGCCACAGTGAAAGATTGCTTATTAAAGATAAGAAGGGGGAAGAACAAGACCATGATTCTTATATAAAAAATCTCTAAATCCCAAAATAAAATATTGAATGGGTGGGGTGTTTTAAATTGCTTTATGACTAGATAAAAATGCATTCAAATCTTCTAGGCTGGTATGGCTAGTGAAGACCATTATTTCAGTACAATAATTCAGTGGAGGGAGGACAAACTTTTCAACAAATAGTTCTGGATCCGTCATGGAAAAAAGCTGAACATGGCCTAAACCTTGCACCTTATGCAAAAATTACTTCAAAATGAATCATAGATTTAATATAGAACATAAAACTATAAACTTTCATGGAGGAAAATGGGAGAAAATATTTAGGACTCATCACAAACAAGGACTCCCCAATAAAACGAACAGCTGATTTCTCATCAAAAACCATGGAGGCCAAAAGGCAGTTGGATGACATATGGTCTTAACTAGCCACACCAGCCTTGAAGACTTAAGGCATTTTTTTCTAGTCACAAGGCAGTTAGAAAAACCCCACCCAATATCAAAATACATTTTTGATATTATATCAAAATGCTTGGAAGGGAGACTGTCAAACAAGAATTTGGTAGACAACAAAGCAATCAATCCTTCAAAATTGAAAGAGAAATTAAGACCTATTCACATAAACAAACACTGTGCAAATTTGTTGCTAGTACACCCTTCCCTCCGAGAAATCCCAATGGAGTCCTTCAGACTGAAATGAAAAGACACTAGACAGTAACTCAAATCCACATGAAGAAATGGGAGCACCAGTAAAGATAATAACATAGGTAAATGTAAAAGACAATAAAAATGTATTTTAACTGGATCCCTTTTTTCTCCCACAAGAAGTTTTTTAAAAGGAGCATCCAACATCTGGAAAAGCACATAACTGACCAGGTTTGCCAATGAAGCACCCTTCTTTTTGTTAAAGCTAAGAGTCACTTGAGGCTTGAAGTTGCTGTTTTTGTTATTGGAAGTGTCAGGATCACAACTTCCATATCAAATATAACCATGATTCAGGAGTCAATGACAGGAAATTACTCATCATCCTTTCAATTAAAAAAAAAAAAGAAAGAAACCGTTGTCATGCTTGTTCCAATGCACAAGCATGATCCCTCCGCAGAAGGAAACATGTGCATTCCAGTTTTCTGCACCAACTCCCTGCCTGACCAACTACAGTGTTACAGTGGAATGATGTCCACAGTGGCAAGTTGGTTCCTAGAGAGTGCGGGAAGCCTGGGAACCATACAGAGCTCTGAATTTCCCTGGCTGGCTTCGGGACTACAGCGTGGGTTACCAATGCTCTGCAAGCTAGCAGGTAGGCCAAGATTTGTTTTGCTTCTAGGCAAAAATGCAAATTCCTTTTCTTGATCTGAGAGGTCTGGCAGGCAGATGAGTCCCACCCACCTCTCCAACTCCACTTCCCACCTCCCTATCCCTTGCTTATCTCCCTTCACCATATTCCTCCCTCACCATGTTCCATCACACTGGGCTTGTGATAGATTTTTTTTTTTTTGAGACGTGAGTCTCTGCTCTGTCACCCAGGCTGGAGTGCAGTGGCCGGATCTCAGCTCACAAAGCCTCCTCCTCCTCGGTTCACGCATTCTCCTGCCTCAGCTCTCCCAGGCTGGGACTACAGGCACCACTCGGGCCCGGCTAGTTTTTGTATTTTTAATAGAGACGGGTTTCACCTGTTAGCCAGGATGGTCTCTGACCTCCTGACCTCGATCCGCCTCGCCTCCCAGTGCTGGGATTACAGGCTTGAGCCACGCCCGCCTGCAGGTGATAGATTATAAAGTAAGATAATTCTTTACACTAGCCCACCAGCCCTCAAGAACCAGCCTGGACTCACAATTAACATTGTTATCTCTGTGTAATATTGTGAATACTATTTCAAAGCCCACTGCTACTTCCTTGAATGACAATACAAGCTAAATACTTCCATAGTGTTTACTGTACGCCAGGCACTGTTCAGAGTGCCTTATGGGCTAAACTCATTTAAGCCTCATGACAGCCTTCTGAAATAGGGCTACTATCATGCCCATTTTAAAGATGAGGAACAGAGAGGTTAAATGACTTGGCCAGTGTCACACAGCTTGGACTTGGGTTTATGCTCTTGGTCTCAGAGGCAGGGCTCTTCCCCACCATATCACGCTGGCTGTGGAAATGCTGTGAAGCACTTTATGGGGCCTATAATCTCAGGCTATGAAACAGTCATTAATCTTTAGCCATCATACCAAGATGCCTCTGGGCTTCTCTCCAAGTTTTTCATGGTCTGGTGGGCTGTATCATGCACTGAAAAGGTGATCATTAACTATGTAAAGGATGCAGGGATCCCACTGCATAGAGAGACCTGACAGCGAGGATGTTCTGGGAAAGCATCCAGTCAATGGGCATTTTGGGGGGCCCCTCCACAACCCTTATCTCTCATACACCTTCCCAGATCTCACCTACATGGACTGACCCACTATACTGACTCCACTATCTGAAGGCTTTGAGGCTCATCTAGTAGCATAGAAGTCTTCTTTGCCATTTGAGACCCCACTAGCCCATCTAGAGCTTCCTTGGGCCCTTTCCAGTGAGTTACCAGGCTGAGGAGCATCCTGTCTGCCATCCTGTTTTTGTCGGCCTTAGCCTGTAGCAGCCCCTCTCCCTGGCCTGCCTCGGGCTAGAATTTTTCCCCTGCCCTTGATCTTTAGTGGTTCCACTTGGGCCTCCCTCTTCCACGTGCCATGGCAACAGTAGCCCTCAGCTTCATCTGTGAGGCTGTCCCTACAGCCTTCCCTCAGCCGTTACTACATTTAACAAATACTCATCAAGGACCTAGTATATTTCAAGCTCTGTACTACGAGTAGAATGAGGAACAATGTTAATAACCTACCCTGAGAGTCATGGGGTGGGCAGAGGAAGACAGCCAATGAGAAGGTAAGCAAATAAAATAATTCTGTAGAATGATAGACTATGAAATAAGAAAAGGCAATGCATGATTACAAGCTTTTGGTGTGGGGGACATCTTTGCTGAAGTGGTCAAGGAAGTTACCTCCAGGAGGTGTCACTGAAGCTGAGATTTGGAAGTTGAGAAGGCACCAGCCATGGGAAAAACTTCCCAGGTAGAGGGAAGAGCAAGCACAAAATCCCAGTTTGGCAGATTCCAAGAACTAAGAGAAGCCCGCTCATGGTGAGGGAGGTGAAGATGATAAGCCAGGGGTAGGGAGGTGGGAGGTGGAACTGGAGAGGTGGGTGGGCCCCATCTGCCTGCAGACCTCTTAGGTCAAGAAAAAGAGTTTGCATTTTGGCATAGGAGCAATATGAATTTTGGCCTACCTGCTAGTTTGCAGAGCACGTGCAACCCACACTGTAAAGCCAGGGAAAAGCTTTTTGACACTGGCTTGCGGCTGAGTATTAACTAGAAGGAAGGGAGAGTTCCAGAGGGCTGGATGCTAACACCTTAGCTCATCTGATGTTCATCAGTCCTGTAAGTGGGAATGGTTTTAATCAAGGGCAAGGCTCGCATCTGCTCCCTGCCCCCCGACCCAGGAAGAACCCTTGGGTCCCTGTCCCCTAGAGAGCTGCCCAGTTGATCCCCGAGTGTCAACTGCAGGGATCAGCCACCTCACCCAGGTGGCACACCATATGCATTAGTTGCCAAGATATTTTGCAGCATTTGTAAAGTGCTGGCTTTTGAAGAAGTAAGGATCTCTGTTACCCCTAATTGTATATTGATTGACTGACTGTATAGTGGCTTTTGAACTGTGAGATTTTGGTCACATTTTGGTATTTTGCCTTCATTCATCTCCCCTCCCCAACTCTCCATCAAGACACCACCCATGACCTCTGGCCTTCATCTGTGACTGGTTAGCGAGATTGACAACTCTCTGGAATGTCCTGGAGACACTTCTGCATTGGGACAGAGGTTGGACCAAGGTCTCAGAGGTCGCTAAGGACCTTCTCAGCTCTGGAGCCCAAGGTGCCACTGCCCAGGAAGAGAAGGCGTGGAACCAAGGGAAGCAGAGGAGGCCTTGCAGGATGGGGACGAGTCACACAACTCCTGGCCTCATGGGTCAGGGGACCGGGCCACTATCTCTCCTTGGGACACTCCTTGTTTCTCCAAACTCCTGGTTTGTCCTCACCTCCTCAGCATCCTTTCTCCCTCTTACGGTCCCTGAAATGTTGTCCCTCAGGATTCTATTTGAGGCCCTGTATGGATTCCTGTGGCTTCTATAACAAATTACCACAAACCTCGCGGATTAACACAAGAGAAATTTATTATCTCACAGTTCCAGAGACAAGAAATCCAAATCAGTTTGACTGGGCTGAAGTTGGGGTGTCCGCAGGACCACGGTCCCTCCACAGGCTCTGAGGGAGAATCCTTCCCGGGCCTCCTCCAGCTTCTGCCAGCTGCCGCATTCCTCGGCTGTGGCCACATCACCCCAGTCTCTGCCTCTGTGGTCACATCGCCTTCTCCTCTTCTATTTTAAATCTCTGTCTGCCTCGCTTTTATAGATATCTATGATTCTAGTTAAGCACCATCTAGATAATCCAGGACAATCTTCCCATCTCAACATCTTGTCACCCAATGGCATCTGCAGTCTCTCTCTCTCTTTTTTTTTTTTGCCTGTAACATTCACAGGTTCCACAAATCAGGATGTGGATACTTTTACGATTTTCTTTTTTTTTTTTTTTTCTTTTTTTTCTTACTTTTTTTACTTTTTTTTTTTTTTTTTTTTTGAGATGGAGTTTCACTCTCTCACTCACTGGATTGCAGTGGTGTGATCTAGGCTCACTGCAACCCCTGCCTCCCAGGTTCAAGCAATTATCCTGCCTCAACCGCCCGAGTAGCTGGGATTACAGGCTCCCACCACCACTCCTGGCTAATTTTTGTATTTTTAGTAGACATGGGGTTTCACCATGTTGGCCAGGCTGGTCTCTTAACTCCTCACCTCAAGTGATCCGCCCTCCTCTGCCTCTGAAAGTGCTGGGATTACAGGCATGAGTCACCACGCCCAGCCAACCTTTACCTTTTTTTAGAGGGAGGCTTTATTCAGACCACCCCACCCTCTTTGTCATTCAACATTCTCTACCTGTTCACCTGAAAAAGACATGAGCTTTGGGAGGTTGAATTCTTAGCTCCTTGACCCTGGGCACAGGGCACATACTTATCTCTGAGACTCAGTCTTATCATCTGGTAAATAGGGCTAACAGCAGCAGTGACCTCATAAAACTGCCCAAGTGCTCAGCACATAAAAGGTAATGAGTGCATCAAATTTCCTGTCTCTTTTTATCTCTGCTCCAACCATCCAGAAAGGGATTTAAACATCAGGGCTGCTGAGCAGCTTCCAACTATGGGATTTTTAAGATATGGTGTTAATTGTTTCCAGCTGTCTGCCAGGGTTGAGGTGCTATAAACATCCCATTTTCAACCTTAGCAAAATGCCTCAAGTATCTCCATGACACCCTAGGAAGGAACCAGGAAGAATGCGGGACTCCCAAGGAATCGAAGCTCTCAGAGTGATCTTTTCCTCTCTTCTCCTTTTGTTCCTTCAGTCTCTCTTCATTCCTTCTCCCTCTGGACATTTATTAAAAACCATCTGCCCACAGTCAGAACCAGAGATCTGAACAAAACTTGCCAGAAGGCAAGTTTTTCCCCCGAAGAAGGAAAAGACTGTCCTGCCTCATCTAGGCCCTAGTTAAAGAGTTAACGGTGTCAAGGCTCTTATCTTCTGGAATTCTTTCACAGTCAGCTTCCCAGAGCCTGACTTTGAGTGAGTGAGTGATGCTGACATTGCATCACTATCACCTTCTCCACACAGACCCTTCCCTGCTCTGTTTTCTCCCCCACAGCCCCTGATTTAAATAGTGGCTACAGCACTAATACAGTATGACCTTGAACAAGGACACTCTCCACATCTCATTTCCCCATCTACAAAACAGAGACGTTAACTCCTACCTTACAAGGTGTGTGTAAAAAACAGAACAAGCTAATGCAAGAAAGGCAACTAGAGAACACCCTACCATTCTTCAGGATTCCAAGATGGAATCTTGCATTTGTAGATGAGAGGATGCACACTAGTACAGAGAAATACTTTTGGGCATTTAGAACATTTTAGAGTAGTGTTTCTCGCATCTTCAATTTTTTACATCCCATTTCCCCAGTGTTTGCCACCTTCCCATCTCACTTGTACAATTAAGACAAGTTTCTTCATTAAAATGCATTTATTTTAAAAGGATACCACATATCATTACAGCAAATGGAAAGTTAGTATCATCAGATGTAAATAGAAGGTAATTATAACTATTTTTATAAAAATTATTGAATTTTTGCCAAATAAAATTGCCTTCAAAGGCTCTGAGCCTGGGTATGATTTTTCATTATGAAAGAAGCAATTAGTTTTAGAAATATGAAAAGTCTATTTCTGAGCAAACTGTCTTCTTGACATAATCTGAAAAAGTGAAGTAAAATGTCAAGAGCATCATTCAATGTTACTAATGCAGTCATGTTCCACATGGGTTCCATGGCCCCACCTATCCTTCTCTCAGGCTTTGGAGCCAGTTATAATGTAATGTGACCACGGTGTGAATTAGTTGAATCCTCACCGATTATACTTGATGATAATTACTTCTAAGGAGAGTAGCCCTTTACAGCTTACAGAGTCTTCATAAACTTCTGTGATTTCCACAAAAATCCTTAAAAATAGAAAAGGCAAAAATGATCTCCACTTCCAGATGAGTAAACTGAGAATTTAATTGACTTAAGGTCACAAAAGTCACACAGCTAGTAAGGGCCATTTAAATTTCTGCAAGAGTGGAAGGCTGGGGTTGTGAGCTAACAAGACTAATTAAAGCTATGTGGGTTTAAATTGGTCTTCAGTTTATTCAAGTTCTGAATTTAAAAAGCAACTTTGTCTCAAACCTTTAAATTTAAAGTATTATGTGCTATTAATCTAGTGACTTGCATATGAGAAGAACCATTTCACATGATGTTTAATATGTAATGTATTCATAATCTGTTGGTGGTCTCCAGAGAAACAGAACCAGTAGTACGTGAATGTGTGTGTGTGAGAGGGGGGGGTGTGTGTGTGTGAGAGAGTATACACACGCACACATTTTTTTTTTTCTTATCTTAGGAAGAAGGAAGCTAAGGTCATAGCCTGGGGTAATAGACTCACTACTCATAGACTTACAGAGCACATACCCTTTTCTCCCACCTTATCGCCTCATCACCAGGACTCCTGCATAAGAACAGCAGATGACAGCTAAAGAACAGCAAGGCCCAGATTCTACTTAAGAAGGAGTTTCTAGGAAAAGGTAAAGACAATAAGGGAGAGAAAAACAAGAACAATAGAAAAAAATGGAAGTCTCAGATACCTACTGTATTAGGGCTCTCCAGAAAGACAGAACCAATAAGATGCATAGATATAGATGATATAGATATAGATATATCCAATGTATAATATTGGATAGGATATCCAAGAACTGTGGAACAATTACGAAAGGTATAACATACATGTAAAAGGATACCAGAAGGAGAAAATGGAAAAGAGTAGAAAAATATGTGAAATATTTAAGGTAATAATGGCTGAGAATAGATGACAGATAGATAGATAGATCTATATATGTATATGTATACATAGATCTATGTATATGTATAGATAGATTTAGATATCTTATATATTATAGAGGCTGAGAAGTTTAACAATCTGCTATCTACAAGCTGAAGACCCAGGAAACTCAATGGTATAATTCAGTCCAAGTCTGAAGGCCTAACAACCACAGGAGCTAATGATGTAAATCCCAGCCCAAGGGCAGGAGATGAGATGAGATGTCCCAGCTCAAGCTGGGTAGGAAAAAAGGGATGAGTGTCTCCCTCCTGTGTCTTTTGTTCTATTATGTCCCTCAATAGATTATATGATGCCTGCCCATAGCACAATTCAAACTCTGATCTGTCCCAGAAATACCCTCACAGACACGTTCCAAAATAACATTTCATCTGGGCAGCCCATGGCTTCATTAAAATTGACACATAAAATTAATTATAATACTTACAGCTATAGCAAACAGTAAACACAGCATTACTACTAGCCAGAAAAACACAAATGCTCTCACTAAAGGCCTGTTTATCTCAGTTCCTATTACCCAACACATCATGTCCAGCTTTCAACAAAAAATTATGTCATGTATAAAAACAACAAAAAACTCAGTTTGAAGAGACAAAACAAGTGAAAGAACCAGACTCTGATACAGCAGAAACCTTGTGATTATCATACCAGAAATTTAAAATAACTATGATTAATATGCTAAGTGTTCAAATGGAAAAGGTGGGCAAGATGCAAGAATAGATGGGTAAAATGTAAGCAGAGACATGGAAATTCTAAAAATAAAAATTTCTTAAAAGTTAGAAATCAACAACATTATAAGAGAAATGAAGAATTCCTCTGGTGGGCTCACCAGTAGATTGGACACCTACAAGGAAAGAATCAAGGAGCTTAAAGATGTGTTGGTAGAAACTTCCCAAATGGAAATGTGAAGAAAACAAAGAATGAAGAAAAATGGAACAGAATATCCAGGAACTGTGGACCAGTTTCAAAAGGTGTGACATATGTGTAAGGGAATACCAGAAGGAGAAGATGGAAAATACTAGAAAAAATTTGAATAATGGCTGAGAATATTTCAAAATTGACAACAGACACCAAACCACAGATCTAGGAAGCTTGTAAAGCATCAAGCAGAATAAATAAAAGAAACATATGCAATTCTCAACTTAAAAGTTAAAAAAAAAAAAAGGTAAATTAATTTTCCCCGGGAAAAAAACAAAACAACAACAACAACAACAAAAAACAAAAGAAAGTGAGAGAGAGAGAGAAATGTAACTTACACATAGCAGAAAAAGGATAAGAATTACAATGGATTTCTCTTCACAAACTGTTCTAGTAAAAAGATCGTACAATGTAATATTTAAAGTGTGAAAGTAAAAAAACTACCAATCTAGAACTCTGTATACTGCAAAGTTATCATTCAAAGTGAAAAGAAATAAAGACTTTCTCAGACAAACAAAACCTGAGTATATTGGTCACCAGTAGGCTTGCCTTGCAAGAAATTTGAAAAGTTCTTCAGAGAGAAGGAAAATGATACAGAAGAGAAACTCAGATCTTAAGCCACTTATTTCCCTTATTCTTAATTGATCTAATAGATAACTATTTTTCAAATTATAATAGCAACAACATATTGGGTGATTATGCCTTATAAATAAGTAAAATTAATGCCAGTCAGTTATAAAGGCTGGAAGGGAGAAACCGATATTACTCTGTAATAGGTACCTGTACCACACATGAGCTATTTGAAAGTGGATTTAAATTTGTTGTAAATGTATACTGCAAACTCTAGAGCAACTACTAGAAATGTTTTTTAAAAGACGTATAATTTACATGCTGAAATAATAGAAAATGTTCAATTACAACTAAAGAAGGCAGAAAAATATGGGAAGATCTTAAAAAGAAACAAAAACCAACTGCAACAAATAGAAAACAGTTATAAATATGGTGGCTATTAATCTAACAACATCAATAATCACTTTAAATATAAAGTTCTAAGTATGCCAGTTACAAGACAGAAACTGACAGAGTAGATTAAAAAATAAAACCCAGTTATGTTGTCTAGAAGAAACTCCCTTTAAATATGAAGGCACATATAGGTTAAAAGTAAAGGGAAGAATAAAAAGATTAATTTTAAGAAAACTAAAAGGATGTAGAAAGATATACTACACTAACACAAATTAAAAGAAAGCTGGAGTAACTATCTTAACTTCAGACAAAGCAGACTTCAGAATAGAGAAAATTATCAGGAATAAAAAGGGGCATTACATAATGATAGAGGTCAATACTCCAAGAAGATATAACGATCTCTGATGCACTTAACAACAGAGAATCAGAATACATGAGGTAAAAACTGGTAGAACTGCAAGAAGGAATAAACAATCTACTATTACAGTTGGGGACTTCATCATCCCTCTATCAGGGATTAATAGATCCAGCAGGCAGAAAATCAGTAAAGACGTAGTTAAACTAGACACACTGCCAAAGAACTGGATCTAGTTGATGGCTATAGGCTATTTTATCCAACAACAACAGAATACATGTTCTTTGCAGTTTCTCATGGAACATTCACCAAGATACATCACATTGTGGGCCATAAACTTTATTTATTTATGTATATTTATTTATTTATTTATCTTTGAGACAGGGTCTCACTTTGTCGTCCAGCCTGGAGTGCAGGGGTGCAATCTTGGCTCACTAGTAACCTCCACCTCCTGGGTTCAAGCGATTCTCATGCCTCAGCCTCCTAAGTAGCTGAGATTACAAGTTTAAAAGTACAGAAATCGGCCGGGTGTGGTGGCTCACGCCTGTAATTCCAGCACTTTGGGAGGCTGAGGTGGGGCAGATCACGAGGTCAGGAGATTGAGACCATCCTGGCTAACATGGTGAAACCTCTGTCTCTACTAAAAAAAAAAAATGCTAACATGGTGAAACCCCTGTCTCTACTAAAAAAAATACAAAAAATTAGCCGGGCGTGGTGGCGGGTGCCTGTAGCCCCAGCTACTCGGGAGGCTGAGGCAGGAGAATGGATTGAACCTGGGAGGCAGAGCTTGCAGTGAGCCAGGATCATACCACTGTACTCCAGCCTGGGCAACAGAGCACGACTCCATCTCAAAAGAAAAAAAGAAAAAAAAAGTACAGAAATCATACAAAGTATGATTTCTCTCATAGAGAAGTGGTTCTCTCAGTAGAACCAAACTGTAAATCAATAACAGAAGGATAGCCAGAATATTCTCAACTATTTGGAGATTAAACAACACAATTCTAAATAGCAAATGGGTCAAAAAGGAAATCTCAACAGAAAATAAAAAACATTTTTAACTAAACAAAAATGAAAATACAAGTTACCAAAATTTGTGAGATATAATGAACGAAGTACTTATACAGAGACTTCTAACATTAAATGCATATATTAGAATAGAAGAAAGATCTAAAATTAATAATCTAACCTTCCACCCTTAGGAAACTACAGAAAAAATAACAGCATGAACCTGAATAAAAGGAAGCAAATAATAAGAAATTAGAACAGAAATCAATAAAATTGGAAACAGAAAAACAGTAGAGAAAATCAACAAAACTAAAAGCAGATTATTTGAAAACATCAACAAAACTGATAAACCCATAGCCAAGTAACAAAGAGAGGAAAAAAAAAGAGAGACGATAAAAATAACTAAAATCACAAATGAAATAAGGGCCATCGCTGCTGATCCCATGGACATTAAAAAGGATAATATGACCACAGTTATAATGACTTAGAAGAAATGGATCAATTTCTTGAAAGAGAAAAGCTATCAAAACTCATACTAAGAGAACCAGATCCTCTAAGTATGCCTATATGTATTACATACATTGAATTAATAATTAATGGCCTTGTAAAACATAAAGCACCAGGCCCAAATGATTTCACTATTAAAGTCTACCAAACATTTAAGGAAAAGATGACACTAATCCTCTACAATCTCTTCCAGAAAATAGAAGCAGAGGGAACATTTCTTAATTCATCCTATTAGACCATAATTGTCCCAATACCAAAACCAGATAAAAATCTTGCAAGAAAGTAAAACTACAGATCAATATTTTTCATGAATAAGGATGCAAAAATCTTCAAAATATTAGCAAATCAAATCCAACAATGTATAAATATAATCATACACCATGATCAAGTGAAATTTAATTCAGGTATGTAAGGCTGGTTTAACATTTGAAAATGTATTAATGCAACCCACCACTTTCATGGACTAAAGAGAAAAATTATATAATCAAATTTATAAATACAGAAAAAGCATTTAGCAAAATCCAGCAGCAAATGATTAAAAACTCTCTGCTAACCAGGAATAGAGAGAAACTTCTTCAACTTAATTTTTTAAAAATATGTTATAAAAAAAAAAACTACAGCCAACACGTGAACTAAGGGGGTGAAATTAGATGCATTCCTGCTAAGATCAGGAAAAATACAAGGATGTCCCTTCTCACTATGGGAAGTCCTAGCTAATGTAATAAGACAAGAAAAGGAAATAAAAAGTATATAAATTAGAAGGAAAGAAAGAAAGTTATCTCTGTTACTAGATGACTTGATTGTGTATGTATGAAATCTCAAACAATGAACCAAAAAATCTCCTAGAACTAATAAGTGATTATAGAAACATTGCAGGACAGAAGGCTAATATACAAAATTCAACTGTTTTGACTTTAATTAACATCAGCAATGACAACTGAAATGTGAAATTATAAACACAATATCAATTATTACATTAATACCAAAAATACGAAGTATGTAGAAATAAACCTAACAAAATATATGTAAGATCCCTCTAAGGAAAACTACAATATTCTGATGAAATAAATAAAAATATTTCTTTTAAATATTTTAAAAATCTAAACAAAGGAAGAGTATTCTATGTTCACTGAGAGAAGACTCAATATTGTTAAAGTGTCATTTCTTCTCAACTTGTAGATTTAATCCCAGAAATTTATTTTGTGAATATCAACAACTAATTCTAAAGTTTAAATGAAAAAGGAAAACAAGTCACCTAAAACAGACAACACAATACTGAAGAAGAGAAACAAAGTTGTAGGACAGGTCCAAATATCCAACTTCAAGAGTTACTATATCAAGGCAATCCTACCCAAAAATAACAAAGCAGGAGGCATCAAGCTACCCAACTTTACACTACTGGGGTACAGTAACCAAAAGAGCTTGGTACTGGTACAAAAACAGACACATAAACCAATGGAACAGAATAGACAGCCCAGAAATAAGGCCACACACCTACAACCATCTGATCTTCCACAAAGCTGACAAAAACAAGCAACAGGGAAAGGACTCCTCATTCAACAAATGGTGCTGGGATAATGGCTAGCCATATGCAGAAGATTAAAACAAAAATTCTTCCTTAAACAATTATATAAAAATCAACTCAAAATGGATTAAAAACTTAAGTGTAAGACCCAAAACTATAAAAACCCTGGAAGACAAAACCTAGGCAATACCATTCGGGACACAAGCACTGGCAAAGATTTTATTATGAAGATGCCAAAGGCAATTGCAACAAAAGCAAAACTTGAAAAATGGAATCTAATTAAACTAAAGAGCTTCTACACAGCAAAATAAACTATCAATAGAGTAAACAGACAACCTACAGAGTGGGGGAAAATATTTGAAAAACTATGCATCTGGCAAAGGTCTAATATCCAGCATCTATAAGAAACTTAAGCAAATTCACAGGAAAAAAACAAACAACCCCATTAAAAAGTGGGCAAAGGATATGAACAGACAATTTTCAAAAGAAGACATACACACAACCAATAAGCATATGAAGCAAAGTTCAATATCACTGATCATTAGAGAAATGCAAATCAAAACCACAATGAGATACTATCTCACACCAGTCAGAATCACTACTAATAAAAAGAAAAAATAACAGATGCTGGTGAGGTTGCAGGGAAAAGGGAATATTAATACACTGTTGGTGGGAGTGTAAATTAGTTCAACCATTGTGGAAATCAGTGTAGCAATTCCTCAAAGAGACAAAACCCAAACTACCATTTGACCCAGCAATCCCACTACAGGGTATACACCCAAAGGAATATAAATCATTGTATTATAAAGAAATATGCATGTGTATATTCATTGCAGCAGTATTCACCATGGCAAAGACATGGGATCAATCTAAATGCCCATCAATGGTAGACTGGATAAAAAAAAATGTAGTATATATATACACTATGGAATATTATGCAGCCATATAAAAAGAATGACATCATGTCCCTTTCAGGAACATGGTTGGAGCAGGAGGCCATTATCCTGAGCAAACTAACACAGGAACAGAAAATCAAACACTGCATGTTATCATTTATAAGTGGGAGCTAAATGATGAGAACACATGGACACAAAGTGGGGAACAACAGACACTGGGTCCTACTTGTGGGTTAAGACTAAGAGAAGGGAGAGGAGCCCAAAAAATAACTATTGTGTCCTTGGGCTTAGTATCAGGGTGACAATATAATCTGTACAACAAACCCTGGTGACACAAGATTTCCCATATAACAAACCTGCACGTGTACCCCGTACCTAAAATAAAAGTCTAAAAAGTAAAAAATAAAAACTTCTAACATTCATTCTTCAATTTAAAAAAGAGGAAAAAAGAGTTATTATAGGGTACATTAATCAAGACAGTGTGATGTTGGTGAACGAATACACAAATAGATTAAAGGAACAAAATAGAGAGTCAAAAACTAGACCAATACATATACATTTAACTGATCTTTGACAAAGGAGCAAAGGCAATTAGTATTGAGATAGTCTTTTCAACAAATGGTCAGCAAGGGCCTAGAGGAGACCCCAGACTTTACAATCAACCAGCTATAATGAGGCACAGTCATTTCCTCCACACAGTCGGTTCAGAGAAGGCCAAGTAGGAGCCGAAACTCTCATTCCTACCTAGTGGTGACTTGCACCACATCCTAGACTTCCACCTTCCTCTGGTGATAACAAGATGCCCCTTGGCCTCCTGACGGGGGTGGTACCAGGGAATGTATAATAGAGGGTCAGTACTTTTACCACCATGCAGTGGTAACAAGGCATCCCCTGACGTGTTGCATGAGGAGCAGTAATAAGGTGTTCCCAACCCTCCTAACAAGGGTGGTGTCAGCAGAGGACTAGAGGGGAGCCAGAAAAGTCATAACAAGATGCCCTTAAGGTTATCAAGAGAGACTGAGTGAGGGACCTAGACTTCCACTTTTACCTGGAAGTAATGAAGCAGAGCCCTTCTGTTCATACGGTGTCAGGGAACATCTGCTAAAAATGAAGCTCTAAGTAAGGTCCAGAGTCTCATATGATAGTACCCAAACATTTTGGATTCAATCACTATTACTCATCATATCAAGAACCAGGAAAATCTCAACTTGAGTAAAAAAAGACAACAGGAGCCACTACCAAGATAACACAGATGCTAGAATTATCTGACCAGGATTTTTGTGAGCAATGACAAGCACAATTAAAACAAAGACATAGAAAGGCTCGACAAAGAAATATAAAGAACCAAATGAAAATTTTAGAACTGAAAAATACAATAACCAACATTAGAAACACTATGGGTGGGCTCAACAGCAGAAAGGGGAAGACTGAGTAGAGCAACAGAATGGAGAAGACTGAGTAGAGAATCCATAGATTGAGAAGAGAACAAGAAAAATGACCCAATCGGACAACAGATATCAAAAGACATTTCTGCATCAAAGGGCATTATCAAGAAAGTGAAAAGACAATCCACAGAATGGCAGAAAATATTGGCAAATCCTCAATCTGGTAAGAGTCTAGTAGCTGGAATATATAAAGAGCTCCTACAATTCCGTAACAAAAACACCAACAATCCAATTTCAAAATGGGCAAAGGACTCAAACAGATATTTCTACAAATAATATGTGTGAATGCTCGTAGCAACATTATTTATAATCAAAAAGTGGAAACAACTCAGTGTCGATCAAGGGATGAATGGATAAACACAACGTGGTCCATGCATACAATGGAATATTATTCAACCATAAAAAGAAATCAAGTACTGATACATGCTACAACATTCATGAGCCTTGAACATGTTATGCTAAAGTAAAAGAAGCCAGATGTAAAAGCCTACATATTGTGTAATTCCATCTATATGAGATATCCAGAATAAACAAATCCGTAGAGGCAGAAAGTAGATTTAAGTGCCATGCTTAATGCGAAGTGCTCACATATAGGATGTCTATAAAGAAGTTTCAAAACTTAACAGCAGAAAGCAAACAATCCAATTAGAAAAATGAGCAAATGGCATAGAAAGACATTTCACTGAAGACATACACACGGCGGATAAGCACATGACAAGATGTTCAACATCACTGGCCATAAGGCGAAGGCAAATGAAGTCTATAATGAGATATCCCTGTCCACCTATATGACGGGGGAAAAAAAGTGACAATACCAAATGCTTATGAGGACACAGAGAAACTGGATCTCTTCTAAGTTGATGGCGGGAATGTAAGTGGTACAGCCACTTCAGAAAAGAGTTTGTTGGTTTCTTTCAAAAAAAGAGAAAAACTAAACATACTCTTACTATACCATTAAGCAATTGTGCTTCTGTGCACTTAAGCCAGAGAAACGAATATCCACACAGAAAGCTGCATGTGAACATGTGTGTTTTATTTGTAATAGCAGCTTTATTTGTGAAAGCCAAAAATGTCAAAATATCCTTCATTTGGTGAATGGTTAAACAAATTGTGGTATATTCATACCATGGAATACTACTCAGAAATAAAGAGCAAACTATTGACACATGCAACAGCTTGGATAGATCTCAAGGGCATTAGGCCAAATGAGAAAAGCCAGTCTCAAAAGGTCACATATTGTGAGACTGATCTCAGAGATAGTAGGAGCAGAGTGGTAGATCTTTGTGGGGATAGGATAATTTTGTGTCTTGATTGTGGTAGTGGTTACATAAATCTACACAAGTGTTACAATGGCGTAGTACTTTATACACATATTGTACCAATGTCAAATGGTGGGTTTGCCATTGTGCTGTAATTAGGTCAGATATAATCACCGGGCGACGTTGGAGGAAGAGTATAGGGACTTCTCTGTGCTCCTTGGAACTTCTTTACAACTTCTTATCCAACCATATATGAAAATAAAATGTAAAAGAAAATATGCAACAGACTAGAAGAAAATATATATAATGGCAAAAGGATTATTATTTACTCATCAATTCAGAAAAAAAAAAAATCTTCAATTTAAAAGTTAAGAAATAACCAGGTGAAAAAATACAACTACTTAATAAATATTTGAAAAGATTTGTTATGTTTCTAGTAAATCAAGGAAAACAAAACAGCAATGAGAATTTATCAGAGGGTCAAAAATTTAAATATTTGATGTCAGCAAGGTGGGGGCTGCAGACCAGGCCCTCTCGTAACACCCATTAACATGGGAATTAAATTGGTATAGATTTTTTAGAGCCATCTATCAAAATTGAGAACATGCATTTGCCGAGTCCCAGCAACGCCAATTCTCTGCCTCCTAGGGAACATTTCTCAGCATACAGGAAATAGGATGCACAGAGGCGTGTTGCATGTGGATGTTGACGGGGGGGCAGGTGGTACCTGGTACAAGGGTGGCCAGGGTCACTGAAATGCAGCCTTCAGGGGGATCCAGAAGCTGAACAGGCCTGGGAGTTCCCCCCTTCATGGAGAGCAGAGCCTTCTCTCCTCCTGCAGCGATGATTGAGGGATAAACCTCTGGCTGATGGGACTCTGGCAGGGCCAGGCTGTCCATGGGTTCCCAGCCTAATGCAGGTTGAGAAGTGGCTCGCCCTGTCACAAATCCCACTAGGTGAATGCTTTGTTTAAAAATTTTCCTCTAGAAGTGAAGCAGCTTCATTCAGTCAAATTAATCCATCCAGAGCAGATCATTTAAAATAGTGGTTAGTGAAGAGGGGGTCCTTAACTCACACTTGACGGATCCGGGAGACCTGCTGTAGCACAGATGGGAAACGGGAGACAGCCAAGGTGGGAGGGTGAAGGCATTGCCCAGAATCCCGCTCTGAGTGGTTTCAGGGAGAGGACTCCAGTCTCAAGCTCTTCTCCTGGGCTTTATTTACCACAAACCCCTCCTCAGGCCCTGAGTCAGGAAGCTGCTTCCCACAGTGATATCTACAAAGAGCTATACAGCCAGCTGGGATAAGGGATGAAGGTCAAACCGAAAGTGACTATTTCTGTGCAAAGAAACAGAAAAATCTTATGGGCCCAACAGCAGTAGATAATTGAGAAAGTGAGACTAAGAAAAGTCATAAAAGAAACTGTGGTTCCTTATTAAACAATATGGAAAACTGTCCACTCCTGCCTATAATCCAAGGAGCTGCCAGTGGACGCAGTCACGAGGCCCATTTTCATCCCTCAAGCGGGCTTCGATGATGAGCGCTCAGTGCCCATGAGGTGGCAATGAAACCATCCCTCTCAGAGACCTTACTTATGTGTGGCCAATGTGGGACAGCTGATTTGTAAAGCAGGTTGGCAATCTGTATCAAGAACCAAGGGATGTCCATTCCCGCCATCAGGGTCTTCCTCTTCTGGGTATTGATGCCAAGAACATCATTGACGAAGATGTATATTCAAAGATATTTGCCATGGTATTATTTGTAACAATGAATAAAGGCAATGCCAAATGTCAGTGGTCCTTGGGTTTCTCCCTGCCCTGGCCCCCTCTTCAAATCACTCTACATGCTCCAAAGTTACCAACCATCAGTCCATCCCCTCCACAGCCATGTCTTAAGCTCAGACCTGTTTCTTGAGCTCCTGCTTTGTGGTCCCAGGATGTCCTTTAGACAACCCCCTTGGATGCACAGAACTGAATTCACCTTCCCCTTACCTCCTCCTCTTTCAACCTCTCTTATTTGAATACAGCAAACAGCGTTTCCACCACCTAACCCCTCAAGCCAAACCTTCAGACAACATTATTGTCTCCTTCCCATCCCTCAACTCCCCATTCCTTTAATCATCATCTCCAAAATCTCCAAAATCCACCTGTTTCTCTCCAATTCCACCACCACTGACCTGGTCTAAGCCACCAGCACCCTCCCCTGAATGACCACTGAAATGGAAATCCTACAAAATGGTTTCCTACAACCATACTTTGCCCCTGCCCTGATCCATTCTCTGTCTTGCAGAGTTCTCTTCCTAAAACACAAATCTGACCACGTCACACCTCGTGAAAACCTTCAGCCACTTTCTGTTCTCCAAAGGATCAGCTCAGATCCTGAGCAAGGTTTACAGGACCTCAGGCCCACCTCTTTGGACTGATCTCCAGCAGCTTCCTCTTGCTCCCATGGCCTTTTTCCAGCCTCAGATGCACCACATCCTCCTTGCCTCCTGTCCTTCTGCAGGCTCTGTGGGGACACTCAAATCTGGAGCTCCTTCTTCCCCCACTGGCTGAATGACTCAGTAATTTAACGGGTGAATACTTCAGATGCTGCCTGCACTCTGTGAACTGGCATCACAAAAAAACGATACTGATAGAAGAAACAAAGGAAATTCCTAGATGGCACTTTTAAAAAATGTCTAATACATTTACTGTCTAGCCAGACACTGTTTAACCCATCTTGAATCTATGGAAGAGTGAATTCTGACAGCTCAGCCTTGATCTGCCTCCTGCCTGGCACCAGCCCTCCTGGAACTGGTTCCTGTGCACCATCCTACACATCTCCTTCCTGCCTCCCTTCATTACGTACTCTATTTCCAACAATGTTGGGCTATGATAGCTTAAGGAAATACAGGAATAAAGGAGGCTTACAGCTAAGGCAAGAAAAAAAAAAGAGAGGGCAGTTAACAATAGAACTGCCAGTGACCAAGGGTGAAAAGAAGCCTGGGGAACAGGAATCAGCCTCGAAAGCAGACCTCTGCCAGGAAAGCAGCTAAAAACACTGACATCTCAGGGTGAATACAACTCAGAAGGGGAATGGGAATAGAAAAGCAGAGTGGCTGGAAGAGCAGGCTCCGAGGTCAGAGCTGGATTGATCCCACCTCACCGTGGGCAAGTTACTTCCTCTCTTTACTCGTTTATACCATGAGTTACTGTGTCTGGCACATGGCAGTTTCTCAATAAATCCTAGCTTTTCATGTTATGAATGCTGAATATATGGAGAGGGCAGGTAATAAGCTAGAGACAAGCCAGCAAAACTAGGGTTTCAGATCAGAAATGACTTCATTGATGGAGCTGCAGGTAGCATTGTCCTGGGCTGCACACTCCAGCCCTTGCTACTCCTTAGCAGTTGAATTCATAGCCATCTTTTCAACTCGTGTTCTTTTCAACGAGTCCAACATTTTGGTGAGTGACAGCTTCATCCCTAGAGAGAAAGAAGTAGTCTTCCTAATTCCTCCTTTCGTGCTCCCTTCATTTGTGCCCATGAGTCATTTTTTTCACCACCCTGTATTTTGCTCCTTAAACCTCTCTTGGATCCTGTGACATGCTGAAGAAGCCTCCTACTGACCTGTGAGAGCCAATTATTAAATTTCCAAAAATTTTGTAAGCTGGCTGTTAAACACAGCCATTACCAAAAAGTGTTATAAAAATCTCCAATTAAATAAGTTATATTAACAGTATGTTGAAACTCACTACTTACAAATTATTTTTCTGCATTTTACTGCTGTCTGTGCTTTGGAACTTATTTAAATGAAATATATTTCTATTTTGGAAACACTATGTAATGGTGTGCTGGTGCACAGCTCTTCCACCTTTGTGTTTAGCGATATCACATTGGGAGCTTGTGATTGGCCATGGTGGTAGTATTTATACCACAGAAATTGTCAAAAGCTACAAATTAGGGCTGGTTTGCTGTTTTTTTCATTCCCTAAGAAAGCTAAGAAAGTGATGGAGAAAATGTTCATGCAGATTAAACCTAAAAGTGTGCCGTGTCCATATTTGTTACATTCTGAATAACACAAAAATTGGGAAAATACTCTTCCAAACTCAAAAACTGTCATCTGATCCAGCAGTCACTCATGTCATTACAGATGAGTGAAGTTAAGACAATCATCTTCATTGTTTCACTTTCTTCTTACTTGTCAATGTAAACAAAAATATCAACCAGCATTCATATTGGAACTACATTCAGTGGTCAGTTGCAAACAGGCTGACCAACGGTATAAGAGTTCAGCAAAAATCAATGAATGCATGCTGTGAGAATCAAATGGCTATATAGAATTTGTAATAACGAGTATTTTATATTTTATTACTTGTAAATTATGCAATATACATCCTTCATATCAGTAAAATTTATAATGAACTTATTAGATGCATATTTATTTGTTTTTGCTCACAGTGCTGGCAGCACCAGCTTGGAGGCCTCCTCTTCTCTACATCCCACTGTTGTTTTCTTAGGTTAGGCCATCTGTCATCATTCCAGGTTTCATCCTCTCCAATCCCACACCCATATTGCTACTAGATTAATCTTCTTAATATTAAATGCAGTCACGACACATTCTTCATTAAAACTACCAGTGTCTATCTGGGACCTTCTGAGTGAACTCTGGGCCATAGAAGGCCTTCCTTGCTCTCCCCTGTTCACCTCTGCAGCTTCCTTTCTTATCAGACTCCCCTGTTCCCATTTTACTAAAGTTAGGCCAAACTGCCTGCTGTTCCCAGAGTATGCTTTACTTATTCATGCCACTGGGCCTTTGCATGTGCTTTTCTCCGCTTGAGATGCCTTTCCCACTCCCCCTGCTCCCACCTCCTGCTAGTGTCCACTTAGCATTAAAGCCATGCTCAAGCATCACCTCTCCCAGGAGACCACGCCGACTCCATTTCAGCAGTTGCTATCACTGCCAGGTTTCATGCAGGTCCAACATTCTGCCCCCCAACTCCCACTCTCCTATGATCTGGAAGATCCTCTGGGCCGGGGGAGACATCCCCAGCATCTAGCATGTGGCTTGGTCCCAGGAGATACCAAGTAAGTTCTTGTTGAATTAATAAACTACTTAATTGGTTTTAGCTACAACCTATAGCAAATCACAGGATTTAGCCAGGAGAAATAGGCATGACTCATCTTTGAACTCAACTGTTGCTTTAAAAAAAAAAAAAAAAAAAGTTGTTTAAACTGTTGAAAACCTCAACTGAGTTTTTTTCTTTCCTTTAAGCATACAAATAAAGCCAGGTGAATCATTTCTTTTCCATTGTTTTCTGGAAGTCAGCTAGACATAGCCTGAGACTTCTTACTTTAAACCACTGATACTCTTTAAGCAATAACAAAACACTTGCTTCTGAAAGATAGTGACAGCCACCATTTACTGGGCTACTCGGATGCTCCAAGTATGATCTAAGTGCCTTACACGTGTCACCCCATGAATCTTCAACAACATCGTAACACATGGGGCATTATTATCCCTATTTTACAGGTGAGAAAAATGAGTCTTAGGAAAGTTAAAAGAGTCATTTGAATTTGCACAGATGCTGAATAGCAAAGCAGTGATTCAAACAGGGGTTGTTCTGATTCTAAAGTCCATGTTTTCTAGTCTGAGCCCATTCTTTATTGCTAAAACAGAAATACAATGTCTATCAGGCTTAGCCAATGACCTGGAACAGATAATACTCCAAATAATAGCACAAAGGGCACTGACACAGGTCCTTGCCCAGCTGTGTTCTTCTTATTGCGGATACCTAGACCCAGTAAGAAGTTTGCCCTTTCCCTGACCCAGATTTATAGGAAAAACTGAATAACACCAAGGAATACCTGTGTCCTTCGTTAAAGGCTGCATCCGAAAGTCTCCGTGACCGGGTCTAGGCCTTCATCATGGGACAACTTTCCAACAAGGAGCAGGGGTCTCTTGCAAGTCTGTCCGCGGAGCTCCCTGCCACCAGCACTGTTGCCGCTGCCTTTGTTTACTGCTTGTCACTAAGCACTTGCTGCCCAGTGAGTGAGTCAACAAGGCCCCTTCCCTTTCCTGCCACCACTCTCGTTCCCTGGGTTCTGCGCAGTCTCTGGCCTGTTAGCAGGCACCGCCACCCCAGCAGCCTGCGTCCTCAAAGCCAGTGACCCGTGAGAGAGCCAGGAAGAGCTCAAGTGGATTAGGTGCCACTGAAGGCAATGGGATTGCTGCTCAGCAGGGCTTTTACACTGATGTATCTTTATCTCCTGGTCCAATCAAAAGAAAGCTCTGCAAGGAACTAGGGGCGGCCCCAGAGCAGAAGCTTAGTGTCATCAACTCAAGAATCCTCCACGCCCTTTCATGGTGTCAGACATTGGACCTGCAACCAACAGGACAGGGAACCATGTGAAAGCAGCAGGAGGAAAGGATAACCTGGATCTGTCTGTGAGAAAGCAAGAAAAATGTGGTTAGGGGAAAAGGAATTCTTACTCTCTCTGATGCTTGGATTCAGATAGGAACCAGCAGAGATGGAGAACAGCAAGAAATAGATCATAGTTCTGTAGTGGAAGGGGCAAAAGAACAGATCTCTCAAGCCCTTTAAATCAAAAGCAGTGTCAAAACTGAAAAGTATTTGTTTAAAAAGAAAACATGAGTTTTTGCTTGACTACAGAATAAAATACTAAAATTTGAGGCTAGGCGCAGTGGCTCACACTTGTAATCCCAGCACTTTGGGAGGCCAAGGCGGGCAGATCACGAGGTCAGGAGATCGAGATCATCCTGGCTAACACAGTGAAATCCCATTTCTACTAAAAATAGCAAAAAATTAGTCGGGCATGGTGGTGGGCACCTGTAGTCCCAGCTACTCGGGAGGCTGAGGCAGGAGAATGGCGCAAACCCAGCAGGCGGAGCTTGCAGTGAGCCGAGATCGCGCCACTGCACTCCAGCCTGGGCGACACAGTGAGACTCCATCTCAAAAAAAAAAAAAAAAAAAATTTGATGAAACTCAGTGCTGGTGAGGGCATGGAGAATGAGCACTCTCATATGCCAATAGTGAGATTATAGATAAGTGCAACCTCTCTGCAGGGAATTTGGTAATATTCATCAAATTTGTAAATGCACATATCCTTTGTAAACCCAGCTGCTAAGAAGTAACCCCATGGACATTCTTGCAAAAGTTCACTAAGGCGTCTGAGAAAGGATGCTCATTGCAGTGTATTTTTGTAATAGCAGAAAATTGAAGGCCACTGAAGTGCCCATCAACAGTGATTACTGTGGTTCACACACAGCAGAAAACCAGCTATGCAGCTGTGTAAAGAAAGAACGTAGTTCTGTGTGTGCTGGCATATAACAATTGCCTAGAAAATTTTTGAAGCGACAAGAGGTATGGAATAGCCTAGTACATTTCCTTTTATCACAAATAGGTACATAAAGACCAGGTATATTTATGTATATTTATGTATATTATTCTTTATACACTGTAGTATATTAGAATATTATGTAGCCATAGTCTTGTGGTTCTGGAAGGAATCACAAGCAACTTACTAGTGGTTGCTTTGGGGAAAGAGTTTTGGTTCATTATTTAGTCAGGAAAATTATTGTTCATTTTGGTATTTTTCCCCTTATAACCTTATATGACTTGAAAAAAACTAAAAAACACAATGTTTTACAAATTATTTTTCCTGCTTAAAGCTATCTGTATTGACATTCCCTGCTAGCTAGCAAAACATTTTACAATATCTGCAACCATCTTTTACTGTTTTTTCCAAACTTATCTTCTCATCAGATTCAGCCTTGAAGACGATAAAATGCAGATTCCCAGGCACCGCCCTGAATCTGCTGAACCTGAATCTCTGGGCCAGAGCCAGAGCATCTGTATTTTCAGCAAGTGTCCAGGTAATTTTTATTTAGTAATTTTCTCAGGCTGACAATGCAATCTTTCCCCCAGAGGAAGAAAGTTAACTCCTCCAGTCATGTGGCTGGTTCACAACAGAACAAAAAAGCAACACCTAAGTCACTGGTCAACAGGTAAATGCTGATCTGCTAAAAGTCACCACCACCTTCACTTTTTCTGTTAAAAATACTAGCATCCAGCAGTAACCCCCCTCTACTGTTGCTCTGCTAACATTTCATTAAGTCCATTTTTTTTGCACAGAAATTTTGTTAATGTATTTTTGTTTTTCAAGTTATCAAAGCTAATTGTTTCTCTCTGAGTCATCTCTGTGTTATTCCCTATATAATTTTGTAATATTTTATGTATTTTTATTTTTTAAGGTTCTTTTCATGTCAAAATTCTTTATTATGTATGATCTTTTTTTAAAAAAAAACAACTTTATTTTAGGTTCGGGAGTACATGTGAAGGTTTGTTACAGAGGTAAACTCATGTCATGGGGGTTTGTTGTACAAATTATTTCATCAACCAGGTATTAAGCCCAGTACCCAATAGTTATTGGTTCTCTCTCTACTCCCACCCCCCACCCTCAAGTAGACCCCATTGTCTGTTGTTTCCTTCTTTGTGTTCGTAGTTCTCATGATCTAGCTCCCACTTATAAGTAAGAACATGCTGTATTTGATTTTCTGTTCCTGAATTAGTTCGCTAAGAATAATAGCCTCCAGCTCCATCCATGTTCCCATGAAAAACATGATCTCATTATTTTTTTATGGCTGCATAGTATTCCATGGTGTATGTATACCACATTTTCTTTATCCAATTTGTCATTGATGGGCATTTACATTGATGCCATGTCTTTGCTATTGTGAATAGTGCTGCTATGAACATAAATATGCATGTGTCTTTATAACAGAACAATTTATATTCCTTTGGGTATATACCCAGTAATGGGATTGCTGAGTCAAATGGCATTTCTCTCTCTAGGTCTTTGAGAAATTGCCACACTGTCTTCCACAATGGTTGAACTAATTTACATTCCCACCAACAGTGTATAAGTGTTCCCTGTTATTTGCAACCTTGCCAGCATCTGTTACTTTTTATATTTTATTAGTAGCCATTCTGACTGGTGTGAGATGGTATCTCATTGTGGATTTGATTCGTATTTTTCTCATGATCAGTGATTTTGAGCTTTTTTCCATATGCTTGTTGGCCGCATGTATGTCTTCTTTTGAGAAGTTTCTGTTCATGTCCCTTGCCCACTTTTTAATAGGGTTGTTTGTTTTTCTCTTGTGAATTTGTTTAAGTTCCTTATAGATGCTAGATATTAGACTTCTGTTTGATGCATATTTTGCAAATATTTTCTCCCATTCTGTAGGTTTTCTGTTTACTCTGTTGATAATTTCTTTTGCTGTGCAGAAGTTCTTAAGTTTAATTAGATCCCATTGTCAATTTTTCCTTTTGTTGTGATTGCTTTTGGTGTCTTTGTCATGAAATCTTTGCCAGTTCCTATGTCCCAAATGGTATTGATTGCCTAGGTTGTCTGCCAGTGTTTTTATAGTTTCTGGTTTTACATTTAAGTCTTTAATCCATCTTGAGTTAATTTTTGTATATGGTATAAGGAAGGGGTCCAGTTTTAATATTCTGGATGTGGCTAGCCAGTTATCTCAGCACCATTTATTGAATAAGGAGTCTCTTCCTCATTGCTTGTTTTTGTCAGCTTTGTCGAAGATTCACATAGTTGTAGGTGTACAGCCTTATTTCTGGGCTCTCCATTCTGTTCCATTGGTCTGTGTTCCTGTTTTTGTACCAGCATCATGCTGTTTAGGTTACTGTAGCCCTGTAGTATAGTTTGAAGTTGGGTAACTCAATGCCTCCAGCTTTGTTCTTTTTGCTTCAGATTGCTTTGGCTACTCAGGCTCTTTTTTGGTTCCATATGAATTTTAAGATAGTTTTCTTCTAGTTCTGTGAAGAATATTGTGTAGTTTGATAGGAATAGCATTGAATCTGTAAATAGCCTTGGGCAGTAGGGCCATTTTAATGCTTTGATTCTTCCTATCCATGAGCATGGGATGTTTTTCCATTTGTTAGTGTCTTCTCTGATTTCTTTGAGTAGTGTTTTGTAATTCTCATTGTAGAGATCTTTTAGCTCCCTGGTTAGCTGTATTCCTAGGTATTTTATTCTTTTTATGGCAATTGTGAGTGGGATTGCCTTTCTGATTTGACTCTTGGCTTGGCTGTTGTTTGCACATAGAAATGCTAGTGATTTTTATGTACATTGATTTTGTATCCTGAAACTTTGCTGAAGTTGTTTATCAGCTGAAGGAGGTTTTAGGCTGATCGAAATCTTTGAGTTTATATATGTTTAAATTTAATTGCTTCACTTTCAAAAACTGTGTTTATTACTATTTATAGAGAGTTCTTGAAAGTGAGGTATATAATCAAGTGAAATTCAATAATAAATCCAATTGCCAGTTGTGCTCTTTTGTTTTCCAGAGAAATAGAACCAATTGGATATTTATTTATAAGGAATTGTCTCATGTGATTATGGTGGCTGAGAAGCCTCACAATCTGCCTTTTGCAAGCTGGAGATCCAGGAGAGCAGATGAGATAGTTTCACTCTGAGTCTAAAGGCCTGAGAAACATGGTAAGTCCCAAAGAGCAGAGGACCAATGGCCCAGCACAGTCAGCCAGAGAGAGAGAGAGAGCAAATTCTCCCTTCCTCTGCTTTTGTGTCTGTTCAAGACTTCAACAGACTGGGTGATGCCCACCTACATTAGAGAGAGGAGTCTGCTTTACTTAGTCCACCAACTCACATGCTAATCTCACTGGGAAACAACCTTACAGGTACACTGTATTAATCTGTTTTCACGCTGGTGATAAAGACACACCTGAGACTGGGCAATTTACAAAAGAAATGTTTACTTGGACTTACAGTTCCATGTGGCTGGGGAAGCCTCACAATCATGGTGGAAGGCAAAGAGGAGCAAGTCACATCTTACATAGATGGCAACAAGCAAAGACAGAGAGCTTGTGTGGGGAATTCCTCTTTTTAAAACCATCAGATCTCATAAGACTTAGTCACTATCATGAGAACAGCATGAGAAAGACTTGCACCCATGATTCAATTACCTCCCACCGAGTCCCTCCGACAATATGTGGGAATTCAAGATGAGATCTGGGTGGGGACACAGACAAACCATATCATCCCAACCCGGCCCCTCCAAAATCTCACGTCCTCACATTTCAAAACCAATCATGCCTTCCCAACAGTCCCCCAAAGTCTTAACTCATTTCAGCATTAACCCAAAAGCCCACAGCCCAAAGTCTCATCTGAGACAAGGCAAGTCTCTCCACCTATGAGCCTGTAAAATAAAAAACAGGTTAGTTACTTTCTAGACACAGTAGGAGTACGGGCATTGTTTAAATACTGCCATTCCAAATGGGAGAAATCGGCCAAAACAAAGGTTCTACAGGCCCCACACAAGTCTGAAATCCAGTGGGGCAGTCAAATCTTAAAGCTCCAAAATGATCTCCTTTGACTCCATGTCTCATATCCAGGTCATGCTGATGCAAGAGGTAGGTTCCCATAGTCTTGGGCAGCTCCATCCCTGTGGCTTTGCAGGGTACAGCCTCCCTCCCAGCTACCTTCATGGGCTAGTGTTGAGTGTCTGCATCTTTTCCATGCACACAGTGCAAGCTATCAGTGGATCTACCATTCTGGAGTCTGGAGGATTGTGGCCCTCTTCTCACAGCTCAACTAGGCAGTGCCCCAGTAGGGACTCTGTATGGGGACTCTGATCCCACATTCCCTTTCCACACTGCCTTAGCAGAGGTTCTCCATGAGAGCCCTGCCCCTGCAGCAAACTTCTGCCTGGGCATCCAGGCATTTCCATGTATCTTCTGAAATCTAGGCAGAGGTTCCCATACCTCAATTCTTGACTTTTGCGCACTTGCAGGCTCAACACCACGTGGAAGCTACCAAGACTTGAGGCTTGCACCCTCTGAAGCCATGGCCTGAGCTTTACACTGGCTCCTTTCAGCTACAGCTGGAGTGGCTGGGACACAGGGCACCAAGTCCCTAGGCTGCACACAGCATGGGGACACTGGGCCCGGCCCACAAAAACACCTTTTCCTCTTAGGCCTCCAGGCCTGTGATGTGAGGTGCTGTCACAAAGGTCTCTGACATGCCCTGGAGATATTTTCCTCATTGTCTTGGTGATTAACATTCAGCTCCTTGTCACTGTTTTTTCTAATTTTTTTTATTTTTTACACTTTAAGTTCTGGGATACATGTGCAGAACATGCCGGTTTGTTACATAGGTATACATGTGTCATGGTGGTTTACTGTACCTATCAACCCATCATCTAGGTTTTAAGCCCTGCATGCATTAGGTATTTCTCCTAATGCTATTCCTTCCCTTGCCCCCAACCCTCCGACAGGCCCAGGTGTGTGATGTTCCCCTCCCTGTGTCCATGTGTTCTCATTGTTCAATCGCCACTTATGAGTGAGAACATGCAGTATTTGGTTTTCTGTTCCTGTGTTAGTTTGCTGAGAATGATGGTTTCCAGCCTCATCCTTGTTACTTTTCCAAATTTCTGTAGCCGGCTTCAATTTCTCCTCAGAAAATGGGTTTTTGTATTCTATCACATTGTCAGGCTGCAAATGATTTGAATGTTTATGCTCTGCTTCCCTTATAAAACTGAATGCCTTTAACAGCACCTAAGTTACCTCTTGAATTCTTTGCTGCTTAGAAATTTCTTCCACCAGATACCCTAAATCATCACTCTCAAGTTCAAATTTCCAAAAATCTCCTCCAATTTGGGGTGTACAGGGTATCAATTTGGGGGGTACCAGGGCAGGGACAGAATGCTGCCATTCTCTTTGCTAAAACATAACAAGAGTCACCTTTGGTCCAGTTCTCAACAAGTTTCTCATCTCCATCTGAGACCACCTCAGTATAGACCTTATTGTCCATATCACTATCAGGCTTCTGATCAAAGCCATTCAACAAGTCTCTAAGAAGTTCCAAACTTTTCCACATTTTGCTATCTTCTTCTGAGCCCTCCAAACTATTCCAACCTCTGCCTGTTACCCAGTTAAAAAGTAGATGCCACATTTTTGGGTATCTTTTCAGCAGCACCCCACTCTACTGGTACCAATTTACTGTATTAGTCCATTTTCATGCTGCGGATAAAGACATACTTGAGACTGGGCAATTTACAAAATAAAGAGGTTTTATTGAACTTACAGTTCCACATGACTGGGGAAACCACACAATCATGGCGGAAGGCAAGGAGGAGCAAGTCGTATCTTACATTGGTGGCAGCAGGCAAAGAGAGAGAGCTTGTTCAGGAGAACTCCTCTTTTTAAAACCATCAGACAGCATCAGACTTATTCACTATCAGGAGAACAGCATGAGAAAGACTTGAACCCATGATTCAATTACCTCCCACCAAGTCCCTCCCACAACATGTGGGAATTCAAGATGAGATTTGGGTGGGAACACAGCCAAAAAATATCATATACCCAGAATAACGTTTAACCAAGTATTTGGGCAATTCATGGCCCAATCAAATTGACACATAAAATTAGCCACCACAAGTCTACCCTGTGTCTACTTGACTGTGATTTAAAGACACACAGTGTATCTGTAAAGTGTATATCACACTTAATTTCCAAATAAAGACAAGACAATAACAAGGGCATTATTTCACCTAACATGTTACAACTACCCTGCATACGACAAAAAATAAATAAATAAATAAAACCACTTAATAACCCTTTCCCCATAAGAGAGGTAAAATCCTTGAATGATGTTTACTTCTCCTCTTGATATATCATAACTTAAATACTTGATGTAAAATTATCAATACTTAAATACTATGATATAAAGTCAATATATATTATGTCCCAGAAAAAGGAATAAGAAAGGAAAGAAAACAAATATTATATACACACAAAAAATATATTCATAACAAAATAAGGAGGAAATATTCATGATAATTACAGTCCTCATTTCTATAACTGTTTACATGGTCGTTGCTCATGTTTATAACTATTTTCTTTCACTACTCATTCTGTATTCCCTTTACTTTCAGCAAATATCACAGATGACCATGGTTCCTTACCTGATGGAGTGACCCAAACCTTCATTCCTGAAGTGTCTGTGCCATTGGTAGCTCCTGTCTGAATTGGGTTGTTGTAGTTTTCCATTGACCTTAATCACAGGGCGTGGTAATACTAAGAGATGCCCTAAGAGATCTCCAATCCTTACTCCATTGTGTAACAGCAGTTGAATTTCCCCTTGGCAGTGAGGATCAGTCACCTCAGCCAGCATAGTAACTCCCATCTTTGCCTGTTGATTCAGAGGCATGAAGAACCCACAATGACTGGGTAGTCTTAACTGTTGTGTCTCCCAGTAGAAGCATTCTTTCATCTGAAACTAAGACTTAACAGCATGCACAGCATAAGGTCACAGGAACAGGAAGCAAAACTTTTGCTGTGGGTGACTAGGGGTAATAATGAATGGTGCCACCCTCATTTCTACCGCCTGACTCTGGGCCCATGAAACCCGGCTATGGGAGAAGGAACGCCTTTAGTGAATGCTGATTCAGAGCATATAGAGCTTCCCAGAGAATGCTTCCCCAACCCTGCAAGGCATTGCCACCTAGATGGTGTTGTAACTGAGTCTTCAAAAGGCCATCCCTCTGTTCTAAACCAGCTGCTTCTGAATGGTGGGAAACACGGTAAAACCAGTGATGTGCTAGCCCCTATGCCCCTCCTCTGGGCTCTGCTCCAAGTGCTCTGCCCAACCAGCACTATGCCAGCTTTCAGGACCTGTATGGGTTGCCTCCTCCCTGCATCTGTCCTCCAGATGTGGATGTGGCTGGAGCTTGGCTGTGAGGACCTGGAGCCCCGACAGTGTGGGGAAGACTTGGAAGAGTAGTGGCCCGTGGCCTGGGGCTAGAAGTCCATAAATTCCAAAGAGTTAGAATTTTCATTTCACATTTAATCTTCCAGGAGGTTATGAAGGTACATTTACTAAGGTACGAAGACAGACATATTTAAAGTCAGATTTTTATTTAAAGTCTGATGGCTTGACTCATAACTTTTAAATATTTAGACCTAACATACGTGGGCCTCCACTTGCATTCTTTGTCCTGGGTCCTGCATATTTTAGAGAGGGCCTGTTCCTTTACTGGAGCTGTCAGCTCTGGACTCCCTGTGGTCTATCCTGCCCTGCTTCTTTATAACGTCAACACATCTTTGATCTCCTCACTTTACCTTCCTCATCCTACCTCAGCCATCTACTTCTATGTTCATAACTCAACCTTTGTCATTACAAGGAAATGTTGCTGTACTACTTGCAAAACTTACATCTCAAACATCCTATGCTCAGACCAGCCACTGACTACTATTTTTCCAGCTTATTCCCTCAAGTTACCCAACTCTGACAATTTTTTGTGCTCATCAAGACCTCCCATTTATGATTCATGAATCCTACCACTTTTTCACTGTTCTGTACTTCTCTCACTGTCCAGCTTAGAGTTCATGGTCCATGTGTCAGGAACTCCTACTAAGCACACACCAGACCACACTTCCCAGCCTCCCTTGCAGCTAGGTGCAGTCATGTGACAGAGTTCCAGCCAATGGGACATGAGTGGATAGGATGTGTGCATAGGAACAGGGTTCAGAATGGCAGTGATGATAACCACAGTGATCTTGGAAGCCTGAGACCCTAACTTATACCCATCTAGAACATCTTCCCCGGAGTATTAAGAAAGAAAAAGGAAATATATTTAATTTGAACCATTGCATTTTGTTACATCAGCTGCATTCCTATATCTCCTCACTGAAATCACTCCCCTGCATGTAGCCAGGAGGGCAAGCACCAATGCAGCACAGGGTTAAGAGCAGGGATTATCCAACCAAAACCGCCTGAGTCCATATTCTGGCTCCATGACATACTGGCTTTGCAACCTGAGCAAGTTACTTCTCCTCTGTGCCTCTGTTTCCTCACTGTTTCCTCACTTGTAAAATGGAGATGATAATGGAACCTACTCCTAGGTCTGTTTGAGACCCACAGGTCTGGTAAGCAAGTACTGTAGAACAATGAGACTCTGCCTGCCACAGCGAACGCTATGTATCTGCCACCACTGCATCTGCTCTCAACCCTACCGCCTCTCTCATACTTACCTGGGGTAGGGGGACCAAATTCTAGTTAAATTCAGGTTTCCCCCTCCTCCTCTTTGTGTCCAAGCAGCTGAGCCATGTTGAAGAATGTCACAAACCTCTGCTGTGCTGCCTTGTCTTGCTCCCCGCTCATGGCTGCAGCCCACTGGTGGCCCTCACAGCTCCTAGTCGTCCTGCTGCATATCCCAGTCAGTCTCTTCACTTCTTCCAGGCTGCAGCCATGCCTTCTCCTCGCCCGATGCTGAGCAGTAACCTCATGCCTCACCGAGGAAGGAGAAGCTGTCAGAGGGGAACTCCTTTGTGCTCCCACATCAAACCCACCTACTTCCCTGTGTTCCCTTATCTGTTTCCTACCTCTCTCCTGGTTCTTCTCAAATTAGGCTCCTCCTGCCCCCAATAGTACTGAAAGGACTCTGTCTAGGATGCCAAATCCAAGAGTCAGTCTCAATTCTCATCTTCCCTGACCTGCCAGGAGCATTGGATCAGCCCCGTTTCCTCACAACCCTTTATTTCCTTGGGTTCTAGAATGAATGCTCCCAACTGTCTTTATAGCCCGCTGGCCACTCTCTCTTCTCGCCTGCTTCCTCCTGCGCTGCCCTCTAAACACGGGATTCCTGGGAGTTTCTTCCTCAGCATCTTCTCTTCCCTTTCTATCCCCATTCCTCGCCAACAATCAGCAAGTCCCATGGTTTTAGTTACCAGCATAGGCAATAATCCCAAATTCAGATTTACAAAGAGCACCTGTCCCTCCAATGTAAACTCTGGATTCTTCTGACCAACTGCCCACACTTCTTCACTTCCCTGAGGTCTAATAGGAAACTTAAGCATACCTGAAAGACAGTTGTTGATTTTCAAATCATCTCTCCCACCAAAAGGAAGCCCTTGCTCCCTCCCCAATTTAATTATCTCAATAAATGTCCTTACCATCAACTTCAATTCCCAGGCCCCCCCCCCCCAAAAAAAAACAGCCACCCTTGACTCCCCTGGGTCCTTACATCACATCAATTGGCAAACTTTGCTTAAAACATCTGACACGCCTCACCATCCCCCTCCACCCTCCCCTGGGACTATCATTCCCCACCTGAACCACTGAGGGAGCTTCCTGGTTAGTCCCGCTCTAATGATTGATGACCCAGCCTATTCCCCACTCAGCAGTCAAGTTGTCCTTCGAAAACCAAAGGCAGATCACGCAATCCCCTTGTTCAGACCTACCGATGGGTGCCCACTGATCGCCTGTGATCTAACCCTGGTTAGATCTAGTCCCTCTCTCCTTGATGTCCCCTGCTCCAGTCACACTGGTATTCTTCCGAGGTCCCAGTTTGTTGCTGCATGTGCTGTTCCTCCTGCCTGGAGATCTTCATCTGCTATGATGTCGCTTCATTCAGGCCTCTGTCCAAGCGCTGCCTCTTTAGAAAGTCTGTGTTCCTTTATCAGACTGGGTCCCCTTGACTCTATTAGTCCTCTTTATAGCAATTACCAGTTTTTATGTTAATACTATGTATTTATTTCTCATTTATTTTCTATCTCCCTAATGACAAACATTAGCTATCTGATGGCTGGGATCATATCCATCTTGCTTCCTGCTTGTGGCAGGACATTTTCAGCTGCATGTGACAGATGAAGCAATGAAACGCGATTTAGACAATCAAGGACACCTGTGTCCCCACATAAATGCACATTCAGCAGCTCAGCAACATCAGAGCCTGAGGTTGACATTTGTTCTTCTCACACCAAAGAATGGCTGCCGCAGCTCCAGCCTTCACATCCAACTCAACTATGTCAGAAGGAAGAGAAAGGACTTTGATCTTCACATCTGTTTAGAATCTTCCAGAATCCCTAGTCAACTTCCCCTTTTCTATCCCTGGCCAGACAAGATCAAGGGTCCACCCCTAAACCAAAGTAGAAGAGGATGAGCACAGTTGGCTCTGATCAGTCATGATTTCTCCCTGGAGGGGAGGACGAACTCAGCTTCCTAGAGCATGCGCTCCCTGATGGGTTCACAAAATGAGACCCTGAGATCAAGGAGGAAAAGGGTATGTGACTATTAGGTGAAAACTCTGGAATGATTGCCTCAATTCTGTACCCCCTGCACCTAGAACAGGGACAGACTCAGAGCAGATGTTCAATAAATGCATGCCGATTGGACGGTAGAATATTTGTGCCTTTACAGAGGATAGGTGTCAGAGAGAGCAGGACCAGAATAATGTGCTGTAACTCAGGCCCAGTAAGTGTCAACGTTTTTGCATGCAGTACACGAGTCCAAACACACACACACACACACACACACACACACACACACACACACAGAAGCAGAGAGTATTGTCCTGATTTTACAGATTAAGAAATTGAGGTACAGGGAAGTCAAATAATTTTCCCAAGGACACATAGCTGTAAAAGATGGTAAAGTTAGGATTTGAACCCCAAAAAGTCTGTGTTTCTTCCCCTAGAAGAACCAATGCTAGTGAAAGCGTTGGAGAGGTAGAGGGTAGTTCTTTCTTTGGAGTGAGAGGGAGGGAGAAAGCGTGGAAAATATTCGGGTCCAAGGGGAGAACGTGGACAATCTCATGTCAGATGGCCTCAGTCTTTTCAGTAAGTCACCCTCAGAGTCACCTGCTGATGAGTAGGATGAAGCTCAGACAGAAGTGGAAATGGATTGGCGTGAACACGGGGAAGACGGAGATGGTGACCAGGCAGAGAGGAACAGTGGAGATGGTAAGCAGCCGGTGAGCCCCACAGCTGGGGCTGTGCAGAGGATCAGAGAATCAGGAAGACCCAGGGAGGTGTGGGCAGGGGTGACTGGGACCTGGGGTGAGGGAGGGACAAATGCCAGAGGCTGGTTCAGTGCCTTGTACCTGTTCTGGTTGGTGGGGGAGGGCAAGGATTTTTAAAGAGTTAAGCCTGAGCAGACCCGACTCCCAGGTTTCAAATCTGGAGCAGATGGTGCCTGGGTAGTTATTGAGAAAGGCTGAACAGAAAGGAGGCTTTGTGTACAAAGGAAGGAGGATCCTGCTAAATACCAGTGAAGGGGCTGGACCCCAGCCAGGCAGTGCTTGGCAGGACAGGCCTGGGCTGAACTGCATCGTATGTGACCAGAAAGGACAGGGAGTCCAGCACGCTGGGGAAGGAGATAGAGCCAAATGAGACGGGTAGACCAGCCAGAAACAGCAGGGGTGGGAACTGGGACCTGGGCTTTACTTAACAGCCCCAGGGCTGTAGGGCTACAGTTCAACTTCTGCAGCGCTCGCCTGTCAAGTACAAGGGCAGCTGACAAATGTCTGTGGTTTGGGATGATTTGACCTTGGTTGGTGTTTCTACTACCTGCTTAGATAACATCTGGGCATTGTTTTTCTAAGAACTGCAACTGAAAAGGAAAGCACACAGTTTACTAAGATTCCCACAGCCAGGTCCATGGGCCAGGCCTGGAAGCCATGAGGAGGAGGCTGAGGGAGCTTCTCCCGGTGGGAGGAGGACTGCCCACCTCCAGCTCAGACGCTCTGGGTGCAGACATCTGCCCCTGCCACGATGGCTCAGGTGGCTCTCTTTGCAGGTACAATGAGCTTATGAACTGCTCTGGCCCAGGTGGAGGAAGAGACAAATCTGGCGCTCAGAGAAAAAGCAGCAGCGAGTTGGGGCCAGAATCACTGATCCACTGAGACAGGCCGTGGAGACAGAGGCACACATGGAGCCTGCAGGAAGAAGAGCAAGAGGAGTCGGACACAGGGCAAGGTTGCCCAAGGCGAAGCTTGCAGACACTGAGCACCCACGGCCTTTCTTCTCGTGGCAACACATTCCAGTTGCTGACAAAGTTCTAGGAAGAAACGAATGATCTCTCCGGTACCCAGTTGAAAAAGGAAGTGCAAAGTTTGGGAAAGGGGCCCATTCTTGGACAATTTATCTACCACTGAGAAGGGGTCTTAAGGAAGGCACATCATTTGTCCTGGTTCCTTCCACATCACAGAGGGCAGGAGAGCCTCTGGATTTCTCCAGCTGCAAAGCAACTGAGGCTGGCAATCTTCCCATGATTTCTCACTCAAGTATTTGCCTTAACCAACAACATGGCTTTAATCCATAAATGACCCACAATGGCTTTGGCTCACATGCACTCGGTGCTGCCTGGGCTCCTGTTGGGTCGTGAAGTGAGAACATGGTGCCCTGCCCCCTCGCCCTGCTGCAGTGCCACACACACAGCCACCCTGCCCACCCTACTGCTCCTTCCCACCCTCTGGCCACCCACCTGTCAGAGAAACTCTGCCTCCCTATGTCCCTCAACTCTCGCGGTGGCCTCCCTTCTCCCTAACTCTTCTGTTACACAAACTGAGGCTGAACCTGAAAGCACATGACAACGACGCCATTTATCCCCATCGTTCAATCACTCATTCATCTCTCCCACTGCTCACGGAACCCTGGGCAAGTGACTTAGCCTGTTCGTTAACATGGAATGATTGTGAGAATTAAATGAACAAATCCATGGCCATCCATGGCATATTTTAAATGTTCAATATGAGTTCATCATTAGCACTATTGTTGTTTTCATTATAGTCTATGTTATCACTTATCCAAACATTTACTGAAATCAGCTGTGTGTCGGGTACACTCTAGAGAGTATACGAGGAAGAACGGTCAAGGAGGCCCATGTTTCAGCAGCTCAGTGCTGGAATGGTCTGAACACCACCCCTCTGTCTGTACCTCAGTGGACCATTTCCTGTAAAGAAAAAAAATCTTGTCCAATAAAGCATTTCTTTGCAGAAGTCTAGAAATCCTTTGTATTTTCTTGGGTTATGACCTCTCTGTCAATGTGATTTCTCCCCTTGGGCTAAAGAACTCTGCCAAACATGGGGAGCAGGCCATAATGAGAGATGGGGTGGTATGCATTGTCTGGGATGCTTTTCTTTGCCTTTGTCAAGTTGCAGAGAAGAAAGGCCTTCTGAGAACAGGGTCAGGGCAGTCCCCTATCCCACAATGCAGACCTGACACTGCTGCATCTTCTGGTGACCACACCACCTCGTGGTCACCACTGGAACTCCACCCAACCTCCTAAAACGTGAAATTCAGCCACAGTCCTTCTGTCAGAGTGACCTTGAGGGCTACTTGGTGAGTGATATGGTTTGGATTTGTGTCCCCGCCCAAATCTCATGTCCAGTTGTAATCCCCAATGCTGGAGGAGGGGGCCTGGTGGGAGGTGACTGGATCATGGGGCAGATTTCTCCCTTGCTGTTTGCATGATAGTGAGTGAGCTCTCACGAGATCTAGTTGTTTAAAAATGCACAGCACCTCCCTCTTTGCCCTTTTCCTCCTGTTCCTGTTATGTAAGACATGCCTGCTTCCCCTTCCCCTTCTGCCATGATTGTAAGTTTCCTGAGGCCTCCCCAGCCATGCTTCCTGTACAGCCTGTGTGAGCCGATTAAACCTCTTTTCGTTATAAACTACCCAGCCTCAGGCATTTCTTTATAGCAGTGTGAGGACAGACTACTACAGTGAGCAACACTGTCTAATTGCAGCAAACATTCTTAGAAATTAAAAAGGAAAACAACCCACTCCTCGGAAGACAGTATGTAATAGTGGTTCGAGCCAGATTAGAGTTTCACCTCCAGACGAATGAGCTGGGTGGCCTTGGGCACATTACACAGCCTCTCTAAGCCAGTTTCCTCATCTGAACTGGAGTCATAATAATGCCTATCTCATAATGTCGATATGAGGCCAGCGTGAATTTCCAGATGTGCTGGTTTCATACATGGCCAGTTAGTACCTGCTACCCAAGCATCCTCTGTCTGCTCCTGCCCACCCTCTGCCACTGGATTCAGTGTCAGGAGTGCAAAGTCCATTCACACACAAGACCCCTGTTGCTTGGGTCCATGAAAGCTGATGTTTCCCACACATTTCTGGAACCACCAAATAAAGTCCATGCATAGCTGCAAATCAGTCCCAATCATGACTCCTATAGCTGGAGGACCATACACACTGGACATGTCATATCTGCCTGCCTCTAATGGGCCACCTGAATGGGGACATGGTGACAGCTTTAGGGCAGAAGGTGGCCACACAAATTCCTACCATCCCTGTACATCGTGCCCTTTGCTGAGAGGTTCTAGACACTGATGCTCTGGCCCTCTCAGGATTATAAGCACTACCTCAGGCTAGAAAGGAGTCCCTCCTTCACCCTGCTGTGTCCAGTCAGGAGAACCCTGCCAAGCCTCACTGGGACTCATTGTGTCACAGAGCAATAGAGGTTCTTCATCCCCACACAATTGTTTTCCTTCCTTGAAGTGGGTTTGAAGTGCTAGCTGCATGCCGTCCTCACAGCCAGCAGCCCATCAGGCACCTGACCCAGAACCCTGCTAACTCGCTCTGTCTCTTTCTTTTTTTCCTGGCCCCAGTGAATGCCAATTGAGGATACACTTTGTATCAGTTATCTATCTATTATCAGGAAACAAATGGCTATAAACTTAGTTGGCTTAACACAACAACCACTTTATTTGTTCGTGACCCTGTGGGTCAGCTTAGCTGGGTGGTTTCTCTAGGGTCACGTGGTTCCAGGAATCATCAGATGGTTTGATGAGGGCCTGAGGGTTCAGGTGGCCTCCCTTACATGTCTGAGAGTTGGTGTCAACTGTCAGTCAAGGCTTTTTATCTCTTTGTGTCTCTCATCTTCCATATGGTGACTGCAGCTTTCCTAGAGGACAGAGGTGGGAGCTGCAAGGCCTCTGGGGGCCTAGAGCCAGAAGTCACATGGTGCTACTTCTGCTTTCTAACTGGCTAAGGCAAGTCCCATGAACAGCCCAGACTCAAAGGAAATAAAGTCCACCTCTTGATGGACTGACAGCAAAGTTACATTTCAGAGGAAGCTCACACAGGGATAGAGGGTCATTTTGCAGCCATCTTTGCAAGCAGTCTCCCATATAGTGGTAGGATTTTTTGTTTATTCTACCTCGGTTGGCTCCTCATCCTTCTTGGAAATCAGTGAACATAAGTTACTACTCCAGGGTGAAGGAGCAGAAGGACTTCAACACCAAATGCATCTGTATGTTTCTTTACCCCCCCCCACCTCTTGTCCTTGTCTCACTTCTGCCCCATTTACCCCAAGTGTGTGCTGCTTGGATCCTTTCTTTCATTCTAACCTTAAAGACAAACATTTCTTTCTTTCTTTTTTTTTAAGAAGGTTCTTACTCTGTCTCCCAGGCTGGAGCACAGTGGCACAATCATGGCTCACTGCAGCCTCAAGCTCTCAGGCTCAAGCAATTCTCCCACCTCAGCTCCCAAGTAGCTGGGACTACAGGCATGCACCACCATGACAAGCTAATTTTTATTTTTATTTCATGTAGAGATAGGGCCTCACTTTGTTGCCCAGGTTGGGAAAGACAAACATTTCTGAGCCAAAAGCAATAGTTCCATCACTCAGAGAACCTCCCAGGCGCCAAAAATCAGTTTGTCCGGGCCAAGGACAAGAAGTAGTCTTGGTGACTATGGGGAAGGCAACAAGGAAACAGATGTGAGAGATAATGAAGAGACGAATCCTGCTGGTGAGAGATGCAGCCTTTTAAAATTACTTAAGACCTCTCATTTGGAAAGCGCATTGGAGAGAAGGTAAAAGAAGAATGGAAAGTAGGTAAGTCTGAGGTAGAATGTGAAGGTCTAGTCCTCTTTGGGAATTTGATAGTGATTGCTTTAAATGTTTACATACATCTTGGGAGAATTGACAGTTTTGCAATACCAAGTCTTCCAGTTCATGAACATGGTACATCTCTCCCTGCATTTAGGTCTTCTTTAATATCTTTCAAGCAAGTTTTGTAATTTTATCCTTTTGAATTTAAAGCATGTTAAGGCTATAACATTTTTATTTAAATATTTCTTAGTACCTTTTTTGAGAAGTGTGTGGCTACAGATGTGGCTGCTGACACTCTCAATGAATAGTGGAAGGGTTATGTGGTCTGAATCAGTGGTGGGGACAACAAACAAGGTTTCCCATAAAACGGGTGTCCCTAACCATGGTCGTGTCTGCCTGCTATGGAGGAAGAGTATTCTTGTAATAGACCAATAACTAGATAAAGAAAGCACAAATCTGTTTGGGGTTGCATTGTGGATGCCAATCTGCATGTTCTCAAGTTAGTGATTAAAAAAAGAAAGAAAAGAAGAAGGGAAGTATATTTCTGGACTGACTAATACAACTGTACCTCATCACCTGGGGTCCATAAGAGCTAGGAGAATTTACAGATGTTTCAACCTCTCTAAGGAACATGATGTTCTCCTGCACATTGTGAGAAAACTCCTCAACAAAGAAAGTAAGAAACCCAGGACCAAAGCACCCAAGATTCCCCATTGTGTTACTTCATATGTTTGGCAACTCAAACATCAGCATATTGCTCCAAGGAAACAGCATTCTAAAAATAAATAAATAAGGAAGAAGCTGTAGAATATGCTAAACTTTTGGCCAAGGAAATGAAGGAGGTCAAAGAAAAACACTAGAAACAGATTGCCAAAAGACTGAGGCTGTTTTCTCTGAAAGCTTCTACCTCTGAGTCCAGTCAAAAATAAGATTTTCTAAGAGTAGCAAACAAATAAGATCAGACATCCACAAGAGGGAGAGGGAGGGGAGCAAGATTTCAGACACTGCAATTTATCAGACACTGGTTATAAAACAACTTCCTTTTTTTTTTTTTTTTAGAGACAGGATCTCACTCTGTTGCCCAGGCTGGAGGGCAGTGGCACAATCTCACCTCACTGCAGCCTAAAACTCCAGGCTTAGATGATCCTCCCACCTCAGCCTCCCAAGTAGCTAGGACCACAGGGGCACACCACTACACCCAGCTAATTTTTGTATTTTTTTGTAGAGACAGAGTTTCACCATGTTGTCCAGGCTGGTCTCAAACTCCTGGGTTCAAGCAATCTGCCCACATAAGCCTCCCAAAGTTCTGGGATTACAGGTGTGAGCCACCAAGCCCAGCCAAAATGATCTTTTTATTTTATTTAAGTAAATGAAAGACAACTTTGAAAATATCTACAGGGAACAGCAAACTACAAAAATTACGTCCCAAATTTGACAGATAAACAAATAAAATGTCCAGAAATTATAAGCAAAATTGATCAAATTTGCTGAATTTGGGCATGTGAACAGTAACCCTAATGGAGTTGTGTAATGTGGTTACCCAAATGGAGTCTGGCATGAAGTTCATGACTTCAGTCCAGCTCCACAGAACACTCTGGCCTTTTGCCAGATCATCTCCTCCAGTCACAATGTTAGGATCCAAGGGCACACTGTAAGTGGTTTTGGGGCAGTTGGGGTTCCAAACATTGGTACCAACATCACCAACCTCGGAGCAAAATCCTTATTCCCTGTGGGAGGTATTGCACACTGCTGCAGGTCCGCTGACTTTATTCCAATATGCTGTTTCTTATTTGTGACCCTATGATTCTAAGGACCCCAACCAGGGGTCCCACGCTAGACAAGTATGGAAGAAATGACTGTGGCTAGCTGTTGAAGACCAGTTCAGCCCACTAGAGGGAAAATGGAAGCAAAGAGTTGAACCACTCATCCCAATGCCCCTGAGTCTGCTTTACCAAGATAACTTTCTCACTCTCTGTCCATCTCTTGGCCCTTAACAAACTTGGGAGAAGAGAGAAGTAACCTAGTCCTGAGGCTGAATACTTCGCATGACATTCTCTACTTGGAACCACAATATTAAAAGCATTTAGAGATTCCCGAGCTGTCACAGGACAGAGGGAAGGAGAAAAATAACGATAAGATAACCCAGGGATAAAATTCAAAATATTCTCTGAATCCTGGGACAAAACTGTTTGTTTTTAACTCTGATAAAAATCACAGTAATTGGCCAGGTGCAGTGGCTCATGCCTGTAATCGCAGCACTTTGGGAGGCCAAGGCAGAAAAATTACTTGAAGTCAGGAGTTCAAGACCAGCCTGGCCAACATGGTGAAACTCTGTCTCTACTAAAATGAAAAAATTAGCCAGGTGTGGTGGCATGTGCTGTAGTCTAGAAGCAACAGGCTGTACCATATAGCCTAGGTGTGTAGTAGCTGTATCATCTAGGTTTGTGTAAGCACTCTATGAGGTTCATACAACAATGAAATTTCCTATCGATGTATTTCTCAGAATGTACTTCCATTGTTAAGTGGCAAATGACTGGATATTAGAAGAAACACAGGCAATCAACACTTTGGGAAGCAGAGAAAAATTATCACCTCCTAATATTTTCCCTCATATTGTTGGTTATTTCAAAACTCTCTGGATATAAAGACAGGTAGAAGGAAGGGTGATTTCTAGGGCTTCATTTCCTCCAGGACAGTGGTTCCTGGCCTGAGTTCTTATGGGAAAAGGGGAGAGAGTTCCTGTTCTATGTGTGTATTAGTTCATTTTCACACTGCTGATAAAGACATACCCAAGACTGGGCAATTTACAAAAGAGGTTTAATTGACTTACAGTGCCACATCTCTGGGTAGGCCTCACAATCATGGTGGAATGTGAAAAGCACATCTCATATGGAGGCTGACAAGAGAAGAGAGCTTGTGCAGGGAAACTCCCCTTTTTAAAACCATCAGATCTTGTGAGACTCATTCACTATCACGAGAACAGCATGGGAAAGACCTGCCCCCATGATTCAATTATCTGGGAATTCAAGATGAGATTTGGGTGGGGACACAGCCAAACCATATCAGTGTGTATGTGTTGTGTGAGTGCATGTGCATATGCATACAGGTGTGTGCATATGTGAATGTGTGTGTGTGTGTGTCTGTGTCTGTGTCTAGGGTAGAGGTAGAGGACAGAGACCTGGGTCAGGCACCAGGATTTCAGGGTGAAACCTGATATGCATTTTCCCTCTTGCTCTGTGTAAATATCTCTGTGTTTGAAAATGATCCTCATGGGCCTGGTGCCAGGTATAAACAGCCCTGGACTGGGAGACCTGCCACCATAGAGGTGCTAGAGTAGGGTGTGGGTGGAGTGCAGAAGGTACCAAAGAAAGCATAGGGGTGCACTATGCATGGGGTCCAAAGGGGGCTTTGTCATTGCCCTGGGGACTTGTTATCCTTGGTTGGATTCCTCAGGAGCTGCATTCAATCCCCAGCCACCAGTCTCCCTCCCTGACCTGATCCTATCCCGCCACAGATGAAATGCTAGGAGTCTCATCTACTTTCTTCATGTTCCATTACCTCTCAAATCTTCTTACCATCTTCTTTTTCTTATCACTCCCCCAAACCAACTGAAGACCCCTCAGGGGGGTCCTGATGTCAGTAACAAGCAAATGTGGTCAATCTTGGGTCCTGCCTCACGGCACTTTGGCTCTAAGTGATGAATCTTTACAGGACAGTTTTCAGTATTTCCTAACAGAGTATCTCCACAGGAACCCCCAAGATGTCCCAGGGAGTTTACATCAAGAAAATAAAGATTGGGAACAATGAGGCCTGGGCAAGGCCTCAGTATCTTACCAAGTACCCCCAGAATCCGGGGAACCCAGACCAGAGTGTCCTGCTATACTACATTGGCCCATTTATGAGTTGCTGAACTCTGTACCCCATCCTCAACCCTGGCCAAGGATAGAGGACTCTAAAGATCACTAAGAACTTCTCCTTGCTTAACTTAATGGTTTTTCTGCACCAGTGCCACACGAGAGAGAAAGAGAGACAGTCCAACCTTGAGTATTCCTTTATAACAACACAAACAGACTGAGACAAGCCCTAATAAAATTAAAGGTTAAACTTCCTGATTGATTCCCCCCACCCATCCTTGAGGTAATTCCTTTGCGGCTGAGCACAGATAATTAATCCTATCTGGGGGCATTTTCACTTGACCCTTGCTGAGAGGAAACCCAACCCATCAAAAGTAGTGACCCAAGATTCCACAAAGACTCTTCTCTCCTCTTCTTACCTTAACTGCCTTCTGCTCTCCCTGAAGACACAGATGACTGCTCAAGTGCAGGCTCCCATTTCCCAGGGCCCAAGCCCTCCTGCCTCGAGGGACCTACTATTCCTTTGCCTAGCCTTCCTGCTGGGTTTCCATATTCCCTGACATTCACAAGGTATTTGGGCACATTTCTATACCACACCACATCACATCATACCATAGAATTATCCTTGGTGAATTCAGTGCCCAAGACAGGGCCAGCTATATAACTTGTGGGACCAAGTGCAAAATGCAAATGGGGTGGGCCCTTGTTCGAAAAGCAAGAAAAAAGTGTCATTAAAGGTACTAAAATATAAATATTCCTCTTTTAAGGTATCATATTACTTATCAGATGAAATGGTATAATAATAATTCATGAATAACATTATAAACCTATAAATTGCTCCCCAAACCTATTTATGGTATCATAATTTTATATAATACAATAAGCAATAATACTTTATTAAGTATTATTAAGGTGGTATTTCGATAGATCATAATATTTTTCTGAATCACTTTTCTAAAAATATGTCAGGTCATTAAAACGTATAGCTTTAGCCACTTTAAAAACAATTAATTTTCAATTAATATAATTAAAAGCAACGTCAGTTGCTCTTGGCAAGTACACAAAGATAATTTTTGATAATTTTAAATTTTGAGAAGGATCATTCTGCAGATGTGATTATTCCTGGAACTGTTAAGATTATTTTTTAGATTGTGACAACATTAGAATAAATTTCTGATAAATTATTTCAAAATATAAATTTTAGTACATCTAGAACTGATGCTTCTTAAGAAACAATTTTTCTAAAAATATTTAACTTGTCATACAACTTAATTTCACGTAAGTTGTATAATTTCAAATGTAAATTTAAACAATGGTATTTTAATGTTCCTCTGACATTTTCTGTAATTTGTGGAAGTTGCACAGGAAACAAAGTGTCTTTATGGTTTATCTATAATTTAAAATACCCGTTTATACATTAATGGTATATCCTCGTATCTTCTATCACAAGAGAAAGTTAATTTTAAAATGTCTTCCTCATTAATAATTGGTTTATCTGAAGTTTCATATGAAAATAGTATTCTTTTTATTGAATATGACAACAGTTTATCTTAATTTTTATTTCTAAGCCTGTGGATATTCATTTTGCAATGTTGTAGCAATTTTCAAAAGCAAATATTCTAAACTCTTTGAAGAACTCTAATAATTCCTTGATATGCTTTATTGCAATGTCTTCATTGCATTTTTATTTGGTAATAAGAGTACAGTTTTGTAATAAGTGTACAGTTTGTAGCTAACAAAGTTTACTGCCCCAGCATGGAAAGTTTCTGTCCCATAGTTTGGGCCAAAGTGCAGATGCCCTGAGATGGGCTCTGGGTACTGATGGGGAGACATGTCCCACTGGGATTCCATCTAGCCCCTCCTCTCTTTAAGATATGGCCAGTATCTCTTACTGCTGCTGCTGCCATAACCAACACCAATCTGGGCCCATGCTCTGGTTCCAATTGTCCCTTCAAAGTCTCACAGTGCCTCAGGCTGCCCCAGGCACACATGTGTGCTGGACAGTGGGCCTGGGCCCATGCTACACACCCTACTGCCTGGCATATCTCCTCTGCCCATGCTTGGGCTCCAGTGTACCATCAGACTGCACTCACAAAACACAAGTCCAAAGATGAAACTATAAGAATTGCAAGATGGCAACAGCAGAGCATTAAACCAGCCATGGACTCCTTCTGAAAGCAGGGTCCCATGTGACAGCACAGGTCAAATGCTCATGAAGCCGGCCCTGCCCAAAGAATTTGCTGCATAGGAAAGGGATTATATAATTTGGTCATTCAAACCTGGATGCTTTTGAAAGTGCCAGACACACAATTAATAATGATTCTGGGGCAACAGGTATAAACTGGACCCGTTCTGGACAACCTGGGGTATCTGATCCAACTAGGAGTCCAACACAAGAGGCTCATATTCCGACTATGAGTGACCTTCACTTCTGTGATGGAGCAGCTGTACACATGTGTGAACATGCCTAGGGTGCTCCACACAGGAAACCTAAAATACGGTGTCTCAACCAGTTCCTCTCTGTCCCTCTCCTTCCTTACATGCTCGCAACTGAATTTACCACCATTCTCAGTCCTAAAGAACTGAAAACCTTGCTTCCTGTGTAAAATTTGCCCCAATATATTTGTCCTCTCCTGGCCTCACTGCCCTCCCAGCCTAGGCCCCAGAGTCCTTACCCTGATCATCTCTGGGGCACCTTCAACTGCTTTGATGTCCATCCTTCCGTTTGACATGCTCAGGAATAAAACCTAGCTCCCAGATACACCCTTCCACATGCGGTCTCTATTTCTCTACCCCTGTTGACAAGGACTCTAGAGAAAAGTCCACAATTGTGTCACTGAGAATCCACGGCTTTCCATCTCAGCGGAGCACCACCTGAGAACCCTTGAGCTCACCATTTACCTTGGCACTCGTAAACGTCTTGTCTTAGATCTATAAGCTGAAGGACTGATGTGGTGGGGAGATTTCTGGTGCCTTGGCTAGTTTCCTCAGGGGAATTTTGCTTCTGTGAAGTTTTTTCCCCCATCACTTTTGGTTGAAGTCTGTGCCTCAGAGGCCAGGTCTTGATACTTGGTTTTCTTTGGCTTGCCTCTCACAGCCCTTTCCAGTCTCCCTTTGGGGTTGCAGACCTCAAAAACAGTGGAGGAGATTCTGCCCCCTAGGTTCTGATGTCCCACTCTGCTGTGAGGCTAGATGGGGCCAAATATTTGAATCCAATGTAGCTTGTGTGGTTCTTCCTTCTCTGAGTGCATGAGTAGGTGCCCTCACAAAGAGTTTCAAATGGGAGGGTCCCCATTCCTACAACGGCACACCCTTGTAGTGGACCTTGCTTGACGGCTTGAGGATAGAAAGAATCTCATACCATGGCCCTGCCTTTGGGAAGAGGGTATTTGTGATCTCTCTGTTGTTCCCGCTGATGCCAAAGAGAAGTCCTGCTCCCTGCTCTGCACAGATTGGCAGTACCAACCACACTTTGACTTTTCAAGGAAATAGAATACTGCAGGGGGTAAGGGAAGTGGTGAGCTGGCGTGTGGGTTTGAGACTTTATCCAGTCTTCATGACTTAGCACTCCCAGAAATAAATTTCTGCCCTATCTACCCTGGATTGCTTATTCCTCAAGCATCGCTGGAGCATTTGGGGAGGAATGCTATTTATTTATTCATTGAAGATAGGTCTTGCTCTGCCACCCAGGCTGGAGTGCAGTGGCATGATCATGGCTCCCTGCGATTTCAACCTCCTGGGCTCAAGCAATCCTCTCACTTTAGCCTCATGAGTAGCTGGGACTACAGTGTTCACCACTGGACCTGGCTTTTTTTTTTTTTTTTTGTAGAGTTGGAGCCTCACTTTGTTGCTTTGTTGCCCAGGCTGGTCTCAAACTGCTGGGCTGAAATGATTTTCCCACCTTGGCCTCCCAAAGTGCTGGGATTACAGGCATAAGCCACCATGCCCGGCTTTACTTATTTTCCTGTGTAGCTGTCCCTCCTTTAAGAGACCCACACCTTGAAGGGTTATGATACTTCCATCTGCCTTTTCCCAGGCCCAAAAACCCTACTCACCTCTGCTAGCTTCCCAGACCCACAACAAGCCTCAAGCTGGCCAGGCTGACCAGCTATGCCAACCCTCAGCTGGGAGTGAATCCTGTAGGGTTGTGGCAAGAGAAGCAATGCAACCTACCCTCAGAAGTGAACTGGGAATCTGCTTCAGGAACAGGTTTAAGAAGTCATTGAAAATTCCTTCAAATTGTCTTCTAATCTTCACTTTCTAGAAGCAAGAGCACCTTCTCAGGAGCGTCAGAGGACCTCAGGTCTCACCTCTGAGTCAGGAACATGAGAATGCCCCAGCAGAGGTCACTGGCAAGGCAGCGGCAGGGAAACACATCCGCTTGCCTTCTGAGGGGCTCAAAACCCTGCCACCTGCAGAGACTCATAACTCTCCAGTGATGCCAGAATCTCTTTCTCATTTCCCAGAGATGCCACAAAGAGTCTTTTCAAATCCAGCCACGAATGAGTAGGACTGTTGGCCAAGGTTGGGAATTCACAGGGGTCTCTCTGCCAAAGGGTCATTGGTGGAATGCCTGCCAGTCTAGCATGAGCTCCAGTTCTACATTTGAAGGGTAAGGGTGAAGGCCAGGAGGTAAAGGTGGAGATAGAGGTGGAGGGGGCTAGTATCTTCTCTCCACCATGGGACCTTAGCACAGGTTCTACAGTGCAGGAGCTATGAATGGCAAAATTTCACTGGTGCTCAAAGAAATTCTTAGCTAATAATTGTAGATGGGGTAGGGAGTTGATGTTAAGAGATCTGGTAGAAAGCTCTCTTCTAAAACATTTATTTAAAACAACAAATATTTTATTTATAGGTTGTATGACTTCAATAAAATATTCTTTCTCTCCTATTCAATTTCCTTTATATTTTTTTCTCCAGAGGATAAACCCTGAATATCTTCAGTTTCTGGATACTATGGACTGAATTGTGTCTCTATTTCCTCTAATTTCATATGTTGAAGCCCCAGCTCCCATTGTAATGGCATTAGGAGGTGGGGCCTTTGGGAGGTGATTAGGGTTGGAGGAAGTCACGAGAGTGGAGCCCACATGGTGGAATTACCATCCTCATAAGAAGAGATACCAGAGATCGCTCTCTCTCTCTCTCTCTCTCTCTCTGTCTCTCTCTCTCTCACTCTGCCATGTGAGGACATAGCAAGAAGGTGACTGTCTGCAAGCTGAGAAAGGGGACTTCACCAGAACCTACCCATACTGGCACACCCCAATCTCAGACTTCCGGACTTTAGAATTTCGAGAAAATAAATGTCTGTTGCTTAAGCCACCTAGTTTATGATATGCTGTGATGGCAGCCCAAGCTAAGGCAGTGGGGTGTGAATGCAGAGAGAACTATTTAGCATATGTATAAGATGTGGGAGATGGGGGCAAAACATTGGGAAAAAAGAACCAATAATGAAAGTAAGAATTAAATAAAGAATGAAAGCACAAAAGCTAATGGAGAGCAAGATGTTCTGTCCAGTTGCTTTGAGATTTTAAAAGAACAGAAAATATGCCAAATTTCTTAGGGCACTGGCTTTCATTTTTGGCTACAAATTAAAATTACCTGAGGGGATCTGAAAAAAGCTACAGAAGCCTGGGCTCCACCCCACACCACTGGAGAAGGAGCACCAGACATGGAGCCTGGGTGTGGGTAGTGTTTTGTTTTGTTTTGTTTTGTTTTGAGATGGAGTCTTCCTCTGTTGCCCAGGCTGGAGTGCAGTGGCGTGATCTTGGCTCACTGCAACCTCCGCCTCCCAGGTTCAAGTGATTCTCCTGCCTCAGCCTCCCGAGTAGCTGAGATTACAGGCATGTGCCACCACAACCAGCTAATTTTTGTATTTTTAATAGAGATGGGGTTTCACCATGTTTGTCAGGCTGGTCTTGAACTCCTGACCTCGTGATCCACCTGCCTCGGCCTCCCAAAGTGCTAGGATTACAGGTGTGAGCCACCGCGTGCAGCCGGGTGTGGGTAGTTTTAAAAGCCCCCCAGCCACAGGTGATTAAAATAAGCAGGGTGACTTGCAAGTCAGTGTCCTGCTGCTGGGATTCTCAAACTCAAATGGGCATCAGAAATGCCTGGGGGGCTCGTTAAAACACAGATTGCTGGTCTTCTTCCTCAGGGTTTCTCACTCAGCCGGTCTGAGGTGAGTATGAGAATTTGCATTTTCGACAAGTTCTCAGCTGATGCTGGTCTGCGGAACCACAATTTGAAAACCATCGTCTTAGAGGAATAAATGCTGACCTTTTTTCCCCATGAAAATATGCATGTGTACTCAATCTATAAACTTGACTAGCTTAGTTGATTCTCTCTTGCATGTACTTGCAAGCAAAAACAGGGTACCACTTGTAACTTCAAATCAGAGTTCTGCCCATTCTGTCTCCACTTCATTTTGTTCAAGTTGCGACTGAGGAGCTCGGGTCATTTTTGGCCCTTTCCTACCCCTGAGGAGCCATAGTTCTTGCAGTTGGAGGATGGATTTACAATACGAACACTCGTCTTTCCTCTATTCATGCATCCAAGGTCTGTCTCGCTCTATCGGGAGCCAGCAGGCTCTACCTTGAAAGATTCTCAAAGAACATCCCTGAGTCAGGGACTGACTGACCGAGGTGCTGAACCTCTCCCTCCTGTTGGGAGAAAAGTAGACTTGACCGGAGACATGGGTGGGAGACGAGACTGGGAGGCTTGAAAGAAAGGCTAACAGAGAAGGATGGTGTTGGAGGTGGAGTCAGGGCAGAGGCAGTGTCCTTGGAGATGCCCTTCTGCAGGCTTTAGTTGGTAAGTACCTTCCCCCCAACCCAACTCCCCGCCCCCGGGGTGAGGTCAGGGAATTAGGAAGTAAGTTGAAGTCTCAACTTTCACTTTCTGCACCCTGAACAGCTTGGTGATATTCACCTGACTACCTTAGCCAAAGAAACATCTTCAGTGCAATCCAGTGTGTGTGGTCTGGGATGACAAGGGAAGAGGTACTCTCACAGAGTGCCACCTCTTCTTGAACATCCCTGAGGGCTCCAGCAGAGACTGAGTTTGAAAAGCCTACAGTTCCTCTTCTCTCCTTTCCCCATCCCAGCCTCAGAGGTATCCAAAGACCAAGTGTCCCCAAGACAGCTTCCCTGGGACAAGAGACAAGAAACCTGAATTCACTATGTTTTCCTCTTTTTCTGAGTCAGTCCCTTAATAGGTTAACAAGGAACCCTAATAGGTTGACAAGAAAGAATTGTATGAGAAGGAAGAAGGCGGCCCAATACTGCATCTGGGTTACAAAAAAGCATTTTGAATTTGCAGAATATTAGAGATAATTACATTCCATCAGAAATAGCAAAATGCTTTCTGAAATCATACACACACACAAACATACGAACGCACATATGTAAATGTGTGGAATGTTCTTTCTAGATGTTAGATAATCAGAGACTGACTATGGTAGATGCTAAGTCAGAAGCTCGCTCTGTCGAGTGAGACAGAGGCTGTTATTGACAATAGCATCACATAACTGGGTGTGAAACTCTGGAGCTCTGCTCCCAGCAACTCCCCTCACTTCACAACAGCTCTAAGGGTTGTATTGTTTTTTGTTACCTCTAGGCCTCTAATTTGACTGGTGAAGAGTAGGCAGTACCTCTGTCTGTGTGCTCGATCATACCCCATTCTCCCTGGAAACACACATTTCTTTCTTCTCTTCTGTGTGTATTCAACCTCTCCCTCTCAACAGAGTCTTCCCATCAGATGTAAAATATGCTTGTATCCTACTTCACTGCCCAACTCATCCATATTCACCACCTTTATTTTCTCACCTCCCATTCATTTCCCAGCCCACACTAATTCACTTCTGGTTCTATTACTTCAGGATTCCAAGCCTCCTCTTATGTTTAATATTATTGATCAGCTCTTTCTTCTTGAACACCTCTCTCCTGGTTATCCTTCTATCTCCCTGGCAGCTCATCACAGACTCATCTTCCCCTTTGTGGCCCTTTAACATTGAAGTTCCCCAAGCCTGGTTGTAGGCCCTCTGCTCAGGCCTAGGCCGACCCATCTATCCCAAGGCTTCAAGGCATCACTCACTGTCAATGATTCGTCTCTCACCTAGCTGAACCTCAGCTCTGTATATCCAACCACCAACTTAACATCAGTTTTGGGCATCTCAAAAGCCAAACAGCCAAACAGCCTGCTCTCATGATATTTTCATCCCAGTCTGGTCCATTTCTAAGATTCCCATCTTGGTAAACCAGCACTAACATCCATCCTTGGCCACAAGCCAGAAACCTTTGAGTCTTCCTTGATGTCTCCCTCTTCTTCATTGCCCCACATAACCCATCACTTGGAGAATGTGCAAGTTCTGCCCCTTGGACCTCCTAAATAATTCACAGATCTTCCCACGTCCATCAGCTATTTCCATGACCATCACCCTAGATCAAGCCTCCACCTTTTACTGTCTAGGCTACTCCTACATCCACCTGGCCTCTTTCCAATAAGGAATATTTTCAAGACGCTATTCTGACCATGCCATACTCTTTGCTGAATATGTCAGGGGCTTCCCATTGCACTTAGGATAAAAAGATTTTCAACACGGCCAATATGGCTGTCCTATGTTTGGTCCCTTTACCAATCTTCCTGACTTCATCTCATAGCTCCTTTTTCCTTGCTCCTCCAGCAGAGCTGGCCTTTCCTGAAGTTCTCCATCTTATCTTGCTTAATCTCATCACAGGACCGTCGCATGCAAAGTTATCTCTAAAATATTCTCTGTCTAGTCAAACCTATTCCCAGCTCAAGGGACAGTTCCTCAGGGAAATCTTTTCTGGCCTTACTAACTAGTGTATTAGTTAGTTTCATAATATTATGTATCCTTAACAATTTGTATTATAATACAGTGATAATTTTGCATTTACTGTTATTACTTTCATAGTATAGTGATTAAATCTGTAAACTCTATTGTACTGCTAGGCACTGAATGGGCCTGCAATAAATAATTATTGCAGGAATAAAGGATGGAAGGAAGGAAATTAAGAAGGTTGAGAGGGAGGGAAAGAGGAAATGGGAAGAGAATGAATGAATAATCACCTGTATGTTCGCTTTTAGAATCACCAGAAAGAGGCCAGCCCCACATGTAATAGTAAAGTAGTCTACCTGAAATCATTCATTTATTCAACAAATATTTTTATATTCTTTATTAAAGTAACTTACTTGTTTCCGATTGTGAACATAACTATTCCTCTTGGAAAACATGAGAAAATACCCAAAGTATAAAAGAGAACCAAGTCACCCTTTATTCCATAGTCCAATGAGGAACCATTGCTAACATAATTTGGTGTATTTCTTTCCAGGTTTTTTCTATGTGTATATATAGTAACTAAGTGGGATCGTTCTATATATAAGACTTGTTTCTTGCTTCTTTCTCTTAATGATATATTGTTAACATTTTCCTGTGTTGTTAAGAATTCCTTGAACACATGGCGTTTAAATTGCTAAAATGTATTCTACCGCATGGATGTAGGTAACTTAAACGCCTTTCCACCTGTTGTTGGATATTTAAAGGCTTGTCAATTTATCGCTTCTGTAACATTTACACGTTTTGTGGGGCCTCAGAGGTAAACCAGGTAATGCAAGGAATCTGGGAAGAGGTGGATTTGCAAGGAATCTCGGAGGAAGTGGATTTTGGAAAAACTGGAGGAAGCTTTACCGGGGCAGCCGAAGAGAACACTTATCTCTCTGTAGGTTGCTGGGATCCGGACAGGTGTCCTCAGCATGGAACGTACTGTCGGTCAAGGTAACCAGCTCTTCATCACTCAGGTGTGTACCGGGAAGGGTTGCCTGTTCGCTGCGCAAGTTTGGCTTAAGCTCACCTGCCCTTCAAACCCTGTGGTGACGAGGCCCGAAGCCTTAAGCTCCGACCTGGCTACCGCCGCCAACCAGATGCAGTCCCCTGGGGCCACGCGCCGCCACGTGCCACCACAGGGCCCGCCCCTCCCGCTCCTGGCCACGCCCCTCACCCACTGCCCTCGGAGGCTCTCTCCGCGGCTCCGCCTCCAGGCGACCTCCGCAAGTTCTCTCAGCCCCCTGGAGTAGCCCCGCCCCCGGCCAGCGGCCCCGCCCCCGCAATCCGGGCCCCGGGGCTGCCCCGCCCCGCAGGCCACTCGGGAGGCGCGGGGGCGGCGCCCTGCGCGATGACGTGGGCGGGCGTGCGCGGTGACGGCCCGCGTCCCTGTTACTCAGCGGAGCGGCCGAGGCTGGACGACGCGGCTAGGATCGCGGAGCGGCGAGCAGAGCTGGGTAACGGCCGCGGCGACCGCCCAGACCGCCCCTGTCCCCGCTGGCGGGCTTCCCTGTCGCCGTTCGCTGCGCTGCCGGGTGAGTGCGGCGGATGCCGCAGGGCCTGGGCGGCAGGCGGCCCCGTCGTGTTTATGTTATTGTGCCGCTGCCGCCGCCTTCTCCTCAGCCGTAACCCCCTCCCGGGAGTGGGGGCGGGAGCGCGCGGCGGGCGGGGGCGGCGCGGGAACAATAGCGGCGCAGAGGCGGGGGCCGGCCGAGGGGGCGTGGGACTGCGGGACCTGGGCGCGCTCCGCTACCCGCCAGCCCGCCCGCCGCCGCGAGCCCCGCCCGCCTGTCCTCTCGCGTCCTCTTCGCGCGGGTCCTGCCTCCGCGGCGGGAGAAGAAAATGGAGCGGGGGGTGGGTGGCAAGTTCTGAAACACTTCGGCAAGGGTCGGACAGAGGCGTCTCCGCGGCCCGCCGCACCCTGGCTGCCTCCGGGGCGGCGAGGAGCCGGGGGAGAGGGCTTCTACCAGCGGGTCCCCAAGCCTGCCCCGCGCCCATGGGGACCGTATTTTGCTTCTCGGTGGTTTCTTTGTGCTCAGGTTCTGGGCGAAGGCAGGCAGCAGCGCTGAAAAGGGCCGGGATGGCCTGCAGCTCTGGGCTGCGAGGCACAGCCCAGGCCCGTGGTTCGGGTGGGAGGTGTCCATCCAGCTTGGCCCGAGCTTCGGTGGTCAGCGCACATTTCTCTTGAGGGTCACTCGGTGGTGACCTTTTGACTTTTTCACCCCACCCTCCCATCTCTTTGTCTCGCATTTGTGTTCCGGATTCAGAGATGGTAGAACCAAGTCCATTTTAAAGTACCCTGATGAACACTTTCCGTTTTTATTTCTGAAAGTTCCCCGCCTGGTCTTTATTGCGAATTTAATAACATGTTAACTACATGGCATTGTCCAGTGATTACCGTTTTTACCTCTGAAATTCAGCGATCTGTCCAGTAGAATTCTGGTCCGTCAGTCCATTGTGTTTTGAGATAGGCATCCAGCAAATACCTCTTTGGCAATTAGAACATGTTTTTTCATTCATTCATTCATTCAGCAACTGTTCGGTACCGTACCCAGATGAAGAGGTTTGGTTTGAAGGTAAAGGAAGGTATCCTTTCATGGAAGAGGATGCTTTGACTGAAGTATAATAGATGGACCTTTAAATGAGACAATTACATAAGAGATGTCTGTTAAGGAAGGTATGGTTATGTTCTGGGTCATTTTTTAAGCAGTATATCTGGAAGTTCAAGTGTAATGTTAGGAAGTAGAATTAGATTTGGTCTAAATATACAACAGCTTTTGTTTATTTCTAAATTTTATTTTTTCCAGTCTTGCAGCCTTACAGTCATTTGTAATGGTTACCTCAGATTCCCCTGCTGTGGTTAACGTTAAACCTAGGAGGTCAGATGCTCTAAGTGAACATGTTTAGTGCTGTGCCTGACAAAAGCAAGCAATCAAAATGGGACTTCCTTGAGGGCAGGCCTGTCTTGCATCTGTTTCTCCACCACCTAGCCTGGAATATAGTAAGTGTTCAATAAAAGTCGGATTGATGAAAAGCTCTTTGTAATTGATAATATTTAAATTCAAGCCTTAAAAAAAAAACTGTAATGTTCTCCATAAAGTTTTGGAAGCTTCATGCAACTGTCGCTTCAGATGGCTAAATGATCAGTTCATGTACATTATCTGTTATGATGACATGGGCTTTTGAATCACGTGTAGGTCATTCACTGTCCTAAAATAAAATCTTGTCTAAATGTTTTTTTAATATGATTAATAAACTAAAGTAGGTTGTGGGGTGTGTGTTTCTGTGTATGTACTAGTTTATGTGTGTCTGTGTGTGTATGTACGTAATGCACACAGGCACACATAAACTGGTATTTCAGTAGGGGTCTAAAATGATTGCATTTACAATTTTGTGAATATTATTTGAAAGGTTTTTGGTGACTCATTTTGTGAAAAATTGAGGACAAAGCCACATAAATGTTTTATTAGAAATATTTCTAATATTTTGGAAATGTTTACTTGAAATGTTTGGTTTTAAGTTCTAACTTGTGTTAACACATTGGTACAAAATATGATCCTAAAACTCAAAATAATTCATTTATCCAAGTTAAAGCTCTTTTCCACTCCCTGAACAGTTTAGCGTTTGTTTTGGATTTGAAAGAATACGAAAAGAGTGAACTAATTAATGAGCTGCTTATTATTTGCTGTAAAGTGGAAATGAAGAAATAAGAAAATGATACTTTTTTAAGACGAGGGATGAAAACCTTTGAGATACCAACGTTTTATTGCTTTACCTAGTTAAGGTATGTCAGATTCTAGTAGGGGTTACTGACAGTCCTTTGGCAGTAGCTCACAGTCAGCCTATGTAAAGAACCAGAGTTGTGTTATTTTGTTTTCCAAATTATTGGTTTTTAAAAATAGCTTTATTGAAATTTAATTGACATGAAATTCACCTGTTAGAGTGTATATATTTCAGTGGTTTTTAGTATATTCACAATGTTGTGCATTGATCACCATCACCAATTCCAGAACATTGTCATCACCCCAAGAAGAAACACCATATTCATTAGCAGTCACTCTGAATTTCACTTCAAATTTTGCTTTAAAGTAAGAGATATAGCATCGATTCTGTTAGTAAATATATTCCTTTAATAAGTATGAAAAGGGCTCCTTTTAAGTGTCCTGTCCTGGCAGAATAGGAAACTATATCCTTCACACTCCTTTAGATCGGGGGAAATGCCATTTGGAAAGGAAGTTAGTGCAAGAATACATTGTACACAAATTAATGTGGTTAGAATCTTAAGTATTTGCTACATGCCTGATATTATCGAAGTGACCTTGGGAGGATGAGATGTTCAGTGAAACAACTTGAAGTAATTTGTTGTTAAATGACTAGTCCCCAACTATCCTAGTGCTAAGAGGTTGTTGAATAGGAGCCTGCTTCTTGTTGGTCAGCTTTGCCAGCGGGTTGAATTTTGACATATTTGAGTCATCTACATGGTTGAGATGCTTTGTTGCACGAGTAGAAATACAAAATAATATCTGACATTAGGATTCCAGCGCTCTAGAGGTCTCTGGTCAAGTCAATGGTATGGGTAGTAGCCTTTCTGATTCACGTAGTCCAAGGAAGTCATTATAACCGCATAGCTTTATATATGAATCATTTGACTATGTCAGTGAACTGTGATGCTGATTGTCTTCATCATATGCTCTTTACCTGAACATTTAGAAGCCTTGCATTTTTACTCTTAATGCAGGTTAAGTTGAACTTTGATTTCAGAAATGATTTGACTGAAAGGTGACAGAAGTATTGAAATGAGTTACCCTGTCATTCAGGTCAATAGGTGGAGCTAGAGCAATCCAGGAATCAGACCTAGGTTCATTTCTCAGTTCTGCCATCTGGACTTTGTCATCAACAAGTTCTGGAGCTTTAGGCAAGTGCCTTAATGTTTTTGGCTTTAAAACTATAAACTCAGGCTGTCAGAACTTTTTTTTATAGAAGGCTTGTTCCTCAGATAGGTGGTTCTAGAGAAAACATACTAGGACAAAAAGAGCCCTTCTTGGGTGATAATCAGAAGCCCAAGTTAAGAACAGTAGTCAAAGTTAGAATTTTGTAATTTTCAGAAGCCAAAAAAATGGTTGAGTTAAATTTTTTCTTTAATATCCAGACTTAGAAAACAAATGGAAGACTTCGCCATAAGCTGGAGATTCTTGGAAAGGTAGATTTTTTTTTATTCCACAGCATTATGCCTTCTCATGAGACCCTATGCTCTCGGAGATTTTGTGGAAGACATAAAATGAAGAGTTCATTATCCTCAGGAAGCTTATAGTCAGGGATGAGACTTAAGGCATCTCTGAACAGTGAATTTATGCTCTTTTAAAAGGTATATGAAAGGGCTCCTGCCAAACAAAAGCCTACTTCACATCTCTGTGCAAGCCAAATTTCACTGAAATCCAGTTTTTAAAATTGTGTGTGTGTGTGTGTATGTGTGTGTATGTATGTGTGTGGGGGGGGAGAGAGAGAGAGAGACAGGAGAGACACCTTTTTGGAAAACTTAGTAGCTTCCGTTCTTTTTCTTGGAGGGGGGTTATATCACAAATAGGAGACGTGCCTGTGTTTGCTGTTACTCTTTATTGTATTTCAGATTTAGTTAAAATCTCCCATTCTTTAGAAAGTCAAGGAACCCAAACCTTATAGTGGTTGCTAGTGTGGGTTTTAAGGTCAGCCTGAGTTCTAATCGTGCTCCAATCTAACTGTGGTATAGGCTCGTTCAGGTTATATAACATATTTGGGCCTGTTTTATTGTCTGTCAAATGAGAATAATAATAGCACATAACCTCATAGGTCTGTGAGGTTTAAATAAGGTACTGCATGTAAAGTGCCTGGTACTGGTATGGTGCCTGGAATGGTAGATATAAGTATTCAGGTAGTTTTTGCTATTGTTATCACTTATTTTTAACTTTGAACAAACATAAAATGCCAAGTAAATGTCAAACCAGTTTAATGCACAGTGTCCATTCTAATTCTCCAGAATATGCCATTTGTTTCACTCTGCATCTCTGGGGGAGAAAATTCGATCGTCTCATATAATCTGAATTGACTGAGATGATTTATATTATTTGGACCAGTAATCCTCTCTATCTTAAAATTTGGAAATGTTCCAAAAGCATATATTGAAGGGAACATATTTGCCACTTTCACGATTTTTTGCCTTTTCCCACAGCAGAAAATTGCCTACGCTTTCCTAGGTTTATTATAGACATCTAAAGGAATGAGAATTTAGGAACTACGAATAGCTTTATCATGTGACACATTTGAAGAAAATGGAATGCTGTCACATCTTTTAAATTTAGTGTTATTGGGATCTTTGATTCTGCGAAGATTGCAAATTTGTCAGAGACCTGGTAACCACAACAATTCATTGAGGCATGGAGGCCTCTTAAAAAATGAGGGAGATTATTTATTAGTACTACTTAGAAATATTATCTTTTCTGTATTTTGTGTGTTTTTCTAAGTCTTCTGTTTAGCGTTTGTATGGTTATAATGGTAGATCAAATTTCTTGTTCCTTCTTGAGAACATCTACTCTACTATGAGATGACACTGGTTTTTACTTCGGCAATATTTACTGAGCATTGCATTATACCAATCCAGGTATTCGATGATGTGGGAGCCAAAGGAAATAGAAGTCAGTTTCTACCCTCAGTGAGCCGAGTATAATTTGATAGAAGATAAGGATTAACGTAAGCACATTTATGTCCTAACACAAGGAAGCAAATATTGTTAGTCATTTCATTAGGAATTTCTTTTGTCATTGGGGCATTTGGGACCTTCCAAACCTTGTGTCTCTTGCCATGCCTTTGTACTCACTCGATAAACCTCAGAAAGCAAGGTATCTTTTCTGATTCCTGGTTTAAGTTGAGAGTGTGGTGCACATTAGTCAAAATCCAAATCATAAGAAAAGACAAACCTTATAAATTCATTCTGGAATACAACAGGGTATCAAAATAAGTATATGAAAAATATGAAAAGCTGACAGTAGAAAAGATGCTATTCAGGTACTAACCAGAGTTCTCAATCTCCTTTGTATTGGAGCTGTTACAATGTAAGGCTAGATCTGTACTTGAAACACTTTTTAAAGTCTCTCTCCAGTATTGAGAAGTGTAGGCCTCCAGTACTGCTTCTCGGTGCTGAGAGACTCAAGCCCGCCACCTACCATATTTCTGGGGACACTAGAAACGAAAAACAGCCACATACAAGCACTTGCTTTGCTCGGCAGGAAACATCAAAAACATTGATAAGATGCTATTTCCTAAAAGTCATTAATTGGGTAGAAAAATCACCATTTTCTGACTTATTCCAGAAAGGATGGCTCTCTTTACTTTCAGATGCCATTGGGTCAACCAAAGGTAAGATAAAGAAAAGCTCCTGCTGTATGGATTTCTCTGTGACCTGAGAAAGGGTCACTTTTCAGTTAAAACAAACAAAAACCCAGGTATCTAGCTTTGTCTGTTACTATTGAGAATTTAAAAGTCTTAATATTTTACTTTGTTTACATTTTATATTTTGACTAAGTAGTAATTAATTCACTTTGACTCAAAATTCCAAAGATTTAAAAAGATAAAGAATCTCCTTTTCTACTGTGTGTAGCCACCTAGTTCTTCTACCTGGAAACTTAAATTTCCTGTGAATACTTCCAAAGATAGTTTATGTGTGTGTAAGTGTGTAATCCTTTGTTCAGAATCCTTGGTCCAGATGTATTTTAGAATGAAGGCTTCTTTTTTTGCAATTGTAGGAAGATAAGATAGCGCATCTACCATATTATCCAAAATCCCTAGTAAGAGGTTGTAGCCTCGTAATTAAACACATTAGCATTTCTGTAAAAAATTCAGACATAGGCCAGGCGTGGTGGCTCACGCCTGTAGTCCCAGCACTTTGGGAGGCTGAGGCGGGTGGATCACCTGAGGTCAGGAGTTTGAGACCAACTTGGCCAACATAGTGAAACTACATCTATACTAAAAGTACAAAAATTAGCTGGGCGTGGTAGCACGCGCCTGTAATCCCAGCTATTCAGGAGGCTGAGGCAGGAGAATCACTTCAGTCTGGAAGGTGGAGGTTGCAGTGAGCCGAGATCGTGCCACTACACTCCGGCCTGGGCGGCAGAGGTGAGACTCTGTCTCAAAAAATAAAAAAAAATAAAAAACCCAGAAATAATCAAAGATGTTAATATTTTTATAAAAGCATAACAAATACAAGTGGGGTGAATAAAGATTATAAAATCTTATGCTACATCTCGTCAGGTTTTGCTACCAAATATGTTTGTACTAAACTTATTTTAAAAATGTATTTTTCACAGCTTTATGGATTTTGGCTTTGCCAATGAAGGATAGGTATCATACATATATACAGTACTGTGTAGCCTTTGCTCTGCTTCCTCCCTTTTTATTTCATCTAAGTTGATGGATGCAATATGTACCACCCTTTGATTTTTTGTTTTTTGCTTGTTGGTTTGTTTTTTGAGACGGATTCTCACTCTTGTTGCCCAGGCTGGAGTGCAGTGGCGCAGTCTCGGCTCACTACCACCTCTGCCTCCCAGGTTCAAGTGATTCTTCTCCCTCAGCCTCCTGAGTAGCTGGGATTACAGGTGATCCACTTGCCTTGGCCTCCAAAGTGCTGGGATTATGGGTGTGAGCCACCGCATGTGGCCTGCTTTTTTTTTTAATATAGCTGAGATATTATTTTATATCAGTCATATCAGTATGTAAATAGCATGCTTTTTTTTAACATCTTTGTGGTATTTTAACATCTTTTTTAACATCTTTGTGGTATTCCATTTGTGTTACTCTGTTTGGGGTGCTATATCAAAATACCGTAGATTGAGTGGTTTAAACAACAGAAATTTATTTCTCACAGTTCTGGAAGTTGGGAAGTTCAAGGTTAGGCTACTTAACCAATTTGGTTCCCTGTTGAGGGCCCTATTCCTGGCTTTACAGGTGGCTGGTTTCTGGATGTATCCTCACATGGCCCCTAAGAGCTCTAGTTTGTTCCTCATCCTATCATGGGGACTCCACCCTCATGACCTAATACATGAGAAGCTTAGTTACCTCCTAAAGGTTTCTCCTCCAAATACTATCAAGTTGGAGGGTAGGGCTTCAACATATGAATTTGGAGGGACACAGACAGTCTATAACATCATTATACTGGTGTACCATTTAACTCCTTTTTGATGCATATTTAGGTAGTTTTCAGACTTTTGCTATCAAAAACCATGGTGTAGTGGATTACCTTGTGCATACATCATGTTGCACTTAAATGCATAGGATAAATTTCCAGAGGTAGAGTTCCTAGGCCAGTGTATATGCATTTGTAATTTTATGTATTGCTGAAGTGAAGCCTGTAGAGGTTGTCCAACTTCCATTCCACCAGCACTGTGTAAGGATGCCTACTTCTTGTTACCCTTAAACATCTTTCGTCTTTTAAGGACTGTTTGTATTTTCTTTATTTTGAACTGTCCTTGTCTTTGCGTATTTTTCTATTGCTTTGTTGCTCATTTTCCTGGATTTGTAGGATTAATTTTACAGATTGGCTCCATGCTATTTTTTGGAAATACTTTTCCCCAATTTGCTGTTTTCCAATCTATGGTAGGATATTATGTATAGTTCCAACTTTATTTTCTTCACCAGATATCCATCCAGTTGCCCCTACACCATTTATTAAATAGTCCATCTTTGTCTTACTGATTTAAAATGCCACTTTTACCATTTACAAAGTTTCCACGTGTATTTGGTACCATTGGTCCCACTGACCCATCCGCCTGTTTGGGACCCAAGCCATCCTGCTTTTATTATTGTAGCATATGCTGTGTTTTCTGCTAGGTCTAATTCCCTTTTATTTCTCTTTTCAGAAGTATTTTTCTGGCTTCTATCTTGTTTATTTTATATGAACTTTTAGAAACAACCCATCTAGTCTAGTCTGTACCCCTCCTCTGCCAGTCTTTCTGTTGGGATCAGTTTTTTTGTTTTATTGTGGTAAAATTATGTACAGCTAGATGCACAAGCATTACAGTCCAATAAGTTTGCTTATGTATACACTTGTGCAACCCCAGATCAAAATACAGAACACTTCCATCACCCAGAAGCGTTTTGTACATCCTTTTCAAGTTACCTTGCTCCCCAGTGATTGACTTCTATTACATGGATTCAGTTTACTGTTAGGATTTCTTTGTATTTAAAAAATAAGTGACAGCTTTATGATGTTGTACCTTTATATCCAAGAATAGGAAAAACTTAACCTTTTTATTTGTTGAAGTCTCATTTTGGTTTCCTGATAGCATTTTTAAACATTAAAAAGAATTTTTTTTTTTTTTTTGCTATTTTATATATTTAAGTTTTTCTGTTTTTTTTTTTTTTTTTTTCCTGCCGGAAATGGCATCTTTTTTTCCATTTTATCTTCTATCTGGTTTTATATAAGAAAGCTTTTTTATTTTGTAAATTAGTTAATATTTTTTATATATTAAATGATAACCCCCCTGTAGAATATTTATTATTTCTAATAGTTTTGTAGTTGAATTTTTGATTTTTCTGATATGTCATGCCAGCTTTTTTGTTTCCTTTGATTTTTACCTCCTCCCTCCCCCAACTTTTTAATACCGCTATATTTTTTTTATTGCATTCATAGTGGTGATTTTTAGAAGATTATAGTTTTCCTCCATTATATGTGAAACGAGAGCCAAAATATATGTTTATCTATTGAGTATTTAAAGGTTATGAATAATAATGAAATTAGGGAGGGATTATGGGAATACTTAAAGTAGTGTGAAGTTTTCTTTCTAAAGTTAATGTAACTTGAAATGAACTGTGGTTTTCAAAATGTTAAATGGACAAGTTGGGGATCAATCACTTGATAGCAAATGTAATAGCAGTTAACTGCCTTGTGTCTTATTTGATAATACAGTCATGTACCCCATGGTGAGGTTTCAGTCAGTGACAGAACACATATGTGACAGTGGTCCCATTAAATTATACAATATTTTTACTCTATTTTTTCTATGTGTAGATAAACAAATACTTCCCGTTGTGTTACAGTCGCCTGCAGTATTCAGTACAGTAACATGCTGTACAGGTTCAGTACAGTAACATTCAGTACAGTAACATGCTGTACAGTAATATGCTGTACTAGGGTCAATAGGCTACACCATATTATAGCCTAGGTATGTTATACTGTCTAGGTTAGTGTAAGTACATTCCATGATGTTCACACAGTGACGGCATTGCCTAACGATGCGTTTCTCAGAAGGTATCCCCGTCCTTAAGCAAGGCGTGACTATACGTATAGGCTGCTTTCTATGTGCTTAGCAGCCAGAGGCAGCTCCCTGAAATATAGTTTAGTTTGGTGTCAGAGAGCGTACGGTCAGAGGTCAAGATATGTAGAAGTATGAAGTGAATGAATATAGACAGGAGGGTCTTAAGCTTGAAAAAATGCTGAAATCAGCAAGTCAGGAAAGCACAGGAGTGAGAGAGTGCAAAGAGTGAGTTTGATTTGGCGACTGGGTTTGAGGCAGGTCGCTCATCCTTATAAAATTATATGGTAGTTAGATACTTAGCTGAACTTCAGTAGAGATCTCATTGCTTAATGGGGATTAAATAGTTTATTTTCTGTCTCTTCTTCCCTTCCCCTGCTCCCACCAAAAAGCTGAGGCGGTTTTCTGCTCAAGGACCCATACATTGTTAAGTAACTAAAAACAAAAAGTTAGAACCTTCGGAAAACAAGAATCCAGACTATCCTAATAGTATAATAACTAATACATACCCTATTTGGTGCCTATCATGTATCAGCCACTATTCTTGTGCTTTATGTATGTTAAATTATTTAAACATCACACAGCAACCCTACAAGGTGGGCACTGTTAGGCCCATTTTATACATGAGGAAACAGGCATAGAGAGATTATATGGGAAGTTGTTGGTGATCTTGTTTGACGATTTTATTAAAGTAGGAAGAAAGAAGCCAAGTTGAAGATGGTTAAAAAACAATGAATGATTATTATTATTATTTTTTCTTTTAAAGACCATCTCCCTCTGTTGCCCAGGCTGGAGTGCAGTGGTGTGATCATAGCTTATTGCAGCCTTAAACTCCTGGGCTCAAGTGGATCTTCCTGTCTCAGCCTCCCAAGTAGCTGGGACTCGGCTGGCTAATTTTTAAGTTTTTTGTAAAGATGGGGTCTCACTGTGTTGCCCAGGCTGGTCTCAAACTCCTGGCCTCATGTGATCTTCCCACCTCAGCCTCCCAAATTGCTGGGATTATAGACGTGAGCCACCACACCTAGCCCCTGAATGAAACACTTTGAAAAAGAGTGAGATATGAGCAAGTGCTGACACAGTGGGTGTAGACCACTCTTTTAAGATTAGCTCTAAAGTGAACAAAGAAATGGGTTGGTAGATAAAGGAAATTGTGAGGCTCAGAAATTGAGTGAAAATGGCATTGCTGTATGTAGGAAAGGGGATGCAGAGTACAGGTAGAGAGTTTGGCCCTCATTAGAGGAGAAATCTTTTCCATCTAACAGGAGGAAATGTGGAAAAGTGTGCCCTTGTAAGGAAGTTTGGAAGTTGGAAGATGAAGACCTGTTCTCCTGGCTTTCATCTTCTCTTGTGGTTTGTTTGCTCAGTGAAGCATGAGATTCATACGGGCAGAAAGGGATGGGAGTGTGAGGAGTTTGAAGCAGTTTGTCAAGAAGTATTGATTGTTCACTTAAGGTATAAAATCTTGAAGTTAAAGTGATATCAGTCAACCTGGTTTTGTGACCACCCCCCCGCCCCCAGCATTATTTAGCTGATTAGTTACAGGCACAGATAAGGCAGGTGGTTGGATTACCCAGGGTGAGATTTTGCCAGGTGTAGTAGAGTTCTCCAGAGAAACAAAACCAATCTGAGTTATAGATAGATAGACTGAGATTTTAAGGCATTTGTTTTTTTGAGGGCTGGCAAGTCTGAAATCTGTAGGACAGGCAGGAAATTCTTGGTCAGGAGTTAATACTGCAGCCTTGAGGCAGAATTTTGTTTTTCTCAGGGAAACTTGTTTTTGCTATTAAAGCCTTATCAAGTGATTGGATGAGGCCTACCCACGGTATCAAGGATAAGCTCTGGTACTTAAACTTGACTGTTTGTAGATATTAATCACATCTACAAAATACCTTCACAGCAACTACATAATTGTTTGAATAACTGGGTACTACAGCCTAGCCAAATTGATACTTACAGCTAACCATCACACCAGATCAGTACAAAAGAAGGAAAAGGGGACAAGGGAAATAAGGGCCTTTTAACTAGCATGCTTATTGTGGGGTGGTGGTTGAGTATGTAACTGGCCACAGGGTTTGAGTAAGTTAATTTGAAAGATTGAATGCCATGGTCAGAGTGGGATATCTGAAAGAGAGATTTCACAAGTATGATAATTATTGACATTATTGATGCTCAGGATGACCTTGGGTGTGGGCTGCAGAGTTGGAATTCAGAGACAAGTCCGGAATGTGAGGAGGCCAATGAGTTAAAAGTCTGAGGTATTAAAAAAGGGTCAGTCTGCATGTGTGGTGAAATCAGCAACTAGTGAGGGGAGTAAGGGTACATGCTGTAAACCAGTTGTCATGTCCTCACTGAATAAGGAAGAATTGGAGGGAGGATAGACAGTGACAAGAAAGGATAAAGGTAGTGTAACAGTCTGAGTTTGCTTGTCACAAATTGGGAATTTCAGAAGGCCAAGTAAAGGAATTAGGAGGATGAAGAATTGAGTCAAATGGAGGACGTACACAGCAGTATGGCAGTGAGAATTCAGGGAATAATAGATAACCAGGGAGAACTGGACATTTTCTGGTGACCATCAGCAGGGATGTGAGGTATGAGGGGATTAGTCCTGATACAGGAGACGGTGGTTATAAGTTTTAGTGTTGTAGGTAGGACTCTGTGTCAGTGCTTTCAAACTGTTAGTCATGACCCATTAGTAGGTTATAGAATGAATTTAGGAGATCACAACTTCTGTTATGTTTTTAAAAGAAATGAAGTAGAAAATACCATAGCGTGTCATGTATAATAAGGGACTAAGAATTTTTTAACAGTTTTATTGGGGTATAATTCACATACCATTATAGTTATCTATTTGAAATACACAGCTCAAAGCTTTTTTAGTATATTCCTGGAATAATGGAACCATCATCACAACCTAACTTTAGAACATGTTTGTCGCCCCAGAAAGTAACCTCATACTCACTAGCAGTCACTCCCCATTTCTTCAAACGCACATACACCACTCTCCCTGGCCCTAAACAGCCACTTAACCTACTTTCTTCTTTGTAGTTTTGCTCATTCTGGCTATCTCTTTTTTATTTTTTTGAGGTGACGTCTTGCTCTCTCGCCCAGGCTAGAGTGCAGTGGTGTGCTCTTGGCTCACTTCAGCCTCCCAGGTTCAAGAAATTCTCCTGCCTTAGCCTCCTGAGTAGCTGAGATTACAGGTGCCTGCCATTAGTCCTGGCTAATTTTTTTGTATTTTTAGTACAAAAAATTTTACCTCAAGTGATCCTCCCTCCCCAGCCTCACAAGTAGCTAGGACCACAGGTGTGCCCTGCTAATTTTTAATTTTTTTTTGTAGAGATGGAGTCTCACTGTGCTGCCCAGGTGCTCTAACTCCTGGGCTCAAGTGATGCTCCCACCTTGGCCTCAAAAAGTGCTGAGATTACAAACATGAGCTTCCTCGCCTGGCCAAAGAGTTCTTTATATATTAGAGATATAAGTTGCTTAACAGATGTATGGTTTATAAATATTTTCTCCTGTTTTGGAGGTAGTCTTTTTACTTTATTGATGGCATCATTTGTAGCACAAAAAGTTTTAATTTCAATGAAGAAATACAACGTATTTGTTTTTCCCTTGTGCTTTTGGAATATTTTATAAGAAGCCAATGCTTAACTCAAGGTCATGAAGACAACTTCTACGTTTTTTTCTGAGTTTTATAGTTTTAGCTCTTACATTTAGGTCTGTGATCCATGTTGAGTTAATTTTATGGTGTACGGTATGAGGAACGTATTTGAGGTCATTCTTTTGCTTGTAGACATGCAGTACTCCTAGCTCCATTTGTTGAAAATGCTATTCTTTCTTACCAGATTGTCTTGGGCATTCTTGAAAAAAAGGCAGATTTATTTCTGGACTCTGAGTTCTGTTCCATTGATCTATGTGTCTATGCTTATGTTCCCACAGTGTGTTGATTACTGTAGTTCAGAATTTTTTGAAAGTTGTGTTTCCCATAGATGTGTGAGTATATTTATATAGAGATACACACAGAGGTGTGTGTGTAATGGATTATGTTGTAAAATGTTGGAAAACCTATGGTGTCTCCCCGATAGAGTTCACTCTCTTGTGGCAACTTAGTGGAGTATGTTCCCTCTCAGGTAATATACAGAGAAGACAGGTTAGAGGGTCGTCTGTGAGTGTATGAACTCCTTTTAGATTGGATGACTGATTTTTCTTACTTTAGTACGTGAAGTTTTCAAGTGCATGGGGACTGAAGGGCAGTAAGGAGGGCATAGAACAGCTGTGGGAATTCCTAAAGAATTCATCGGAGATGAACGTAAGGATTATGAAGTAAAGTATTTGAAATTTTGAAGTTAGCAGAGTTTTGTACTGCGCCAGTCTTTCATGATTCTCAAAAAAAACCAAAAAACTTTTTTGAATATATTAAGCATGTCTGTGTTGGATAACTTAAGACGTTATGTAATAAAAATTATATAGATAATTTAAGGTTTGGGAATGATGCTGTCTCCTTCTAGAGAGGATTTTTGTTGACTTTTGGCAGGAGGCAAGCTAGTGGCACTAGCAATCCTGGATCATCTTAATCCAGTCAGAGACTATAATGTTTCAAAACTGGGTTCCAGAGTCTACGAAGGCTGGTCTATTTTGTTTTATTTACTTCTGGGATATGACCCCTTGGAGTCCTAGCAGAAAGCCAGGGGTGTTATCAGCCCCACACGCCCCCACCCCCACACTTTCTTGAACCCTTAACTCCAATATTTAATCATCTCTAGTCGTGTAAATCTGTTGCAAGTTCAAGCTCAGCTTCTCAGCCACTCTTTGGAATTAGCAGATCCCATCAGGAGGAAAAACGGCCCCAGATGCCAGGCTCCCTTATGAGCTTTTCCTTATTCTACTAGATCTTGGTCTTCGTGCTTTTTCACTACCTTGGCACTCTGATGCCCTCAAACAGGTTTTTTGGTTTTGATTTTTAAAATATTTTTTACTGGGGACTTGAGCAGGTGTCCAGTTTTTCTAGTTGCTCCCAGTAAGATAATTGGTTTGAATTATCTAGTTCACCATTTTAAGGAAAATGATTTGTTAGGTTGATCAAGGTTTATGTCATAAGATTCTCTATTTGAAATTGTAGTGTATGTGATTTCAGTTTTTCCTAGGGGTAAGATTTTGGGTACCAGTTTCTACAGAGTATAGGAATTATTAGAAAAGGGGGAAATCGCCTTGGAAATAGAAATGGGAGGGGAAAATGGCAGAAAAAACTAGATATTTTTGCAAAGTTTAGAAAAGATAAAGGTATAGGGTAACATTTTCATGTCTATTAGGAGTGTAAAAGGGCAGTCATGTATAAAAGGAGCTGAGATATTTGTTGTAATGAAATTGTCATAATTAAAAGACTGTGTAATCTAGGTATTATGGGGGTGGCTTTGAGAAGTATCTACTTAGTCATGTTGAATAAAATTTTAAAATTTCGCAGAGAAACCCTAGGATACTGAGTCATTAATTGAAGGAGTCAACTTTGGGGCTGCACTTACGGTTGTGTTTATAGCAGTATAAATCTGCCCAACCCTAGTATGTAAGGGATTGCAGAACAAATGTAATTTCATAGAACCCATTATTTATATGAGAGATACAAAATGATACTGATTTTGATTTAGGATGCCATCTTCATCTGTGTATGAAAATAAATGTAAGGTCTTAAAGAGTTTTTGTTTTTGATTCTCTAAGCTATTCCCATACTTCTTAAATTTCAAAATTACAAAGTTTTCCATCCATCTTAATCATTATAATTGAGGAAAAATGATATATCTTTAATAGCCCTTGAGAAAATGATAGATACTGGGTGTATTTCAGAAGGTTTTATCAGCAGAGTTTTGGTTGATATTTTAAACTTTGAGGATAGGAATTGTTTGGTAAAGTGATGCCCTCTCTTTTTTGGCTCCATCTTCCAGTATATGTGTCACAGGAACCTGGTTTAAGATCAGTGTGTTTCTTTGTTACACCTGTCAGTAGAATCGGCTATTACTGTTTTTTGGTTCCTTAAAACTGAACATTTTGGCCACCGTCCTCACCCACATTTTAAAGTGACTTCATTGTCTCATATCACTCCCAACTGAAGAATGTTCAGACATACACATTGAAAGAATATTATGGTAAACACCTGTATACTTCATTTGGATATTGTAGTTGTTAGCTTTTTTGTCGTATTTGTTTATGTCTCTCCTAAAGGTAAACACATTCTGTTACATATGTCATACTTAAGCCCTTAATATCTAGTTCATATTCAAGTTTTGCTAATTATTCCCCCAAAAGGTCAGTTTGTGCTGCAATCAGATACTGTGATTTCTCACCTTATTTCCTTAGCTCTTGTGAAGATGTTTTCGTGCATGGATAGTGTTCACATTGATGTTTCTGTTAGGGGCAATCACTGAGGAGTCCTATTCTTCCATCTTGTTCTGCCCCTCTTCTCCAAAAAGGTCAACTTTTTCAAACCAATATTGAATCAGTTTATGAACTACATTTGATTGTTCTTGCTTTAGTCACGTTTAACATACTACAATTGTCCTGTTTTCTATTTTTTTGTTTTTTACACTTATGATACTGGCTTCTTGAAGAGACCAGGCCATTTGTCATAGAATGTTTCCCATATTTTGGATTTGTCTGATTGTTTTCTTGTAGCAATTAACTTGTATCTCTATTCCCACTGTGTTTCCTAAAGTAGAAGATTGAGTCTAAAGGCTGGATTATATTTAGTTTTTTTGGCTTAGTTATTCCTGTGTACATTATATTGACTCATAACACAGGCATCAGGTGGTTTGCCTAAAGTGTGATCATTTGGTGTTAAGATGGTATTCACCAGATCTATCCATTATAACGATGGGTTTCCCCTTGACAATCAGCAGTTGATCAGTGAGATGACATTTTGGTTCCCTGTGAATATTCTGTTTTCCAGCAGCCTATGTGTTTAGAGTCTTTTGGTGAGCTTTGAATCGGTTGTTTCATTTGGGCTTACAAATGGTGTTTTTTTGTTTTTGTTTTTTTGTTTTTCTAACCCTATCATCCTTCTTTTTTGTTTTTTATTTTTATTTTTTTCAGACAGAGTCTCGCTCTGTCACCCAGGCTGGAGTGCAGTAGCACCATCTCTGGTCACTGCAACCTCCACCTCCTGGGTTCAAGCGATTCTGTCACCTCTGCCTCCCGAGTAGCTGGGACTACAGGCACGTGCCACCACGCCTGGCTAATTTTCATATTTCTAGTAGAGACAGGGTTTCACCATAATGGCCAGGCTGGTCTCAAACTCCTGACCTCAAGTGATCTGCCCACCTGGACCTCCCACCTATCATCCTTCTTGATCTATTAATATTAACCAGCTTTCCTTTGTTAAAAAGACCTTTCCCCCTTGTCAACTAGGATTGAACTACAGTTCTTCCTAACAAGATGAGATAAATTTTTATTTCTCTTTAACATACCAACTTTTTAACATACCGGTTTTGAAAATTGGTTAGTAGTCATCTCCAAAAAGTGGCACATAACTTTCACTCTCTCTGTGTCACAGGGATTTTTGATTTTTCAAAAGTTTTATGATCATTTCAGTCATTCTTTTTAAAATAGTCTTCATTTGTAGAAGTTTTGGTTTTACAGAAAAATTGAGTATATACTATAGTTTCTATATACCCCACACCCAATTTCTCCTATAATTAACATCATATGTTTGCATGGCACATTTGTTACAGTTAGTGAAAATTATTGGTACGTTATTCACTAAAATCCATAGCTTATTCAGCTTTTCTTAGTTTTTAGCTAGTGTTTTTGTTTTGTTTTGTTTTGTTTTTACAAGATCCCATCTGGGATACCACATTACATTTTGTCGTATCTCCTTAGGATTTCTTAGCTGTGAGTTTCTCAGATATTCCTTTTTTTGATGACCATGACTGCTGAGATATTTTGTGGGATACCGTTTTATTGGAATTTGTCTAATGTTTTTCTTATTTTTAGACTAGCCTTATGGGTTTCTAGAAGGAAAATCCACAGAGGTAAAGCATCATTTCATCACACCCTGTCAAGGGTACGTACTGTTAACATAATTTATGACTTGGTTTTGATTTTGATCACCTGGTGAAGTAATGTTTGTCAGATTTTTCCATTGTAAAGTTATTCTTTTTTTCTCCTTTTCATACTGCACTATTTGGGAAAAGTGACCATGCACAGCCCACACTTAAAGAGTAGAAAGTTATGTCCTGCTTCTTGATGGCAAAGTGTCTACATAAATTATTAATATTTGGAATCCTTCTGTGCAGGAGATTTTTATTTTCTCCCATTTAGTGATTTATTTAGTCATTTATATCAGTATGGACTCATGGTTGCTTATTTTATACTTTGTGTTACAGTCCAATACTAATAATACTTCATTTTGCTACTCACATTGTTTCAGATTTGGCCATTGGGAGCCCCTTTAGTTAGCTTCTGTGCCTTTGACATACTTCCATCAGCGTGGGTGTTTTCTGAGCACTTTCTTTCTGGCACTACAGGATGTTCCCAGCTCATCTTGTATGTTTTCTACCCTAGTCCTGGGATCAGCCATTTCTCTAAGGAGCACTGTTTCCTTTAATTAGAAAATGGTATTAGAAACAAAGTTCTAGGTGTGCTTGTTGCTACTGGGATGTTGTTTCTTTTAGGTACTCTCAGCAGATAGAGCAAAGAAATATATTCATATATTAGAAATATCTGTATATCTACATGTCTAGATAGACACATATAAGTATTTAATATTACATATCAGTATATGTGCATAAATATTTGTAACCATCTGTATCTGTATAAGCTAAACATGAATTCTTAGTGTCTTCAACTCTAATCTATCACCATATGGATCATTCCTGGTTCTTCCCTTACCAGTAAATTTCCTCCAGTAGCAGGAAACCTGCCTCCCAGCACACACCACGTATTTACTTAGTTGTTCAATTCCAACGTAGATCTTATAGCAGTATCAGAATTGTTAACTCACACGCAGTGGAAACAGCTGTATCAACTAGGAGGGTTTTTTCTTTTTTTTCAATTCTTCAGAAATTTCTAGGTAGACAGTCATGTCATCTGCAAACAAAAACAGTTTTATTTCTTGTCGCCCCTCCATCTGTGTGCCTTTTCTTCCCTTTTATTGTCTTAGTGCAGTATTTAGGACTTTAGGTATGATGTTGAATAGGAGTGATGGGAGGAGACGTTTTTGCCTTATTCTTGTTCTTAGGGGGAAAGTATCTAGTTTTTCACCATTAAGTACTGTGTTCACTGTAGAGGGTTTTTTGAGGGTAGTAAAGTAGATTTTTTTAAAAAAATCAAATTGAGGAAATTCTTCTCCATTCTCGGTTTTCTGAGTGTTTTCATCATGAGTGGTGTTAGATTTTGTTAGATGCTTTGTCTGCATCCATTGATATGACCGTTTGATTTATATTTATTAGCCTGTTTATGTGGTGGGTTAGGGTTACATTAGTAGATTTTAGAACCAGCCTTGTATACCTGGGATAAATCTCACCTGGTTATGGTGAATAATTCCTTTTCTACATCAATGGATTCAATTTACTAATATTTTGTTGTGGATTTTTGTTACCTATGTTCATGAAAGATACTGGTCTGTAGCTTTCTTTTCTTACAATCTCTTTGTTTTATTATTATTATTATTATTATTAGAATAATGCTGCTCTTTTAGAATAAGTCAGGAAATGTTCCTTCTGTTTTTATTTTCTGCAAGAGTTTGTAGAGAATTGGTATCACATTTTTTTTCCTTAAATGTTTGGAAGAATTCACCAGTAAAACTTCGGGCCTGGCATTTTCTGTTTTAAAAAATTAATAACTATCAATTCAATTTTTTAATAGATATAGATCTATTCAGATTATTGATTCAGTTTCTTTAATAGTTACAGGTTTGTTCAAGTTGTTCATAGTATTCCTTTGTTGTACTTTTAATGTACTTGGGATAAGTAATGATGACCCCTCTTCCATTTGTTACATTAGTAATTTGTGCCTTCTCTCCTTTTTCTTCTTCTTCTTCTTTTTTTATTTGAGACAGAATCTCACTCTGTCACCCAGGCTGGAATGCAGTGGTGCGATCTTGGCTCACTGCTACCTCAACCTCCTGGGTTCAAATGATTCTCCTGCCTCAGCCTTCCAAGTAGCTGGGATTACAGGCATATGCCGCCGTGCTTAGCTAATTTTTGTATTTCTTAGTAGAGGTGGAGATTTCACCATGTTGGCCAGGGTGGTCTTGAACTTCTTGATTAGTCTGGCTAGAGGTTTAACAGTTTGATTTATATTTTCAGTGAGCCGGCTTTTTTTTTTTTTTTTTTTCTATTTTCCTGTTTTTAATTTCATTGATTTTGACTGTAATTCTTTTTTTTTCCTTCTGTTCACTTTAGGTGTTATTCTTTTTGATGATCGGTTGTCTCACATTTGGCCAGTGAGAGTCTCTTGAGGTGGCTGCTGTGTCCATTTTGATCTGACCTGGTTGTTCGTTGAGTGCTTCCTTGCTTTCTGGCAGGATAAAATGTCTTTTAGCCTGTACTTATCTTGCCTTAACCTGGGACACTCCATTTCTTTAGGAAGTTGGCTTCAGTCTTAATTTTATGTGATTGCTCATTTCTTCCATCTAAACTTTAAACAGATTTGACACATTGAGATCAGCATTTTTGCCTTTTTTTGGTAGTCAACAAGAGCAACTGAGGTGACCTGTTGATGCTAGTATTTATTGTGTCTTAAAACTTGTCTTAAAGACAGAACATTTTTCTGTTCAATTTATATAAGCAAAAAGGCGCTTTATCTGTATCCAGCCAAACTCTTCTATGGCATCTCTGAAAGTCATTTATACTTGACCAGTTTGTACTTTTGCTAAGGGATAGTTGAAAACCACACCTTTTTAAGAAGTTCAGAAATTGAGGATGCAGTATTCTGAATTATCTAATTTGGTTTTTCTGCATCCCTACGATTGTTTTGTTATTTAATAAAGTGTTTGAACTTTAGTTTCAGGGTTTTTCTTTTACTTTTAACAAATATTATGTGCCAACACTTTACAAATAGTAACTCATTTAATTATTTAACCTTGCTGGTAGATATGGTTATTCTCCTCTCTCCCTCATAGATGGGGAAACTCAGGCAAGATGAAGTTAAGTAACTTGTGCAGGGTCATACATGAGTGGCAGAGTCAGAGTCTGAATCCAGATAGTCGGCTCCAGACGCCAAACTCCCAGCCACTGCTTTGTGCTGCCCCTCTTTTCTCTGCCAGTTAAGTAGGAAAAGTTGTTTGTGATTCTGCATTTTGCTGTCCCCTTCTGTTGTTAATTATAGTATAATGGGTGTCACTCTTATCACCATAAGCCTTAGTATGGTATTGCAAGCACCAGTTAAGCAATAATGTTTTGGCCGGGCGCGGTGGCTCAAGCCTGTAATCCCAGCACTTTGGGAGGCCGAGGCGGGTGGATCACGAGGTCAGGAGATCGAGACTATCCTGGCTAACATGGTGAAACCCCGTCTCTACTAAAAATACAAAAAACTAGCCGGGCGTGGTGGCGGGCGCCTGTAGCCTCAGCCTCCCAAGTAGCTGAGACTACAGGATGGCGTGAACCCGGGAGGCGGAGCTTGCAGTGAGGAGATCACGCCACTGCACTCCAGCCTGGGAGACACAGCGAGACTCCGTCTCAAAAAAAAAAAAAAAAAAAAAAATGTTTTGAGATCCCTAATTGAAAGAATTCAGAGCGATGTATTGCTTTGAGTTAGTTGGCCCTTTGCCGCAACTCTGTTTTTCCATGAGACAACATTATCATGAACAGTAATAATGTGTAAAAAGATGAGGCCTCCTTTTTTAAAAAAACAGTATGAAATTCATTTAGCGTATGAATTTTAAAGTAATGTAGTCAGTGATGATATAAGATCAAAGAATAATAAGTGAAAACACTTCATAAGGCACAGAGCTAAATGTGTGTAACTATTTTATTGGTAAATGTGTGTAACTATTTTATTGGTGTACATAGTTACTGCTAGAACTATAAAGGAAGAATCATTATTTTATGGAAAGAACATATGTTACTGGAAATCCTATACTCTAAGATCAGAATTCTAAATTCCAGTTTTTTGATGTGTTAACATAGGGTCCATTGCATCCTATTTCCTGGTTTATTTTTATCCTTACTCTGCTTCCTCATAATGCTAATTAACTAAAACCTTCTGGTTCCCCAAGGTCAGGGCATACTCTTTTTGAAAATAATATTAACTAGTGCTGATGAGAGGAAGAGAGCAACAGGAAGCATTAAAAAAATTTTTTTTGAACTAATGGCAAATATAAAATATTGAGGAAAAAGGTAAAGATTAAAAGTATCTATAATCTAGCTAGTAATATTTTGGTGTATTTGTTTTTATGTATTTTGTGCACATGGGATAGAGATTTATATACATGGGTACACACTTACATATACAATTTGTAAGGATCCAAAAATCATATTAGCTTACATTAATTGAGGACTAGAGTACTGATAACTGCTTTTATTTGATTAAAGTCTAGGAAATAGATTTTGTTTAAAAGAAATATATTCTTAACAGAGAAAATTTTTATAAAATAAGAGATTTGCAACATTGTTTTTTTCGTATAAGTATGCTAAGACTACCATCTCTTTAACAGAAAGGAGTTTTAAACTTTAACTTAATAGGAAGATATTTCAGGGATTCTATGAAGTCAAGAATGTTTTCATATAATACTGGAAGTGTTACGTGCGTTTTTCATGTCTGTTCTCAAGAGTTTTTCTGAGGCCACGTGACTTGCCCTGTGATGTGGCCACAGATCATATAGAAGCAAATGAGAGAACCCAGCTGTCTGAAATTAAGCCAGACAATAAAGGGATTTGCAGAAATGTAAAACAATGTGTGAGAAACACATTCACCCATCCAAACCCAATGAATGGGCTCAGAGACACGAAGAACAGTGGAAGTGAGACTTTTAATGGCAGTCTTGCAGGATCAGGTGTCTGGTAGGCAGGCACACCCAGGGCAGGTACAGCAGGTAATTTATCTCCTAGCATGCAAGTCCCTTCCCCAGTTCCTCATTGGTCGAGTACTATGGGGTTACGATCTTCCCGGACGTTGCCTAAGTTTCATTATCCCCCTTAAAAGGTTATACCCCAGTACCCTTCCCCATTAAGTTTCGATTTCCCAATAGGAAAACTTTCTTCCCTTTTATGGACTGACCCCTCCTCTACATTCTGATCGCTTATCATGACTTTATAGGTGCATGAGCCATGTGATTTGTCACATCCGCAGGCTGACTGCCAGTACTTAGATTTGGTTCTTGGTTTAGAATGGCTGGATTGTCAATGGTGATGAATATAGGATTATATTCTAAATTGTGGCAGTTATTTGGCAGGGAGCCCTTGGACAGATGTAGTTTATTCTTCAAGGGTCTCCAGCTCAGAGTTACCCAACCCATGTTTACTGTCCAACCCTGAAATTGGGTAGTCCACCATATATCATCCCAGCTAGATGGGGCAGGGTGATGCTCTACTATAACCTGTATCTGGTTCAGGGCAAAGATATTTATCTGCCTGCGAGAGCTATCCCTGATTTTCCAAATTCCCACAAGGTTAGACATGGCAGGCATCAAATCTTATAGTCTGGGGTGCTACCGTCTTGGTTACACTAATTACCAACCTGATTGGATAGGGAGGAGTCCCCTGCCAGTTTCCATTTTGACCTTCTGCTCTTTGTATAGTAGCCCATCCCAGCCGTATTAACTTCAAGAAATGGGGCCAACCCATGTTTTCTTTCTAGATTTTTCTCAGAGTTAACTTTAAGGGTTCCTTAGTGCACTTTCCACTGGTCTTTTCTCCTCCCTTCTGGGGTCTCTTTTTACCAATCCCTTGACTCAAGGATAGTGAGTCCACCCCTGTTCAGCTGTTTGCACGGCTGGCTCAGTGGTAAGGAGCACTTGATAGGGACCTTCCCAGCTTGAGTGGAGCTTGTCTTCTTTCCAAGTCTTAATCAGCACCAAGTTGCCAGGCTGAAAGTGGTGAACCGTGAACTCAAGAGGTGGCATTTAAGTCAGAAGTCCTCCTAACCTAAGGAATGACAGGGTGGAAGATATGGCCAGTATATAATTTCTTAAGCATTGACCCTTGGTTTCCATAGTAGGGAGGTCTGTAGCTCTGCCCAAATATGGGAGCCCCTATAATAACCTGTAGGGGGACAATCCCAAGTATTTTCTTGGGACTGTCATAACCCTAAGGAGTACTATTGGGAGACATTTAGACCAGGGCATTTTAGTTTCTAGATTAGTTTGGTGATTATGCTTTTTGAGAGTTTGATTCATTCTTTCTACCTTTCCAGAGGAAGGGGATGCCAAGGGGTTTGATAATCCCATCTAATTTGTAAACCTTCCATAATTCCTCTTAACACCCTTGAGGTAAAGTGGCTCTCATTGTTTGAATCAATGTTTTCCACCAGGCCAAATCTAGGTACAGTCTGTTCTAATATTATTTTCACCACATTACTGGTCATGACTGTTGGAAGGAGAAAGGCTTCCACCCAGCTGGAAAGGTGACCTACGATCACCAGTAAATACATTAATCTTCTTCCTTTGGCCATTTCTGTGAAATCTACTTGAATGCTTTGAAATGATCTTACTCTGGGAGGTCTTCCTCCTGTGGCCTGTTTTCTGATCACCTTTTTGTTTATCCTTTGACAAGTTACACAACTTCCACACACTTGTTTAGCAGGGGTATAAATCCCTGTACACCCATAATTCTGAAGTGTTGCATCATGCAGAGCCCAGGATCCCCAATTACTCCTTTTGTGTAATATAGACATTAGCTTTCTCGTTAGGGGTTTACTTATTTCTCTCCCATCGGGAAGTACCCGTCTCTTCTTCAGTTTGACCCCTAACCTGTCTAATTCTTCCTTCTCATCTCTGATAAACTGGGGCCTTAATACTACCTTAGATCAGGCTAAATAGTCTAATTTCTTCCTCCAGGGAGGCTTGCTTAGCAGCTTCAGCTGCAAACCTGTTTCCTACAGCTTCTATAGTGTTCCCTTTCTGATGACCATTTACATGAACTATGGCTACCTCTGCTGGAAGCAAGAGGCTTTCTAAAACCTGTTTGGCCAGTTCCCCATGTACCAGTTATTTTCCCCTGCTATTTATTAGGCCCCACTCTGTCCAGATTTTTCCGAAAGTGCGTACCACCTCATAGGCATACTTAAAATCAGTGTATATAGTGCCATTTTGGCCTTCAGGGAGCCTTAGGGCCTGGTTAAGAGCATATAATTCACAGGTTTGGGCTAACCAGCCATTAGGTAGTCTTCCTTTCTCACATAAGGAGTGTTTATTTCCGTCAATGACAGCATAACTATTATGTCCCTTGCCATCTATCACTGGAGGCAGCCCATCCACAAACAGCCTTATCCCATCATGTAGTGGAGCTTCCTTAAGATCTGGCCTAACTTTGGTTTGGTATTCTGTGATATCTCAGCAGTTAGGGTCTGATGTCTCTTTGTTCTCCTCTCCTTTCCATAGGAAACTGGCTGTATTCAGGCAAGTATTTGTTGTTACGACCAAGTCATCTTTTTCTAGTAATATGGCCTCATATTTTAGAATCCGAGAATCAGTTAACCATCTTCCAGCTTTTTGATTTAATATATTCCTGACTAGATGTGGGGTGCTATTAGGGCCCCACCAAAGGTTAGCTTTCTAGTCTCCTCTACCAGCAGGTCTGTGGCAGCTATTGTTTGCACACATTTGGGCTACCCTTGAGAGACAGGATCGAGAAGCTTGGAGACAAAAGCAACAGGTTGCCTCTTCCCACCCCATGTTTGAGTAAGCACCCCAAGGGCCATGCCCTGGTCTACTGTTACAAACAGATGGAATGGGTTCTCTAAAGATGGGAGGGCCAGGGCTGTAATGAGGGCCTGATTTAGCTCTTTCGCTGCCTGAATTTCTTCTGAGGACCACTGCAAGGGATCGGGTTCCTCTTCTAATAACTTGATTGGCCAGATGCACCAGGGAAAGAAGAAGGGGTGGGGCCACAAGGCAGAGCCAGTCCTCCTGCTTGGGGCCTGGGCCTAGGAAAGCTAACTAGGGGCAGGAAGGGGGAGTCCCAGGCTGTGGATGTCTCTGGGAGGGAACGTTGGGTCAGCAACAGCCAGAGGAGCTCCTAAGGCCAAACAGTAACTGTGGTCTCCCTACCTTTGGGCGTCTTCTGGTCGCCAATGTGCTGCAAGTCACGGCTCCCGAATCCGGTTGTGCAAGCTCCAAAGCAGTGGAGCCTGGTGCTACTGCCATCTCTACCTTGTGGATCTCAGAGCTGCTGGATGGCTCCGCCCACCACCCCCTGAGCTGGCCCCACTTGGGGCTGGCATTGGCGGACAGCATGTTCCGGGTGCCTCTGCTCCTCTCTGCTGGGGCCTGCACCTTTCCTGGCTGCTGACTCATACATGTCAGAGCTGCAGGACGACTCCACAGACACCCTGCACCGGCCCTGCCTGGAGCTGGCTTTGGTGCACATGCGACAGGTCATTGTGGTTCCCATGGGCCACCTCTCCTCTTTTTGGGCAGCTTGGGCCTTCGCTCGTCCCCACGTCTGCAGAACTCAGCACCTGCCACCTCTCCCCAGGAAAGGTAACCAAATGCCACCAACTTAAGGCACCCACTGAAGGCACTAACCGAAGGCTACTAACTGAAGGCCAGTTGCCCTGCCATCCAGATTGCGTCCTGCTTAGAAGGAACCAATCAGGCCTTGAGTTCCCTCCAGGCGCTGCCCTTCTATTTGTGATGTGGGAGTCCAGGCACTGGCTCACAAGGCCCCCCGCCCCCCCAGCGACCCTGCCCCACCTTTCATTTTTGGTAGCTAATAGCAACTTTCAGGTTTCCTCACTGTGAATTATGAATATGAATTATGCTGAAATTACTGTATCCTAGTGTACCTCATGCACTATCTGACATTCAAAGACCCCCACCTTTGAGTTTTTTGGAAACTAGAAAGAAGACAAATTTCTGCAGGTGCTTTCAGAAAATAACATTGCCATGAACTAAGATTACTCTGTGATGTCAAGTCATATTTCATGTACAATACATATTCATATTTCATAATTTAAAATGCACATATTCAATGGACTTGAAGCCAAACATTTGAATATGTGCATTTTGAATTATGAATATAAGTTCATATGGGGAATTGGGGTTCCTCTTCTAATAACTTGAGATACACAGAATCTTTGTCGTTTGAGCATATGAGTTAATCCATAACCTACACTAGCCAGTTAAACCCAAAAATTTTCAGAGTTCTCTCTTTGACTTAGGCAAAAGCAGACCCACTCACTATTCCCGATATTCTCTCTGGGTTTACTCTCCACTCTCCTTCACTAATCAGGTGTCCTAAACGTTTTAACTTCTTTTTCCACAAACTGCAATTGTTCTTAGAGACTTGCAATCCCCTTTCTCCTGGGAAATTAAGCAAGCTTGTTGTGGTTTCTGATACCTTGGCCCTGCTCTCCCCAGAAATTAAAAGATCATCTACCTATTGTAACAACTGGATTCCCCTGGAAGGTTGGAATTCTTCCAGGACTTTTTCTAAGATTTGACTAAGTAAAGTTTGGGGCTTCCTTGAAACGTTGTGGCAGCACAGTCCAGCGGTACTGTTGCTTTCTCCCAGTTATAGGATTTTCCCATTCAAAGGGAAAGAGGTCCCTAAACCTAAAGTGTAGGGGACATGCCCAGAATGCAACTTTTAGATCCACCACACTGACCTACTTACGTTCATAGTATCTTACTAAGGAAGGTGTAGGCGTTAGGCACCATAGGGTGGTAGGTCTGGACAATTCGATTTATAGCCCTTAGATCTTACACCAATCTATACGACCCATCAGGATTTTTGACTGGGAGAATTGAAGTATTGTGTGGTGACATACAGGGTTCTAATAGCCCATCTTTAATCAATCGCTCTATTACCAGTTGGAGACCTTTTCTCCCTTCAGTAGAAATGGAATATTGTTATCTGCAAACGACTTCCCCTGGTTGTTTTAGTTCAATCTGTAAGAGTGTGATTTTTAACCCTCCCCTGTTGCTTTCCCTAACCCACACAAGGGGATTAATTTTTCTGTCCTCCTTCTCTGTTGGGAGGCCCGTCATTACTTTCAATTATCCTTCCTCTGTTCCTAATCCTAAACCCAATCTCACAATCAGGTCTTGACCCAGGAAGTTAGTTCCTGCTTCAGGAACATATAAGAGTGACCCCTCAATTTGTTCTGGTCCCAATCTAATTAACATTTTATTGAAATCCCTCCCCTTTTACCCCGATACTGTCAGTTTTTCCTTAGAGAGTTCTGTACCCCTTGGTTGGTGAATTAGGGAGGAGTGAACCACCCCAGTATCAACCAAAAATATTACTTCTCCCTTGGGTCCCACCTTCAAATTTATCAAGGGTTCCTGTGGAACCTTCTCGGAAGGATCCCCTGACCCCCCAGTCTTCATCAGCAGCCATGATGGGGATCACCTTTCTTCCATTCAAGACATTGTCTCTTAAAATACTCTTGCTTTCCTCACTTGTAACATCCACTCATAGTCTTAGGAGCTTTTTCCTGCATTTCCTTTTTTTGTCTGTGTCGAAATCTATCTTTCCCTTGTCTCCTTTGAGGGGATCTTGATCTAACCTTTTTCTGACTACCTGTTCCCTAGTAGAAACCATGTTTTTTGCTTTTGTTTCTGCTTCTCTTCCTCTCTCCTTACAAAAAGACTTTCTGAGCTTCCCTCAGTAATTCCTCGATTGGTTTGTTATTCCGTGCATCAATCTTTAGTAATTTTCTTTGTAATGTCAGGCCAGTTCTTAGTTACAAAGTTACCCTTCAGAAGGCCTTGCCCTACTGGGTTCTCCTGATCTAATCCGGATTGTTTTCTCATCTGATCTCTGAAGGAATACAGAGGGAGTTTCCTCTTTTTAATCTTTGAATCTGGAATGCCTTTGAGACATTTTGTGTCCCAGTAGTGGACTCTTTTATCCTTTTAATTATTAGTTCCCTGAGGTCCTGCATTTGGGCCTGGTCCCTGGGATCATTATTATCCCATTTGGGATCTACATTTGGACATTTTTGTTTGGCTGGCAAGACTCCTTGCCTAGGAGAGTGTTGCTTCTTCTAGATGGTCATGGCCAGTCTCCTAATCATTCCTCTTTCTTCTCCTGTGAACAGGGTATTCATGATGGACATCATTTCAGCCTAGGTGTAAAAGTTGGGTCCTAGGAATTGGTCCAGCTGGTCTGCTAAACCAAGGTGATCTTTTAGGAGTGGTTTCATTTCTTTCTTGAAATTCCTAACTTCAGTACTTGTAAGAGGAGCATTTATAAAGCCAGTCTCTCCCTGTCCCATGGGAACTTCCCTAAGAGGGAACATGCTAGATGCCTGCTGTGTGGAAGGGATAGGGAAAATAGCCCTCTCACACTGTTCTAATTCTTTTCTTAAATTTGGATAAGGATTTAAAGGAGCAGTTGGTTCAGTTACCCCATGGTCTCCAGATCTCTCTTCCTCTAACCCTCCTGCTGCCCCTTGATCTTCCTGTCCCCTATTTTGTAAGATGTATGGAGGGGATGAGCATGATAGGGGGTCCCAAGGCTTTTCCCTGGGCAAGGGCTTTTTATTAAGCTGTTCTTCTTTTTCTTTGAGGGGGAACATGGGGACTAATTCCTTGATCCGGCAGAGAGCAACCTATCTCTTCTTGTGAGGATGGGGTTTTATTCACGTAGAGAATTAAAGCTTGGCACACCTATTCCTCATCTGAGCTAAACTTAGACCAGAAGACCGAAGGCTTACAAGTGGGGTCTTTGGGCCAGATAAAACAGTAATACTTTATCATCTTTGCTTTTCCTTGTGTCTGTTTCGAGGGTTGTCACTCCAAACCTGCAGCATTCTCCCCAAGGGACTATCCAGAGGAATGTCAGAGGGATTCTCTTTAGCTCCCTCTTTCCTTTGTCCCCTAGGCCTTGAATTTCTGTTTCTCATTTTCAGTCAGTCTTTGTGTTTGAGCTTTTCCCTGTGTACTCAACTCCCCACCTGGAGGTTTCTTGCACACCCCAAGAATCGCTTTGTCCGTCTCCGGCCGTTTCCCTTGCGGGAGAACGAAACTGCGGATTGGATTCTGCATTTGCCTTGTATCTAGGATACATCTCAGTCACACACACTCGACCTCCGAAAATGCCCAACCACCAAGGCAGTACTTATAGTCCGTTTTTCCTACCTTGGCTTGCACATGAGGTTGCCTGGTTGCCACGGTGCCTGCTTTTCTCCCTGTGTCACCTCTGCTGCCTCCTGAATAACAGGCTCAGGTTTGTCTGTGGCCTTTGCGAGGAGCCGGGACACTCAGACATAGCGGACCCCCTAAATCGGGTGAGATGCATCTCCCTTTTTGGCCAAAGTCCCACTCTACGCAGGCATAAAGATCCCAGACGGGCCCCCAAGTTTGTAAGAGAAACATTCACCCGTCCAAACCCAAAGAATGGACTCGGAGACATGAAGAACAGCGCAAGTAAGACTTTTAATGGCGATCTTGCAAGATCAGTTGTCTGGTAGGCATGCACACCCAGGGCTGTTACAGCAGGTAATTTATCTCTTGGCACGCAAGTCCCTCCCCCAGTTCCTCATTGGTCGAGTACTTTGGGGTTACAGTGTTCCCAGACGTTGCCTAAGTTCATTATCCCCCTTATAAGGTTATACCCCAGTCCCCTTCCCCACTTAAGTTTTGATTTTCCAGTATCAAAACTAACTTCCCTTTTATAGGCTGACCCCTCCTCTACATTCTGATCACTTACAGTGACTTTCTAGGTGCATGAGCTGTGTGGTTTGTCACAACCGCAGGCTGATTGCCAGTACTTATATTTATCATGCCTTGAAAATGGATCACGTAAAATGCTTTCTCACACAGTAGCACTCTTTTCACTAGGTTTTCTTTTTTCTTAAATTGTCGTTTTCCATCAAAATGCTAGTTAATCATGCAGGAGAGGTTTATTGTGTTTAAATAAATTTTTAAAAGTTTAAGTATTCACTTTTGTCTAATACAGTAAATATTAATATATCAACATAAATAAAAGCTTCTGTTAGCAAAGTTCTTTGTTTAAAGAGTATAAAGGAATAGTGATACCAAAAAGTTTGACAGCTGCTGTATTATATAATATCAAAAAATTATTTATTACTCACTACTCATCTCACCAGCAAAATCATTGGATCCTGCTCAGGGATAGATAAAAATTTTGTAAAATTTTTATTTTCACTTGATAGTTTGAATTTTCTCATTGACAATAAATACTGTCAATTTATTTTTCTTGAAATGATAGGCACACTTTGTTCATTTTCAAGAAAATGTCTTCCATATACCCTAGTCCAAATAACATAGTTTGTGTGCCATTCTTTCAAATAAAAATTGTGTTCTATAAAAACGTGTCTCACATGCTTTTCCTGCAGCAGCCCAGTACTTCAGTATATAGGAACAGTGCTTATGTATACTTCCCATTTCATCATACAGATAATGTGGATATTCCTTTTATATATACTACACCAAAATTTAACAAGGTAACTGCAGGGAGAATCTGAAACTATATGAATAAATTTTTCATATTCTATTATATTCAAATTCATTGGTCTATCTTGCATTTTAAATGAATGTTTTGCCCATGTATGAGTTTGAAACATCATGTATTAGTCATTTGGAAAATACTGATTTAGTGAGGCCTGCAGATCTTTTAAACGTGTTTCTTTATACCGCCGTTGTCATAGTGTGGTTTGAGGACTAACAGGGCTAGCAGAAAACTCCATCTGTATCAGGTATTTGAGGATCAAGATTTATGTAATTATAATTTTTGGAAATAAATCAGTAAAATTGTTAAATTTCTAACCTGACTGATGAGTATTAAAAAAAAAAAGAACCACAGATTATCAGTATGTGGAGTGAAAGATGGACATCACAACATATCTGGCAGATACTAAAATAATAAAGGAATATTATAAACACTCAAAAGCGAATGTATTTATTAAGGAAATTAAATTTGCAGTAAAAAACTTCCTCACAGGCCCTGTGATACCATGAGGGAATAATTTAATGTGGCTCCTACTTCTAAAAGCAGCGATTGTCAAACTTTTTTGAAGTTTTGGGATGTCTGTGTTCTTAAAAATTATTGAAGATCTCAAGGTGCTTTAATAGGCTATAGCTATTGAAATTTGCTTTACTAGAAATAAAAACTAAGAACTCTAAAAAATATTTATTCATCAGTTCATCTACAAAGTAACAACCCAGTTAAAGTTAACATAAATAATATTTTATGAAAAATAACTTTTTCAAAAGAAAAAATAATATAACCTATTGTGATAACCCTGTGAGTTGCTTAGCCCCTGGAAAACTGCTGTACACATGTAAGAGAATGCCGGTGAATAAGGCAAAAGATAGGCATTTCTGGAATGGAACTTTTATTTCTCAGCACTTTGTAGGTTTTTTAAAGAGAAGGCTTTGCTATTGTTGTATCAGATGACACAGATATTAAACCAACAACAGTAACAAAAAACAAAGAAGGGCATTATACAATGACAAAGGATTCAGTTCAACAAGATTTATATCTCCTAGGTATATATGCCATGCCCAGTGTTGTAGCACCCACATTTAACAAATACTACTAGACTTAAGGAGACAGCCACATAATAATAGTGGAGGACTACATCAGCCCACTGACAGCACTGGACAGATTACCGCAGAAAACTAACGTTCTTGACTTAAGTTAAAGTTTTGACCAAATGGACCTAACATACATGTACAGAATACCCTACCCAACAACCACAGAATACACATTTTACTCAGAATACACATTTTACTCATCTGTACATGCTCTAAGAGTGACCACATGCTCAGTCGTAAAGCAGGTCTCAGTAAATTCAAAAAAGTAGAAATCATATCAAGCATCTGTTTGGACCACAGCTGAGTAAAATTAGAAATCAATACCAAGAATAACTCTGAAAACCACATAAGTACATGGAAATGAAACAGTTTGCTCCTGAATGACTTTTGGCTAAAGAACAAAATTAAGGCAGAAATACAGATTTTTTTTTGGAACAAATGAAAATAGAAACAATATATGAAAACCTCTAGGATATACCAAAAGTAGAGTTAAGAGGAAAATTTTAGTGCTAAATTCCTACATCGAAAGAAAGATCTCAAATTAACAACCTAACATTGTCCCTAAAGGAACTAGCAAGATAAAAACAAACCAGCCTGAAAGCTAACAGAACAAAAGAAATAACAAAGATTAGTGCAGAACTAAACAGAATTGAGACCAAAAAATTACACAAAGAATCAACAAAACGGAAAGTTCTGTTTATCCTTCTAAAGGGTAAACAAAATGGATAGACCGCTAGCTAGATGAACCAAGAAAAGAGAGAAGATTCAAGTAAGCACAGAAATGGCAAAGATGTCATTACAGTTGATACCACAGAAATACAAAAGATCCTTAGAGACTGCTGTGTACATCTTTATGTGCACAAACTAGAAAATTTAGAGGAAATAGATAAACATCTGGAAACACACGACCTTCCAGAAGTGAACCAGGAAGAAATCAAAATCCTGAACAGACCAATAACGAGTTATAACATTGAATACATAATAAAATCTACCAATCACAAAAAGCCTTAGACCAAAAGGATTCATAGCCAAATTTTACTAGGTGTTGATAGAAGAGCTGGTACCAATCTTACTGAAACTGTTCCAAAAAAAAATCTAAGGAGGAGAGATATCTTCCCTAACTCATTCTGTGAAACCAGTATCATCCCAATATCAAAATCTGGCAAGGACTCAACAACAAAAAAGAAAAACAGAAATGTAGGCCTGTATCCCTGATGAAGATAGAGGCAAAAATCCTCAACAAGATACTAGCGGACTGAATCCAGCAGCACATCAAAAAGATAATTCACCATGATCAGGTAGGTTTTTTCCTAGATTCAAGGATGGTTCAGAATATACAAATAATTGTGATTCACCACATAAACAGTTAAAAAACAAAAACCATATTCTCTCAATAGATGCAGAAAAAGCATGAAATAAAACCCAACATCTCTCCATGATAAAACCTCAACAACCTAGGCATCAGAGGAATATACCTCAAAATAGTAAGAATCATTTATGACATAACCACAGCCAACATCATACTGAAAGAGCAAAAGTTGAAAACATTTCCCCTAAGAACCAGAACAAGACAAGGATGTCCACTCTCACCATTCCTATTCAACATAGTACTAGAAGTTCTAGCCAGAGCAGTCAGACAAGAGAAAGAAATAAAAGATGTCCAAATAGGCAAAGAGGAAGTCAAATTATCTGCTTGTTGATGACATGATCCTGTACCTTAAAAAACCCCAAAAGATTCCCCCAAAGACTCCTGGACCCAATAAACAACTCCAGCAGTAAAGTTTCAGGACACAAAATAAATGTACAAAAATCACAGGCATTTCTGTACACCAATAACATTCAAGCTGAGAGCCAAATCAAGAACTAATTTTATTTACAGTAGACACACACACACACCCACCCACCCACCCACCCCCCACACACAATATCTAGAATTACATTTAACCAGAAAAGGGAAAGATCTCTACAAAGAGAACTGTAAAACACTGATGAAAGAATTCGTAGATGACACAAACAAATGGAAAAACATCCAGTGCTTATGGATTGAAAGAATCAACATTGTTAAATGACCATACTGCCCAAAACAATCTACAGCTTCGATATAATTCCTATCAAATTACCAATGTGATTTTTTTCACAGAATTAGAAAAGACAATTCTAATAGTCATGTGGAACCACAAAAGAGCCTAAATGGGTAGAGCAATCCTAAGCAAAAGGAGCAAAGCCAGAGGCATCATATTACCCAACTTCAGACTATACTACAAGGCTGTTGTAACCAAAATAGCGTGGAATTGGTACAAAGATAGACACATACATCAGTGGAACAAAATAGAGAACCCAGAAATAAAGCCACACACCTGCTGTGACCTGATCATCAACTGAATCAACAAAAATGAGCAATAGAGAAAGGACACCCTGTTCAATAAATGGTGCTGGGAAAACTGGCTAGCCATATGTAGAAGAATGAAAATGGACTCCTACCTCTCACTATATACAAAAATTAACTCAAGATGAATTAAAGACTTAAGACCTGCAACTATAAAAATTCTAGAAGAAAACCTAGGAAAATGTCTTTTGGACTTTTAAAGAATTTATGGCTAAGATCCCAAAAGCAAATGCAACAAAAACAAAAGTAGACAAGTGCGATTTCATTACAGAGCTTCTGCACAGCAAAAGAAACAAACAGGGTAAACAGCCTACAGAATGAAGGAAAGTATTTGCAAACATATCCAATAAAGGACTGATGTCCATAATAAATAAGGAACTTGAATCAATGAGAAAAAGTAACTCCATTAAAAAGTGGGCGAAGGATACGGACAGACCTTCTCAAAAGAAGACATACAAGTGGTGAAAAAAGGTGAAATAATGTGCAACATAACTAATCATCAGAGAAATGAAATTAAAACCACAGCAAGATACCATCTTATAGCAGTTAGATGGCTGTTATTAAAAAGTAATAAAATAAGACATATTAGTGCGGATGTAGAGAAAAGGGAATGCTTACACGCTGTTGGTGGGAATGTAAATTAGTACAACCCCTATGGAAAACATTGTGGAGATTTCTCAAAGAACTAAAAACAGAACTACCATTCAACCTAGCAATCTCATTACTGGGTATCTACCCAAAGGAAGAGAAATGGTTTTATCATAAAGACACCTGTGCGTGCATGTTTATTGCATGCAGCACTGTTCACAATAGCAGAGGCACAGAATCAAGTGTTCATCAACAGTGGATTAGATAAAAGAAAATGTGGTACATATGCACCATGGATACTACAGAGCCGTAATCAAGAATGAAATAATGTCCTTTGCAGCAACATGGATGCAGCTGGAGGCCATTATCCTAAGTGAATTAATGCAGAAACAGAAAAATACCATATGTTCTCACTTATAAGTGGGAGCTAAACAGTGGGTACACATGGACATAAAGATGGAAACAGTAGACACTAGTGACTCCAAAAGGAGGCTGAGGGGGTAGGGTTGAAAACCTATCTCCTGGGTTCTATGTTAACTGTTTGTGTGATGAGTTCACCAGAAGCTCAGACCCCAGAATTATGCAATATACCCATGTAACAAACCTGCATATGTGCCCCCGAATCTATACTTAAATATACTCATAATTCTCTATTAAATATAATTTTCGCTATAAAACAAAGTTTTAGTTTTCTTATCTCTGACTTGTGTAGTTTCAGATGAGAATTCTATGGTAATTCTTAGTGTTTCTGAATAAGTTCTAGGAATTGTTCATCTTATAGTTTCCTGGCATTTGTCCTTTGCCTAAGACTTGTGAAGTTTTGCCTTACACACGTGCAAATTAGTATTCAACCAAAAACACAAGAGGATCCCTATGCCAATTTCGGGTACTCTCTATTCTCTGAGTCTCTCTCTTATACTGCCCTACAAATTGTAGTCACCTCCACCTCCTTGATCTGTCTCCTCAACTTGGCAAAGTTGCCATACTGTGTTTGGTGTAGCCCTTTCTGCACAGTGTTCTGGAAAGGGCCTCCTGCCAGAATGACAGGGCAGTTATACGACTTACCTATTTTGTTTTCCTTCTGTCTGTTGCCAGTGTCTGACAACAGTTTCTTATATTTTGTCCACTTTCTAGTTGTTATATAAGAGGGTAAATCTGATCCCAATTACTCTACCATGGTAGAAGCAGAAGTTATATTAATTTTTATTTTTAGAGTTGCCTCAAGAACTGCTGTTTTAAAATAAAATGAACCGTATTTAATATATAATGGATAATACTGGACAGTGAAAATTTTTTTTCCTTAGGAAAATCTAAAGAGCTGTGGGTCTGGGTTAAAACATATTAACAGTCTTGGTAATGAAATGTAAAAAGTAAAAGAAGAAAGGTTAGGTGCTTCCAGGACACTCATACTTGAAGTACAGGTTGAATATCCCAAATCCAAACATCTGAAATCTGAAATGCTCCAAAATCTGAAACTTTTTGAATGCCAACATGACGCTCAAAGGAAATGCTTATTGGAGCATTTTGGATTTGGGATGCTTAACTGGCGTCTATATAAAATGCAGATATTCCAAAATCTGAAAAAATTGGAAACGAAACAATTTTTGGTTACAAGCATTTTGGATAAAAGATACTCAAGCTGTAATAGATTTCATGTTTCAATTTGCAGATGCTGTTTGGTACTTACTATGTGCCCAGGCAGTATGCTTAGACTTCAAGATGAAGAATGAATACAGCAAGCATTACCTACCTTCTTGGAGTTTATAGTCTAGTGAGGAAGAGAATTAATTGTAAAAATAAACAATTAGAACTCTGATGAGTACAGTGAAGAAGATGAACATGGTGCCATGAAAGTATACAAAGATACCTAATTTAGGTTGGACAGCCAAGGAAAGCTTCCCTGAGAAGCTGGTAGCTGAGCTGGGATTTGATACTTGAAGGATGAGCAGGAGTTCAATAGTAAGGAGAAGGAAGTAGGTTGAGTAGAACATTTGCACAGCAGTCTAGACTGAGGGAAAGCACATGCAGAAGCTATCAGGAGAGAGCCTGGCATACACCAAGGAATTGAGAGAAGGCTAGTGCAGTTGGACTGCAGAGAGCAATGTTTTGGAGGGAGTGGTGGAAGAAGTGGCAGGAGAAGTATGTAGGGCCTATATCACACAAGACTGAGTACAAGTTATTCAGAATTTATTTATTTATTCATTTATTTATTGAAACGGGGTCTCTGTTGCTTAGGCTGGAGTGCAGTGGTGCTATCACGGCTGATCACAGCCTCAACTTCCTAGTTCAAGCGATTCTCCCACCTCAGTCTCCCAAGTTTCTGGGATTACAGGTACCACCATGCCCAGCAATGTTTTAAATATTTTGTAGAGACAAGGTCTCACCATGTTGCCCAGGCTGGTCTTGAACTTCCTGGGCTCAAGCAGTCCTCCCACCTCAGCCTCTGAAAATGTTGGAATTACAGCCATGAGCCACCCACACCTGGCCAGAATTTTATTTTTTATAAAAAATGTTTTAACAATGAAATTCAGATTTGTGGTTATTGGGAGAACAGTAGAAGTCATTGAATGAGGAATCAATGAGCAGATTTTAAATTTGAAAACATAATTTTGTTAATTATGAAGAATGGATAGAATATGGCAAACCTGTTAGGGAACTATTGCAGTATCCAGGAAGACATGATGATAGCTTGAAATGTAGTTGTGTGAATGGATTCAAGAGATATTTAGAAGGAAACAGTATAATCAACCTGTTGTTGATAGGAAGAGTAACTCCTCAGAGTAATTGTGGGTAATGGAATACATGTTTCTACCATTTGCTGAGACAACACCAGAAGAGGACCAGATCGGTTTTTGGATATGTTGAATTTGAGGTGCCTTTTGAATGTCCAAATGGAAATGTCATGTAGGCATTTGAGTTTGAAATCAGAGGAGAGATCAGAGTTGGAACTCACACTTGGATTTTATTATATTGAGGTAGTAATTGCTGTGGGTGTGAATGAGATTAGCCAGAGCAAAGGAATATGGAAAGAGAAGAGCACTCCTGTATTTTGAGAAATTCCCCCTGTTTAATGTCCAGGTAGAATAATGAATCATTAAAGAAGCCTGCAAAGAACTGATTTCAGCAAACCTAGGACAGTGATTTATTAAAGAAGTTACTGTGTATTGCTTTCCTATGGCGGCTTTAACAAATTACCAGTTCTACTGGATTGAAACAACAGAAGTTTATTCTCGCAGTTCTGGAGGCCAGAAGTCTGACCTCAGTATTAGTAGGCTGGATTCAAGGTGTCTGTCACCAGGGCCATGCTCTCTCCAGCATCTCCAGGGGAGAATCAGTTCCTTTCCTCTTCCAACTTCTGTTGGCTGCTGGCATTCCTTGGCTTATCTCCACATCACTCCAGTTACTGCCTACACGGTCACATTGCCTCCTCCTTTTCTGTGTGTCTAATCTCCCTCTGCTTCTCGGACGGTTGTAATGACATTTAGGGCCCATAAGATAATCCAGAATAATCTCGTATCAGAATCTTTCATGACGTCTGCCAAAATTTCTCATAGAAGATAACATTCACAGGTTCCAAAGATTAGGACCCAGTATCTTCAGGGTAGCATTTTTGAACCTGCCACTCAAGGGAAGACAATGCTCTGAGGATTCAATTGATCAGCAATGTCAGGTGTTTCTGAAAGATTAAATGTGAATTGAAAAAGTCCAATCGGTGGCCTCGGAGAGTGGTGGCCTCAGAGAGTGGAAGCCAGATTAAGAGGTGTTAAGAGTTAATAAGATGCTTTGTAGCTAGACATTGCAAGATCTCTTGATTGCTTTTTCTCTGTGAGATGGAACTATTAGAGATTGAAATTTTGAAAAGAATGGAGAAAATTTGTGTTAGAGAGAATGGAAAGTAATTTTAACAAAGAGGCATTATTGTATTCTCATTGTATACTATTGATACCATGCATGAAATGATAGCTGATTCATCTGTCCTCTTGTGTTACTTTGTCCATTTGCACTTGGGCATAGCTATGGAGAAAGCAGCTTGCTGGGTTCATCTGGGGTTGGTATTTTGCAAGACAGGAATCTAAGGAATTTAGGATATTCATAAGAGTATTTTTAATAGGACAGAGCATGGAATTTAAATAGTCTGAGAAATAATCTAGTAAAGGGAAGATAGATGGGGAGAAGGTACAAAGTTTAGGGACCATCTGAGGTCAGTGTTCATATTGATGGTGGTAAAGCAAGCTACTAGGAAGGAGATTGCAGTACCTGAACTATGTTTTCTATGTAAGTAGGGCAGTTTCGGGTGATGACCAGATTCAGTTAGTGACCACAGGAATGGGTGGCCAGGGTTGGTGGAGGGATAGATTATTATAGATGAGCATATCAAACAACTCAAAGTCTGTGGTTTTGGAGAGTTTGTTCTCACAGATGTTGATATCACTCAGGATGATAGCAGGGCTTAGGGTAAAGAGGAAGACTTTAATTTGTATGAAAGTCATCAGTCAGTAAGAGGCTTGATTAGGGGACTGGTAGATGATAGTAACAAAGAGGGGAACTGGGTGTTATAACTGACTAAGGAGCAAGTTTTTGAGTATATGTCTTATAAGAGAGTTGGCGAATGATGGTAACAGTAAGGAGTAAGTAGGATGCCTATAGCATCATTTCAGAGAGCAGCATGAGAAGTGGCATTTTGAGATAGTACAAGATTTCATTCAAAGCAAAGAGGCAAAACATGCTTGAAAAAAAGGTTGAGGATACAGGTGTTCCTGACTCATGATGGTTCAACTTACAGTTTTTCAACTTTATGATGAGCTTATCAGGAAATAACACCATCATAAGTTGAGGATCATCTGGACTTAACAGTGGTTCGACTTATGAGTTTGCAACTTTTTAATTAGTTTATTAGGGTATTAAATGCACACTTGGAATGTAGCCCCATTGTAAGTTGAGGAACATCTGTATAGGGCAATTTGGAGCTGCAGTTTTAGTGGCTCCCTAGAAAGATTTGGGAGGGTTGGGGAAGAATGGTGGCCTGAGTTAAGGTCAGTGTGGAACTTCATGGGGATGATGGTGGGTATTTGGTTGGGCATTAAATATTTTCTTTGATGAAGTGAGGAATAGGAATCATGATGAATTTGTCTCACCCTTTTGTTTGGTATGGTTGGCACTAGACCCAGTGCCCAGAATACTTGGGTAGCTTGATGTAAGTAAAAGCTTCAGTTGATTGAAGTTTTTTTGTTTGTTTTGTTTTGTTTTTTTAAAGAGTCTTGCTCTGTCATCCAGGCAGAAGTGCAGTGGCACGATAATGGCTTACTGTATTCTTGAACTCCTGGGCTTAAGCTTTACTCCCACCTCAGCCTCCCAAGGAGCTGGTACTATAGGCACACACCACCACACATGGCTAATTTTTAAATGTTTATGATAGCTTCTCCCTATGTTACCCAGGCTGGTCTTGAACTCTTGGCCTCAAGCAGTCCTCTTGCCTCAGCCTCCCAAAATGCTGGGATTACAGGTGTGACCCTGGCCAGGACTGAAGTTTTGACTTGCTTTACAAGGCAAGCATTGCTGCTTTTGTAGGTTTTTGTTTCTAGTTTCAAGAGAAGGCAGTAGACAACAGGGATCCGGAAGTGAAAAGAGGTAGAGAAAATAAGGTGATACTATGCATAAAAATGTATGGGAATATGTGTAATAAATTTGTCAATTACAAACTTGGGTTATTTGATATGTTGGTTTGCAGTAGTTTGCATCCTCTACTGCTTACCTCTTGAACATTTTTGGTGTACCTCCAATCTGTCCCATTTAGCCAGGATTTACTTAAGGAATGCAAGTGAAATAATTGGTAAAATAGAACAATATCAGAGTAAACAAAGATCACATATTTTCACTCTAATTATGGGTCCCCTCTGTGACCCCAAGAAGCAACTGTAGTTGGTCACTTCTGAAAATCGTTACAAGGAAATACAGTCCAGATGTGACTTAGAAAGTCTAGGGTAACAGATTTGCTTTTTCTATATGCATTTTTAAACCTGCACAGATTTTGTCAGCTACTTTTGAGTTTATAGATTTTAGTGCTATTTATAACTCCGTGTGGCCTTTATTCCTAAAGAGTTACCACTGTTTAAGATGGTTGCCAGATTGGCCATCTGCTGTTTCCCACGAGTCATCGGTTTTTCATCAGGTACATAACCAAAGCATTTCTTCTTTTCAGTCCTTTTGGGGAGTTTCACATCAGTCCACTGTATAGAAGATGATAGAATATTTTGGTGGTGGCATTCTCAGCATACATATCTGAATTGGCAGACTGGTTTCTTACCGGGATCTCATTGTTGATATACTACCAACTTCCTAATGCTGCAAGATTAATCTTGAATAATTTAAATTCAAAATGTATTTTTAAAATATCTTCTATAAGCAAGGCTACAGACTGAATACTTTTAGAAATTTTAAAAAATTAATTAAAAATTTTCCACCGTCCAAATGCGTGTAGTTCTTGGGGAGATAATGTGTGTGTAAATATGCCCAAACTGTATAATTAGAATTACAAAGAGACAAGGAAAGGTAAAATGCTGTGTAAGAATTCAGGAATTCTGGGAGGCTGAGGCAGGAGAATGGCGGAATCCCGGGAGGCAGAGCTTGCAGTGAGCGGAGATCACGCCACTGCCCTCCAGCCTGGGCGACAGAGCAAGACTCCGTCTCAAAAAAAAAAACAAAAAAACAAAAAAACGCAAGAGTTCTAGATAAGATTGTGATGTGATTTTGCATATCTCGCATTCTGTCTTCCTCTTTGTCCACCGAAATCCAGGGAGAGTCAGTAAACAAAATCTAAGTAGATGCTTTCTAAAAGAAAATTATCTAAAACAAAGTGATACGGAAGGGTTAAAAGATTTTTTTTTTAATCCATGAATGCTTAAAGAAGATTGTGAAATTGCAAAAGAAACCAAGAATTGTAATAATATAAGATGCGGCAGAATTCAAGGCAGAAAACATTAAACAGAAAGGATCATTTTTTAATAGATCATAGTGGGAGATTTTAACCATTGTCTCTGAGAGTAAAGTATTCGGAAAATAAGCAAGACCATAGGAAATACTAAGAGATCTAGATAAACTTGTCAGGAACTTCCAGTTTCATTGCTTGACCCAATACTTCTGTGAATTACCCACTTTATTTCTTTATTGTTAACTCTCTCTTAACTACTGGGTACCTTCTCAATTTGGTTAATGAGTCAGTTGGAATACAGTTCTTGGGTTCTTCGACATTTTCTGGTAGAAAGTGAATCCTAAGTATTTTGTGAAATAAATTTCAAAGTTCTTGTAGAGTCATAAAGAGGCAGATGAATGAAATGAATTAGGCACATTTCTTTTGAGTCCAAGATCTAATTCTTTTCACACACACTCCCCTTTGCCTATCAAGCCTAACCATGAAGAAAATGATACATAAACTTCTAAATGAAGTGGTACAGATTTCTGCTTCCAAAATGGGGTAGATATACATTTCCATACTTTTCCCTATTATTCTTGCTAAGTAGAGCTAAAATCCCTGGACATTACATTTAACATAAGAAAACAGGAACGTAAGAAAACTGAAACATAAGAAAATAGAAAAGTGGAGAGAACTGGGTGGATCCCCTCAGGACCCACATAATATCACAGTAAAAATCCTGAGTTTTTTTTATTACCCCACGTATTTCAGAATGGGTGCAGAAAAGCTGGCAATCCAGAAATGTTGGACACAGACAAAAGCCCCAGGAAAAAAATGATCCTATTTAGCTATGGACCAGAAAAGGGGTAGCCTAGACAGAAAATAACCACTCCACTCCAGCCAAAGAACATAGAAGAGTCACCCTGATTAGCAAAGACCAAGTGAGGACCTAGACTTTCACAGTGTTTACGCTGTAACAAGACAACTCCTCACTCCATAGTGGCAGTGGAGCCAATATGGGAAGCAGTAACCATAGGCAGGGAGCCTGAATTCCCACCTTTGCTTAATATGAGTCTCTTCTTCCCTTAGCCCCCAAATTCTTTGGTATACAAAAGCCTAGTGAGGAACCTGCACTTCCACCCACTACTAGGCAGTTTTTCCACCAGAGCAATGTCAAAGGAAGCTTACTATAATGGAATATTTAAATTAGATCCAGTCACCTAATGTAATAACCCAAATATCCAAGTTTCAGTGAAAAAAAATCTCTCATACCAAGAACCAGAAAAGTGTCAGCTCGAATTAGAAAAGACAATTAATACATGCTAACACTGAGATAACACAGATATTAGAATTATCTGACAAGAATTTTTTTATTATTGTACTTTAAGTTTTGGGATACATGTGCAGAATGTGCAGGTTTGTTACGTAGATATACACGTGGCATGGTGGTTTGCTTCACCCATCATCCTGTCATCTACATTAGGTATGTCTCCTAATGCTATCTCTGCCCTAGCTCCCCACCCCCCAACAGGCCCCGGTGTGTGATGTTCCCCTCCCTGTGTCCATGTGTCCTCACTGTTCAACTCCCACATGTGAGTGAGAACATGTGGTGTTTGGTTTTCTATTCCTGTTAGTTTGCTGAGAATGTTGGTTTCCAGCTTCATCCATGTCCCTGCAGAGAACATAAACTCATCCTGTTTGATGGCTGCCTAGTATTCCATGGTATATATGTGCCACTTTTTATTTATCCGGTGTATTATTGATGGGCATTTGGGTTGGTTCCCAGTCTTTGCTGTTGTGAACAGTGCTGCAATAAATGTACATGTGCATGTGTCTTTATAGTGGAATGATTTATAATCCTTTGGGTATATACCCAGTAATGGGATTGCTGGGTCAAATGGTATTTCTGGTTCTAGATCCTTGAGGAATCGTCAACTGTCTTCCACAATAGTTGAACTAATTTACACGCCCACCAACAGTGTAAAAGCATTACTATTTCTCCACATCCTCTCCAGCATCTGTTGTTTCCTGACTTTTTAATGTTTGCCACTGTAACTGGCATGAGATGGTATCTCGTGGTTTTGATATGCATTTCTCTAATGACTAGTGATGATGAGCTTTTCTTTGTATGTTTCTTGGCTGCATAAATGTCTTCTTTTGAGAAGTGTCTGTTCATATGTTTTGCCCACTTTTTGATGTTTTTTTTTTTTCTTGTAAATTTGTTTAAGTTCCTTGTAGATTCTGAATATTAGTCCTTTGTCAGATTGCAAAATTGCAAAAATTTTGCAAACATTTTCTCCCATTCTGTAGGTTGCCTGTTCACTCTGATCATAGTTTCTTTTGCTGTGCAGAAGCTCTTTAGTTTAATTAGATCCCATTTGTCAATTTTGGTTTTTGTTGCCATTGCTTTTGGTGTTTTAGTCATGAAATCTTTGCCCATGCCTGTGTCCTCAATGGTATTGCCTAGGTTTTCTTCTATAGTTTTTATGGTGTTAAGTCTTACATTTAAGTCTTGAATCCATCTTGAGTTAATTTTTGTATAAGGTGTAAGGAAGGGGTCCAGTTTCAGTTTTCTGCATATGGCTAGCCAGTTTTCCCAACATCATTTATTAAGTGGGGAATCCTTTCCCCATTGCCTTTGTCAGGTTTGTCAAAGATCAGATGGTTGTAGACGTGTGGTGGTGTTTCTGAGGCCTCTGTTCTGTTCCATTGGTCTATATATCTGTTTTGGTATCGGTACCATGCTGTTTTGGTTACTGTAGCTTTGTAGTATAGTTTGAAGTCAGGTAGTGTGATGCCTCGAGCTTTGTTCTTTTTGCTAGGATTGTCTTGGCTATATGGACTCTTTTTTGGGCACGTGCAAAGACACGCATAGGCTCAAAATAAGGGGATGGAGGAATATTTACCAAGCAAATGGAAAGCAAAAAAAAAGCAGGGGTTGTGATTCTAGTCTCTGATAAAACAGACTTTAAACCAGCAAAGATAAAAGAAGACAAGGGCATTACGTAATGGTAAAGGGATCAATGCAACAAGAAGAGCTAACTTTCCTAAATATATATGCACCCAATACAGGAGCACCCAGATTCATAAAGCAAGTTCTTAGAGACCTACAAAGAGACTTAGACTCTCACACAATAATAGTGGACGATTTAATACCCCACCGTCAATTTTAGACAGATGAATGAGACAGAAAATTAACAAAGATACCGAGGAGTTGAATTCAGCTCTGGACCAAGCAGACCTAATAGACATCGATAGAACTCTCCACCCCAAATCAACAGAATATACACTCTTCTCAGCACCACATCACATTTATTCTAAAATTGACCACATAATTGGAGGTAAAACACTCCTCAGCAAATGCAAAAGAGTGGAAATCATAATCTCTCAGACCACAGTGCAGTCAAATTAGAACTCAGAATTAAGAAACTCACTCAAAACCACACAACTGCATGGAAACGGAATAACTTGTTCCTAAATGACTACTGGGTAAATAACGAAATCAAAGCAGAAATAAAGATGTTCTTTGAAACCAGTGAGAACAAAGACACAATGTACCAGAATCTCTGGGACAGCTAAAGCAGTGTTTAGAGGGAAATTTGTAGCACTAAGCGCCCACAGGAGAAAACAGGATTTAAAATGGACACCCTAACATCACAATTAAAAGAACTAGAGAAACAAGAGCAAACAAGTTCAAAAGCTAGCAGAAGACAAGAAATAACTAAGATCAGAGCAGACCTGAAGGAGATAGAGACATGGAAAACCCTCAAAAAAATCAATGAATCCAGGAGCTGATTTTTTGAAAAGATTAACAAAATAGACCGCTAGCCAGACTAATAAAGAAGAAAAGAGAAAAGAATCAAATAGACACAATAAAAAGTGATAAAGGGTATATCACCACTGATCCCACAGAAATACAAACTACCATCAGAGAAGGCTATAAACACCTCTATGCAAATAAACTAGAAAATCTAGAAGAAATGTAGAAATTCCTGGACACATATACCCTCCCAGGACTAAACCAGGAAAAAGTTGAATCCCTGAATAGACCAATAACAAGTTCTGAAATTGAGGCAGTAATTAATAGCCTGCTAACCAAAAAAGCCCAAGACCAGACAGATTTCACCAGAGGTACAAAGAGGAGCTGGTACTATTCCTTCTGAAACTACTCCAAACAGTAGAAAAAGAGGGACTCCTCCGTAACTCATTTTATGAGGCGAGCATCATCCTGATACCACAACCTTACAGAGACACAACAACAACAACAACAAAATTTCAGGCCAATATCCCTGAAGAACGTTGATGCGAAAATCCTCAGTAAAATACTGGCAAACCAAATCCAGCAGCACATCAAAAAGCTTATCCACCACGATCAAGTCTGCTTGATCCCTGGGATGCAAGGCTGGTTCAACATATGCAAATCAATAAACATAATCTATCGCATAAACAGAACCAACAACAAAAACCACATGATTATCTCAGTAGATGCAGAAAAGGCCTTTGACAAAATTCAGCAGCCCCTCATGCTAAAAACTCTGAATAAACTAAGTATTGATGGAACATATCTCAAAATAGTAAGGGCTATATATGACAAACCCGCAGCCAATATTGTACTGAATGGGCAAAAACTGGAAGCATTCCCTTTGAAAACCGGCACAAGACAAGGATGCCCCTCTCAGCGCTCCTATTCAACATAGTATTGGATGTTCTGGCCAGGGCAGTCAGGCAAGAGAAAGAAATAAAGGGTATTCAGTTAGGAAAAGTGGAATTCAAATCGTCTCTATTTGCAGATGACGTGATTGTATATTTAGAAAACCCCATTGTCTGAGCCCAAAGTCTTAAGCTGATAAGCAACATCAGCAAAGTCTTAGCATACAAAGTCAGTGTGCATAAGTCACAAGTATTCCTATACACCAGTAATAGACAAACAGAGAGGCAAATCATGAGTGAACTCCCATTCACAATTGGTACAAAGAGAATAAAATACCTAGGAATACATCTTACAAGGGATATGAAGGACCTCTTCAAGGAGAACTGCCAACCACTGTTCAAAGAAATAAGAGGGGACACAGACAAATGGAAAAACATTCTGTGCTTATGGATAGAAGAATCAGTATCATGAAAATGGCCATACCGCCCAAAGTAATGTACAGATTCAATGCTGTCCCCATCAAGCCACCATTGACTTTCTTCACAGAATCAGAAAAAACAACTTTGAATTTTTTTTTTTTTTTTTAAAAAGACAGAGCCTCACTCTGTCACCCAGGCTGGAGTGCAGTGGCATGATCATAGCTCACAGCAGTCTCCAACTCCTGGGCTCGAATGATCCTCCTGCCTCAGCCTCCTGGGGTCTCACTATGGTGCCCAGGCTGGTCTCAAACTCCTGGGCTAAGCGATCCTCCTGCCTTAGCCTCCCAAAGTGTTGGGATTATATGCATGAGTCATGGCACCTAGCCCTGGCAAGAATTTTAAAGGATTCATCAAGACAGTGCTTCAACAAGCAGTTATGAACATGCTTGAAATAATGAAGAAAAAAAAGGGAAATTTTCAACGTAGAGTCTCAGCAAATACATGTATAAGGAAAAACCAATTGGAAACTTTACCACTGAAAAATACAGTAACAAAAATAAAATCTTAATGGGTAGACTGTAACAAAACTGACACAAAAAAAGAAGACACAGATCATCAGGAGTGAAATAAGAGATATAGGTTGAGTATCCCTCATCTGAAATGCTTGGGTCCAAAAGTGTTTCAGATTTCAGATTTTTTTCATATTCTGGAATATTTGCGTTGGTTGAGCATCCCAAATTCAAAAATCCAAAATCTAAAAATGCTCCAGTGAGCATTTGCTTTAAGTGTCTTGTTGGTACTCTTAAAGTTTCAGATTTTGGAGCATTTCAGATTTCAGATTATCAGATTTGGGATGCTCCACCGCTCTGGAGCCTGTGGACATGAAAATGATACTATTTTTAAAAATCTACACAAATAAATTTGACAGCTTTGATGAAATTAAGTTTTCAGAAAGTACAACGTGCTGCAAGTCACTCAGTATGGCATAGATAATTTGAATAGTGCCATAACTTAATAGAACCTTATAATTTTAAAATGAAACTAGGCCCAAATGATTTCAATGGAGAATTCCAACAAAGGCTTAAAGAAGAATTTACACTATTTCTGTGTAGTCTCTGCCAGAAAATAAGGCAATACTTCCTAATTCATTTATGAAATCAATATTATTTTGCTACCAAAAGCAAAGACAATACCAAAGGAAAAAAAAAAAACTACCAATACAGACCAACTCCTTTGTAAGTATAGCTGTAGATAATTCTTAACAAAATGTTAATCAGTATAATCCAATGGTATATAAATAGAATTAAACACCATGGCCAAGTGGACTTTATTTCAGGAATGCAAGATTGATTCAACATTTGAAAATCTGTCAATGTAATCTATCAATGTAACCGTATTAACAGGATCATGAAGAAAATACCATGTGAAATGCTATAGAAGCATTTGACAAAATTCAATACCATTTATGATTAAAACTCTTAGAAAACTAGGAATAGAAGGAAACTTCCTCAACTGAATAAAGAACATCTATAGAAAATAGTTAGCGTCATACCTGATGAAAGACTGAATGCTTTCCCCTTGTGATTGGAAACAAGGTGACAAGGATGCACACTCTCACAACCTTTATTCAACAAAATATTGGGAGTTCCAGCCAGCACAGTAAAACAAGTAGGGGAAAAGGCCTGACAGTTGGAAAGGGAGAAATGAAACACCTTCCTTTTTGCCTATGACTTGATCATCTGTTTAGAAAATCCTAAGTAATCTACAAAAAATCTGTGGAACTAATAAGTGAATGTAGCAGGATCACAAGATACATTTTAAAAAATGAATTTCTCTATGCTAACAATGAACTTGTGAAAACCAAAATTTAAAATGAAATACTATTTGGAATCACTAAAAAAAAAAAAAAAAAAAAAAAACAGTGAAATACCTAGGTACCAATCTAGGTATCAGTCTAACAAGACATGCATAGGACTTGTTGGATGAAAACTATCAAATGTTGATGAAAGAACTCAAAGACCCAAATGAATGGAAAGACATACCGTGCTCATAGATTGGAAGACTTACCATGTTATAAATGTCTATTTTCCTAAAATAGGTACACAAGTTTAACAAAATTTCGGCAGGTTCTTTTTGTAGATATAGACAAAATTATCCTAAGATTTATATGAAAAGATAGAAGAACTAGAGTAGCTAGTTTTTCATACAATTTTGAAAAAAGATGAGGTGGGAGGAACCACTCTATACTCAATTTCAAGACTTATTATAAAGATAGTATAATTAAGACAGTGTAGTATTAGCAGACAGATAGACACATAGGTCAGTGGAACAGACTAGAAACCCAGAAATAGCTCCACACAAGTAAAACCAATTGATTTTGACAGAGGTACAAAAGAGACTCAGTGGAGGAAAGTGGCCTATCCAAATGGTACTGGCACATTTGGATAGCCATAGGCAACCAAATGAACCTTGACCTAAACCTTGTGCAAAAATTAACCCCAAGTGGATCATAGATCCTAAATGTAAACCCTACAGCCATAAAACTTAAAACATGGGGGAAAAAACTCTCTGGGACATTTGTGATTCATTTGTATCATGGAATCCTACTCAGCAACAAGAAGGGAATGTGATGTATATGCAACTATTTGGAGAACTCTTAAAGACAATTTGCTGCTGAGTGAAGAAAGGTCAACTCAAAAAGTCACATATGTATGACTGCATTTATATAACATTCTTGAAATGACAGAATTACAGACATGGAGAACAGATAACAGATTAGTTGTTGCCAGGGATTAGGGATGGGGTTATGGGAACAGAGAGGGAAGTGAATGTGACTATAAAGCAGGTAGTCTTTGTGATGATGGAACAGTTTTGTATCTTGATTGTGGTTGGTGGTAGTGACACAAATCTACACGTGATAAAGCGATACATACCTATGCACACACACTGCACTAATGTCAATTTCCTAGTTTTGGTTTTATACTATAGTTCAGTAAGATGTAACCATGGGGGATACTGGGTGCAGGGTACAGGGGACCTCTTTTACTATCTTCGGAACTTCCATTTTTTAAAAATTATCCTAGCTAAAGCATCAAGTAAAAGTTTTTCAGAGAGAAAAAACAAAACAAAACAAACAAACAAAAAAAAAAACAAGGAAAGGGAAGGTACAGGATGTCTGGGAAATTGTCTGTGACATTTAAACTGGTTTTTATCCAAAGGGCATTTGCCAAATCTGGTAAACTTAAGTTTCCTTTCCTCAGCATCAGAGAGCATTGAGGAACCTGAGGAAATAATAAGGTCTTTCTTCCTGGGGTGATGAATCTGATAGGTTCTTCCTCTTCACCTTAAAGCTGAGACTCAGCTAAACTGGAAACCACCACCAATCCCACCATCCTTCAAGATTGCAGGGAAAATTGATTTTCTGCATGCTTCTTAGTTTTAATGTGCATCAGAATCACATGGAGGACTTGTTAAAACAAAGATTGCTGGGCAACATACCCAGAGTATAAGATTCAATAGGTTTGGGGTGAGGCTTTTAAAATTTGTACCTCTAATAAGTTTCCAGATGATGGTGATTTTGCTGGTTGGGAACCACACTGCAAAAATTATTTGTATAGCTAAAACCTTGTTGGAGTGAATATGGAGGCAAGATTACTGCTGAGAATTTTAAGTGACCAGCTGACCCTTGTGTAATTTGCAGTGTGAATTTAATGCTGTGTAAGTGATCTTTAAAAAAAAAAAAAAAAAAAAAAATTCCCTAGGATAGTTTATCCCCATCATGGCAGTATTCATAGACTGGCAGTGAGTATCCCCAGACTCTTGTAGAAGCAAATACAGATTCTCTTTGGAGAAACTCATCTCCATCCCAGGGTTGAAAGTTTTCATAGAAATAAAATTCTAAGTAAGTAGAACAACTGATAATCAAAAATAAAAACATAAAGAAACTAAGCACTGTGAGCAGGAGTCAACAGCAGACCTGCTAGAAAATAGGAATAGGCAGATACAGAATATGAAATAAGTGTTTCATGTGTTTCAACAAAAGACAAGTTAAAAATATGTTCCAAGATTCAGAAACTATAAAGAATATTCAGAGATTTTTAAAAATAGTATTTATACAATTGAAAATTATAGTAGTTGAAACTTTATTAAAAATCCTCAATAGATGAATTTAACTGCAGATAATATAAACTCAAAAAAGGAAATAAGGAACTGAATAATTACTTAACAAGCATTCAAGAGAAACAGTTGAAAAGAATGAAAGAGAAGTTGTACGTATTTAAAAATAAATATTTGTCTGAATGGTCTTCTGTAAGAGAGAATGGGAGACAATAGTTAAAAAATAATGGCTAAGAATTTTCTACAACTCGTGAACAACACTAAACTATAATTTCAAGAAGCACAGGAACCTAAGGTGGTTAAATAGATAAATTCTCACTTAGCCTTGTTACAATAAAATAGCAGAACACCAAAGACAAAGAAAAGATCTTTGACATATTTGGGGAGGAAGACAGATTTACCATTAATAAGGTCACACCCAGAAGACAGGGGAACATTTTCTTAAAATAAAAATCTAGAATTTTATACTAAGAGAAAAAATCCAGGGAAATTCTTACGTTTCTTGCAGACAAAAACTGAGCATTTGCAATTGGGGAGTCTTCACTCAAAATTTAGGATTGTGTACTCTAGGCAGGAAGAAAGTGACTCTCAGATGGGAGACCTGAGATACAAGATCACAAAGCATAAGAGTAGTAAATATCTTAGTAAAGCTAAAGAAACATTTTCATAAAACTAATCATTTTCATAGGCTTTAAACATATTAATATATATGCCAATGATAGCATGTAAGTCAGAAGGATGAATGGAGTTTCTATAAGGTATTTGTGGGGACAGTAAAGATACATAACTTTTCGGAGTCTAAAGTTAATCAACATGTATGTCATAATAAAGAACAGCAGATAGAAGAAATAGAAGTAATAACTTGTGAAATAACATAGAGGATGAAATAAGGGAAAATATGAAATCCAAAAGGAGAAAAACCCAGAAACTCATAGTTCACAGATTAAGTAGAAAACAAAGTGATGGATATAAATCCAGATATATCATTAACTACATTAAATGTAAAATGAATTAAGCTCCAATTAGTTTGAGTGGCCTACTGAATTTTTACAATCCAACTATGTGGCCTGGCGTGGTGGGTCATGCCAATAATCCCAGAACTTCAGGAGGCCGAGGCGGGTGGATCACTTGAGGTTAAGAGTTCAAGACCAGCCTGGCCAACATGGTGAAACCCCGTCTTCACTAAAAATACAAAAATTAGCTGGTTATGGTGGCATGTGCGTGTAATCCCAGCTGCTTGGGAAGCTGAGGCAGGAGAATAGTTTCAACCTGGGAGGTGGAGGTTGCAGTGAGCTGAATTTGCACCACTGCACTCCAGCCTGGGTGGCAGAGAGACTCCATCTCAGGAAAAAAAAAAAAATAATAATAATAATAATAATAATAATTTAAAGCAGTTGAAAGTAAAAGGATGGAAAAAAGATATATCGTGCAAATAGTAACATAGGTTTTAAAGGCAAAAATTGGATTGTTTTTTGCACTGATAAAAGGTAACACTTCGATAGGAAAATAGGAATGTAAATTTCACATATTTAATGCTATGATTACAAAGTATATGATGCAAACAAAATACCAGGAGGAAAAAGACATTCATAATCACAGTTGGAGGGTTTTTAGGCTTGTCTCATTAACTGATAGAACAAGCAGAGAATACACTGACATAAACCTTGTTTTACAAGTATTCTTTAATCTGTTTCACATCTGTAACATCTGTAGTCACATCTTATTTTTCACCACTCATAATTGGTTTTCTGTGCCTTCTTTCTTTTTGTTTAGTCTTGCAAACACCAAATAGTAAAGGCCGCTATCTTTATGGTTTGCTAAGAATAATCAGTGATAAGTGAACATACCAGAGAGTTCATCATTTTTGTTTGTTTTTTGAGACAGGGTCTTGCTCTTTTACCTATGCTGGAGTGCAGTGGCATGATCAAGGCTCATGCAGCCTTGACCTCTCAGGCTCAGGTGATCCTCCCACCTCAGCCTCCCAGGTGGAAGCTGGGACTACAGATACATGCCACCACATCTGGCTAAATTTTGTATTTTTTAATAGAGATGGGGTTTCACCATGTTGCCCAGGCTGGTCTCGAACCCCTGGGCTCAAGCAAGGCATCCACCTCGGCCTTCCAAAGTGGTGGGGTTATAGGTTACACTGCACCTGGCCATCAATCTTATTTTTTAAAATCTTTTAATTATAAAATACACATAACAAATTTTTTATTTGTTTAGTACATTTAGAATGTTGTGCATCCATCACCACTGTATAGTTCCAGGACATTTTCATCACCGCAAGAGGAAACCCTGTATCCATTACGTAGTCACTCCTCATTGCCCTGTCCCATTCCCTTCCTGGTAACCACTAATCAGCTTTTTGTCTCTATGGGTTTGTCTTTTTTGGATATTTCATGTTAATGGAATCATAGACCATGTACCTGGTTTACTTCACTTAGCACAATGTCATCAAGGTTCATCCATATCGTAGCAGGTATCAGTACTTTGTTTCTATCTACCACATTTTGTTTATCTAGTCATTAGTTGATGAACCTTTGGACGTTGCTACCTTTTGGCTGTTGTAAATAGTGCTGCTATGAACATGTGTATCCACAGTTTTGTTTGAGTATCTATTTTCCGTTCTTTTGGATATATACCCCTGACTGGAATTGCTGGGTCATATAGTAATTCTATGTTTTACTTTTTGAGGTACCCAGCAAACTGTTTTTCATAGCAGTTGTACCATTTTATATATTTCTACCCGTGTGATATACAAGGTTTCTAATTCTCCACATCCTGGTCAGAGCTTGTTACTTTCTTTTTGATTATATTAGTAGTCATCATAGTGGATATGAAGTGGTGCCTTATGGTTTTGATTTGTATTTGCCTCATGGCTAATGATGTTGAACATCTTGTAACATACTTGTTGGCTGTTTTGGGTTTGTCTTTTTTGTTGTTGAATTGTAAGAGTTCTTTCCTGTTTTGGATGCAAGACCTTTGTCAGATACATGAGTTGCAAATATTTTCTCCTCTTCTGTGGGTTGTCGTTCCACTTAGTAATGTCCTCTGATGTACAAAAGTTTTTAATATTGGCAAAGTCTAATTCATCTGGTTATTTTTCTTTTGTTGCTTGTGCCTTTGATGTCATATCTACAAAACCGTTGCCAAATCCCGGGTCTAAAAGATTTACCCCCCTGTCTTGTCTTCTAAGTGTTTTATAGTTTTAGCTTTTATATTGGGTCTTTGATCCATTTTTGAGTTAATTTTTGAACATGGTATAGGTAACAGGCTAATGTATTCTTTGTACATGTTGGCTATGTAGTTGGCACCATTTGTTGAAGATACTGTTCTTTCCCTGTTGTCTTGACATCCTTGTCAAAAATCAATTGACCATTGATACATGGGTTTACTTTGGGACTGGCACCATTTGTTGAAGATACTGTTCTTTCCCTGTTGTCTTGACATCCTTGTCAAAAATCAATTGACCATTGATACATGGGTTTACTTTGGGACTTTCTGTTCTATTCCATTGATCTATATGTCTGTCCTTATGCCAGTACCATACTGTTTTGATTACTGTTACTGTGTTGTACGTTTTGAAGTCAGAAAGTATGAGTCCTCCAGCTTTATCTTATAAAAAACTCGACTTTTGGATTTGCTGATTCTTCTACTATTTTGTTTCATTAATTTGTGCTCTCATCTCATCTTCATTATTTTCTTCCTTTTACTATATTATTTGGGTTGATATTATTGCTCTTTTCCTAACTAGTTCAAATTATTATTTATTAGCTTATTAACTTTTATCTTTTTTAAAAATAGCACATTTTAAGTGTGTAAATTTTCTTCAGTATACTGAATCAGCGGATCCACAGGTTTTCATTTTTAAAATTAATTTATCTCAGTTTTCATTTTTAGTAGTTTTCTGTTTATGATTTGGTGTTGTAATTCAGATACATTTAGTTTTGGCATTTTTTAAAAGCTTGTTACACATAGTTTTTTTGTAAGCTGTGATTATTTGAGTGTTTAAGTTCTTTGCAGGCCTTTTTCTCTTGTCTGTGTTAAAAGTTTCTTGACAAAGTTTGGGGCACTAGCCCTATCAGATATCAAGATACATTATAAAATGAAAATAATTAAACATTGTGATATTGGTACAAAGATAGAAAATAGACAGTGGAAAGAATAGAGAACCCGGAATCACCTATTCCCTGCCTATTTGAATACTTTCTATACGACGGAACACCATTGCAGATCACTAAGGAAAGGGCTTCAATGACTTGTGCTAGGATAATTGGATAGACACATGGAAAAAAATAAATTGTATACCTTCCTCACATCATATAAAAATCAGTTCCAGGTTGAATAAATACTTCTATGTAAAAGCCAACAACTATATAAAGCTTTTAATAATATAAAGAGCATGTTATCCATGATTTTGAGGCTGGAAAGATTCTTAATCAAGACACAGAAAGCATCAAAAGGATTGATCAGTTCAGCTACATTGTTTTGGAACTTGTCTTTGCCAGAAAACTTTATAAGCGGAGTAAGACAACAACCCTCCAACTAGAGAAGATATTTGCAACACATAATTGAGAAAGAGCTGTTATAAATTAGCCGGGTTTGGCAGCGTGCACCTGTAATCCCACTTTCTTGGGAGGCTGAGGCACCAGAATCACTTGAACCTGGGAGGTGTAGGTTGCTGTGAGCCGAGATCATGCCACTGCACTCCAGCCTGGGCTACAAAGTAAGACTCTGTCCAAAAGAAAAGAAAAAAGAAGAAGGTGTAAAGAACACGAACAATTGAACTAGAAAGAGACTTCAAAAAGAGGAAAACTGAAAGAAAAGTATACAGAAAAGATGCCCAGTCTCCTTAGTATTTAAGAGAAGTGCAAACTAAAACCAAATGAGGTATTAGTTACATTTAAAAGTCTGTCAATTCCATGATAGTGTTACCCCTTTGGAAAATAGTTTTTTTATCACCTAAAAAAGGTGAACACCTGCCTATCCTGTGAGCCAGCAGATTAACTCCTAGATACCCTAGAAGTTAGGGTAAATAACTCTAGAAAAGCATTAGCATATGTGTGGGGGAGGCATCTACAAGAATATTCATAGCAGCATTTTTTATCATAGCCTAAAATTGGAAACAACCTAAATATCTCTCAGTAGTAGATTGGATAAACTAGTATATTCATGTAGTGGAGTATCATTCCACAGGCCCAATTTGTGAACTACAGCCACACACATTCATACATGCATGTATCACAGTTATAAAGGCAAGTGAAATAAGCAAATTGCAAAAGGATGTGTATGCCATGATTTCTTTTATATGAAGTTTGGTAAGAGCCAAAACCAAAAAAGATGACTGGGTTAAATACTTAGAGTGTGAAGTTATAGAGAAAAGCGAGGCAATGATTTCCACAAACTTTAGGATAAATGGTACCTCTTGGGTGTGAGAGGAGGAGATGATTATGGGGGGAATTTTAAGGCGATGGTTACACTGATGTTCATTCTTTTTTTAAGTGTATGTATATACAGAATACACTTTGTTATGTAATAGTTTTCATAAGATGCGTTTTTTGTACATTTTTATCCCAGTTATCTGTAATCATGATGAAGTGGTTGATTTTTTTTAAAGGAAAATATAAATAACCAAAATCAATAAAAAGGAAAAGACCAGAATTGATTAATATTATGGAAACGGCATCAGACCAGCTACTTTTATACGTGAATTCTATCAAGGAACCTGACCCACTTTTTAGAGTTCCACTTTTGTATTTCCATAACTCTGTTGCATATTACCCCCGATCACATTAATAGGGTCTCCAAATTAACATGTCTAAATCAGTGTTTTTATCCTTTTGCTTTTCCAAGGTGTCACTTGATAGTCTGTTCTTGGTTGACTTCCCTTAGTTGACTTATGACTGCCTCTGTAATTATCTTAGAATGATTGCATTTTCCTTATGTTCTCAGCTGTTTTCGACTTCCCTCCTACCCCAATCTCTTATTGCTCCACAGGACCTCGTGTCCTTTTCTAGGGTGAAAACAGCCACTGAACATGAATTATTTCAGTTTACCTTTCCTAGGCTTGAATGCTTCCCTATTGCTTTCAGAATAATACTTATACTTTTAAAAAAGGAAGTATATTATAGCTTCATCACTTTCACACTTTAAAGCAAATAAAGTTTTTACCACTTCATACTACTAACATTGCTCTCTCGTACTGTTATACTTCTCTAAGTTTTCTTTCCTACCCTGATGGCTGTTGTTGTGCATTTCTTCTTTCATCCTTGCATTTCTTCTTTCTTTTCCCTGGGAGGTAGCGGGGAGCTTACATACAGGTCTTCCCTAAGGTGCTCTCCTTAGTCTGCATCTTTCTTCTTACTAATTTGTATGTGAAATGAGAATTTATATGACACAGTAAGTATGTTTTCTACTTGGGTTAATAATATCACTACCCTTCCTGGCATGCAGACTGAAATTTTTTGAGTTCTATCTTCTTCCTCATTGCTTCTATAGCCAGTTGACTAGCAAATTTCATTTATTTTTTCCAAAACTTCAGAAAATTTTCCTCATTTTCATTGATGTGACCAGCTTTATTTGCCTTGCTTAGTGTCCTCAGATGTGGTTTGCCAGTGGTCTGTGATGCAAAAGTAAATTCATCGTACCTTTTTCTATCTTTATTTCCTGCAGTGGATCCTTCATGAAACCTGTATGCCCAGTAAAATGGAATATTTTTCTTTGACAGTTGCTGGTTTTGCTCTGTTCTTTCCTCTCACTATTCATTCCCTTCACCACATCCCCCATCCTTTCTACCTCTTTTCTCCTTACGCAATGAATCTTAGAAAGAAAGATACGGAAGTGAAAATTATCTTTTTTTCAGGCCAAATTCTTAGCTTCAGAGATACCTGTAGCATTTCATTTGTATCTTTTCTGACCCCTGTTTCTGCCTTGCTTTAAAATGAACTTGAGTGTTTTATTTCCACTAACAAGTTTCTCTATTTCTTGGGATCAGGGAGTTATCTTTGTGTTCCAGACTCAGAAGAGGAAATCATATACTGTTCATGTGAATTAATGGGAAAAAATATAAACCAAACAACCACATTTTCTTTTTATTAGCCTCTATTGGGGGGAGGGGCAGGAAGTGGGCGGGGATTTCTAAAATCATTAAATTTTAGTTAAGAGCGATCTTACCACTAATTTATTCCAAGACCATAGTTTTATGGATGAGAAAAATGTGCCTCCAAAATTTAAGTGGATTACACAGTATCACACTGCTCACATAATTTGTGGTTTCCACAATTTTATTAGTTTTTTTTTTTTTTTTTTTGAGATAAAGTTTCACTCTTGTTGCCCAGGCTGAAGTACAATGGCGTGATCTTGGCTCACTGCAACCTTCACCTCCCGGGTTCAAACATTTCTCCTGCCTCAGCCTTCTAAGTAGCTGGGATTACAGGCGCCTGCCACCATGCCCAGCTGATTTTTGTATTTTTAGTATGGATGGGGTTTCACCATGTTGGGCAGGCTGGTCTCAAACTCCTGATGTCATGATCCGCCTGCTTCGGCCTCCCAAAGTGGTGGGATTACAGGCGTGAGCCACCACACCCAGTCTGGTATTTATTTTTTAGAAATGGGGCTCACTATGTTGTCCAGACTGGAGTGCATTGGCTACTCACTGACCTGAACATAATGCACTGCAGCCTTGAACTCTTAGCGTCTAGCCATCCTCACGCCTCAGCCTCCTGAGTACTGAAATTTGTAAGGTCATTTTGCCTTCAGTCCCACATGGGAGCAGGAGTCCTAGGTGAGCTGGAGTTGCCATAACCATAACTGAATGTGAGTCCCCAGGCAGAAAGGTAACCTTTTCTTTATATGAGCTCATAGAAATTCATTTATCTATTCCTATTTCCCTTTTCTCTCCACCTTTTACTGCCTGCTGTCTTCCTTCAGACTCTGGTAGCTGGAGACGGTAAGAAATCTTTCTTATTTTCTGTAATGTGTTTTATAAATTACATGTAGTCTAATGATTATATATGGTTTTAAGAAAAATACCGTAAAGGAAGAGTGTTTGTCCTTAGTTTTCATCTTTAGTTATCCATAAAATCTGAATTCTGCCCTGAAAAATTTGTTGTCATTGTATTTTTCATCTTTCCTCGATATCTACTTGTTAGTTCAATACTGTCTTTTATCAGTTTTAATGTACTGTTCCCCAGAACATATTTGTTACTGTTTTCATAGAGAATTGAGCAGAATTCCTACAGAATTAAACTTACTTTTTTATCCATCCACTAGATGGCTCAAGTGCACCACTTTGGCAGCTCAGATTGATCCTTGCTTGCTTTGCTTGTGGTTTCTACTTTGAGTACTGCTTGCTTTTTAAAAACTGGATGAGCCCTTATCTGAACCCAGCCTTACATATATGTGATGGCAGATTCCCTCACATTTTCTGATTATTTACAGACTTCTGAAAAGCTGGTGAAGTGTTCTTCATATCAGAAGTAAAAAGTGCATTACAGTGCTTAGAAGATTTTGTTTTTTTGCTTTCAAGTTATTTTGGACTTTAATTCAATTCAATTGCTAATAATCTGTTTAGATTTCCTCGAACTGGGCATGCAGTTAATAATTCATCCATTTCTTCCTGATTCATAGTCATTTGAAGTCATTTTCTAGCACACGGTGGTACTTCAGGAGTTTTTGAGGCACACAGGGCTATTTGCTTCAGTTCTGTAGTAATATTTATTGAGTGCTTTTGTGCTTGGCATTGTGTGGGCCAGTGGAGGGGAAATACCAGGATGACTAAAGAAGATATGTTCATCAGCAAGGAGCCCACTGCGTTAATTCGTTTCCTTAAGTTTCTTTTTTTATTATTATTTTTTTTTTATTATTTTTCCTGAAAGCACATTGGTATCTTGAGTTTTTGAAGCCAAATAATGAGTAAAATGAAATGGCTTATGTTTGTAACCAACCCTGAGGATAATTTTGTTTTTGACATTGTCCCTGTTGATATTGCCTGAAAATAAAAACTTAAAAACAATAACTGAATTCTTTAGAAATATTTTATGCTTATGGCTTTCTGTTTTGAGTTGTTAAGTAAAAAGGAAAGGGAATTAAGATAGGTTGAATGCTTATCATGTGCCAGTTTCTTACTTAATTTGATGCTGTCAGTAATTTGGAAGATAAGTACAAATATCTCTGTTTACAAATGAAGAAACTAAGGAATCAGAAATTGCCCAGAATCAAAGAACTAGTAAGTTAGAGAGGCAAATTCTGGACCTCTTTGTGATATCAAGGGTTGTTTTTTATTTTTTTTGCCCAAGAGAAAATAATTATTTTCTGAAATGGCAGAAACATTTGTAATATCAACTAGTTGGATACTTTCTTATTCTAAAGACAGAAAACGCCAAACAAAGAATCAATTGCCTCTCACAGTTGATCTTTGAGATTATAAACAAATATTCTTGTCAAACTAGAGCAGTCATACTGGTATCTCTTTTACAGATACCTTTAGAATGATAGCAAACACTATAAAATTGATTTTTTCCAGAGAAAGCGTTTGCACCTAATCTTATTTTTGAGGAATAATTACTGAATTATTTTGTCAGTTTGAAAATACAGTGTACGATTTAAAGGAGAATGGCAAGTTGTTGAAGTAAATACACATTATTTACAATATTATAACTAGATTACATTACAAATATTGTAACAACAATTTGTCTTTATATGGTTCCCTTGATTTCTCTTTATTGTTTAAGGGTCCTTGTAGCTAAGGTTTGTAAAACAAGAAATATGGCTGTTTGCCAGTGTTCTTAAGGAAACAAGAGTGAAGTAAAGCAAACAATACAAAAGGGGTTTGTTTAAAGGATGTACTTAATTTCTCTGTGGCTATGGTATCATTTTTCTGGCTCTGTTGTCTTTGTCCTTTTTCACTGCATCAGAGAACAGCCATTAGGTACATATCCTTCAAAGTTTTAAAAGTTGAAATTGTACTTTCACAAATATTAAAACAAAAAATAACCAGTACTGCGGACTGAACCCAAAGATATTTAAGATAAATATCTTCCCATTAGTGTAAATTTGTATCCTCCATATCACCCTAGAAATTTTCGTACACATTGACTAGATGTATTGATATTTTTGTTCCTTTTTTTGTATTATCAGATATTGCCATCAGTATTATTGCCGTATTTACACAATATTGACTTGTATGGAAATTCCAAACCTTTGCCAACTCTTGATAACCAAGATAACTATAAACTAAAAGAGTTATTATCCCATCTTTTGAGAGAAATGTAAAATTATTCATTTATCTATAAAGAATCTTTGACAAAGGTATTTTTTAAAGCACATTGAATCCTAGCCGTTTTATTATTATTAGCTATGTACCTAAATGGTATTTTAGATATGAGTATAAGGAAGACAAACTTTAGGTTGTCAGAGAATGAGCATGTCTCATGAGTTACAGTCATGGCATGACAATTGGATTACAATTATCTGTTGATGAATCAACTTCATCTAAAACTTAATTGTATATTAAATTATTTAGTCATTTTCTGATTCAGTAATAAGAAGTCAGAATACATAGTAATTTACTGGGTAGCACGTTACATGCCATAGCTTGGAGAATGTACTTGATTAGTAAAGTCCACAATAAATCAAAGACAAATGAGAAAATTCTTTTGGAATTCAACTTTAGTGGGTTTTTTTCTTAATTTGAAGTGACTTTAAATGCTCTTATGTAATAAGAAAAGAACCCTGGGTATATTTAAATATTTAACCTGCTATAATTTTTGTTGGAAAGGAGGTGCTTTTTTTTTAATGAGTATTTTTTTTCCCATGGGTAAACAATAACTTTGGTGATGTAGTATGCATTTATCTCTGTATTGTTAAAAACAAAATTAAATTAAAAAAAAACACTAAGAACCTTTAAATTTAACGAAGTTTATTTGAGCTGGAAAAAGGTTCTAGAAGCAGACAGCACTCCAGACTAAGATGGTTCAGAATACTACCACTTACAACTGGTGAGCTGTTTTAATACCAGGGAAAAATAGGAAGTGTCATACAGAAATTACCTGATTGATGCTGCTTGGTGTTTGCCTTATTTGGGCATAATCTAGCAGCTTTTAACCTGGGATTGGCTGAGACTCAGATGTGTGGTTATAAGGGTATACTCCTAAGTAAGGTTATAACTTGTTTACACATCAAGCTAGAGTACAGTTAACAGTGTATAGAGGCAGTTTTGGGCCAAATCTAATTGAACACTATAAAAATAAGTTTTGCAAGTATTTATCCTTACCACATGAGTTACATCCTAATATTCTTTATTTTCTTCTATTTCATTAAAATATTCAAATCCACCAAATTGATTTCATGACCCATCAGTGTATTGGAGCTCATTGGTTTGGAAAACACTACCATATAGGGTTGAAAAGTTTTTTCTTTTTTTATCGTATTAACAACTGACTAGTCTGAAGGAGCTCAAATATTTGGAAAACTTTATTATTGCAGTTTAGTAGCTGACTTTAAAAAAAATTGGTTTCTAGAATCCTCCCTGCTACATAATCAGCAGATGTTATTTCAATATTGTTTTCCTAATTTGAAAATTTAACTGAATGACTAGAAGGTGTTGGATGAAGAACTATCTGAAGTACCAAGCCCACAAAGGAAAATTTAATATTGATTGAGGTATCATGGTTATCTGTGCACCCTTAAAATTAAGCCCATTTTGGTTAATAGAATATAAGTTGTTTCAGCTGGATGTAGTGGCGCAGCACTTTGGGAGGCCAAGGCAGGAGGATCGCTTGAGGCCAGGAGTTTGAGACCAGCCTGGGTAACACAATGAGACCCCATCTACACAATTTTAAAGTTAAGCAAGTTTGATGGTACATGCCTGTAGCTATTCAGGAGGCTGAGATGGGAGGATTGTTTAAGCCCAGGAGTTTGGGGCTGCAAGTGAGCCAAGCTTGTGCTCTTGCATTCCAGCCTGGGTGGCAGAGTGAGATCTTGTTTAAAAATTTTAAAAAATAAAAATAAATACATATGTATAGTTTATATATATAAATTTCAAGTTAATTGTTTAAAGGATGTCATTAACCAGAACTAAGCATCAGTCTTTGGTAATGAAAGCATTCTAAAAGTCTTTCTTTTAGATAGATTGAAAAGTCTGTCTTGCAGACAAAGATAATTTCATTAATCATAAGTAACATGATTATTATGAAAAGTATTTGTGAATATTAATAACTCAGTTTCTTCACTTATGATGAGTTGTTTTACATGTTTTATCTTTGCATAATCTATAAACTTAATGTTTCTTAGTTGACAAAATAAGTTTACAGTTAGATATATAGGAACTTTTAGTTTAATATTTTAAAAATTGTGTCATGAGAAGTATAAATAAAATTCAATGAACGATACCGTTTCTTGGCCTTATATAATGGTGTATATTTGAACACTTGGAGATAGTGGAAAAGGGCATTTCACATAAGGGGAACAGAGGCATCAGGGCAGAAAAGCTTAATATGTTCCAGAAATAAAACATTCAACTGGATGGGCTTTGTTCTAAAGGCAGTTTTTGAGAGAAGAGAGAATTAAATTAACATCTGTTACAATACCTACTTGCTACAGGAGATAATGGGATGGATTTGAAGGGAGTGAAATTAGGCAGAGAGAGCAGTTAAGAAATCATTGAAATATTTTAAAGAAGAAATGAGATTGAATTAGGACAGTGTCTATGGAAATAAAAAAGGTAATTTATCAAGATAGTAAAATCAACACAGTTTGGCAGCTGATTAGATTAATTCAAAAATATTTGAGTGTGTGCTATGCAGTTCTGTTGGGAATCCAACTGTGAACAAAATGCATGCTGTTTACCCTTACAAGTAGTTTTAGTTCAGTGGGAAGCACAGACATTTCAATTCAGGGTAATACATGTGCTGCCATGGAGAAAGGCCCAATTTGCCTTGGGAGTGAGTATACTGACTGAACTTGAAGCCTCAGGGATGAGTAGGTCTTGACCAGGTAAAGTGAGTGGGGTTAGAGTGTGTTACAGATTCCTCCCTGTCCTCTGCCCGCATGTTGTCTTGGAGGTGAAAAGATTGTGGTACTTTTAAAGCAGTTCATTGTGGCTGGATCCTGGGTTTGGAGAGGGAGGAGGATCTGGTAAGAGAGAGGGCGAGGACCAAATCATCCAGAGTCCTGAAGTTCCTGGAATCCCCTAGTTCTTGGTCCACAGCCCTAATGAAGGCTTGGGCTTTATCTTAGGAACAGAAAGTAACTGTGGTATGATTTTAAGCAAGGGAGATTCAGGGTCAAAATTGCGTGCTAGAAGAATTATTTTAGCTAAGAATGTCTTAGTTATAAGTCAGAAACTTAAGCAAAAGACAAAGAAAGTGACCCAGAGGATTCAGCATATGCAGAGGTAGAAGTGCAGCTGGATTTTGCAAAGATCTGGAACCAGACATGGTTCAGTATCAGATGCTTCCTCTTCCCCTGTATCACATAGTGTCTTGTCTCTCATGTCTGCTTCACTGCTCTATGTATAATGTCTTCTCTTAACTATAAAGCTCTACCTTAACAGCCTCTGAATTTCTCTCCCACTTCCAAGTCCTCTGGAGAGAGTCTGACTGGTTCCTTAAGTCAGTTGCCTACCCTTGGTCTAATCAGCTGTGGCTAGGAGGGTAGGGTCATGTAGCATAAACACAGTGCTTCAAAGCCAACCCCTCTCATAGTTAAGGGGTATAGTGAGTTGTGGGCTAGGCAGAATTCTTAGAAAGAACCAACTTCAGAAGATCATTTTGGCTGCAGAATGAAGAATTCAGGGGAAGGGAACTAAAGGAAGGGGACCTCTTTAAGAGAATATAGTAATCCAGGCAGTAGATAATATTGGCCTGAATTAGGGGGTAAGAAGAAAACTGATCTGTGGTAGATTAAACGTTGAATCTCCAGAAGTGTATGTAGATTGGATATTGGAATATAAAGAGTCAAGGATAATATTTGTGTTTCTGGCTTGAATGCCTGAATGGATGATGATAGCAATCCCTGAGCTAAAGGAGCATAGCCGCAAATTTAGTGGGGATTGAAGATGAAGACTTTATTTTTGTGCACATGTAGAGTTTGAGATAACTCCGAGACATCTAAGTGGTAATGATTAGTAGACCCTTGAATATATGCATCTATAGCAGAAGGAAAAGCTCAATAGTAGATACATATTTGAAATTCTTTAGTGTTAAGTGATAACTAGAGCCATGAGGGTGGATGAAATTGCTGTGGGAGAGTACAGCAAGACAAAAGGGCCAAGACAGCCATGAAGAGAATCTGAGGGCTAGCAGATGGGGGAAATGAGCCTACAGGGCAGACTGGGAAGGAACAGAAAGGTGTGAGAAAAATCCAGAGTATGCAGTGTTTTTAGAAACCCAAGAAAAGTGCTTCAGGCAGGAGAATGTGGTGAAAGTGTCAGGTGCTGATGAGCAGCGTAGGAAGGAGTCAAGTTCTGTTTAGGAGCAAAAAGTTTGTTGATGACTGTGGTGAATGAGCCTGATGGGATTGGTGAGTATGGAAAACAGGATTGAAGACTTTTTTTGATTGAAAGCAAGTGAAGAATTCAAAATAACAAATATAAACAGTGCTTGACGTATAAGGAGAAAGAGTGGGTAGAGATGATTTTGACAGTGAAGTAAGGTTTTTAATTATGTATTTTAAAAAATATCAGGGTCTTGATCATATTTCAGTGCTAGGAGAAAGAATGATAATCAATTGAGCAAGGTCAGGAGATTCTTCTGAGCACTATTACATTGTAATGGTAAAGAGTGAAGCGAAAGTATGTGGAAACTAGTTTAGTGAATGGAAGTGGAGGTATTTCCTGATTTTCGTTTTCTCTAGGAAGAGGTTAGGATTATTTACAAATAAGGTAAAGTCGAAGACTTAGGGAACAGGAGGACTGTTTGTAATAGATACTGTAGAAATTAGACTACTGCAACTTGGGATTTTTTTTTCAGTAGTTTAGATTAGAGGCCTTAAATTGAAAGCAGCACCAGTATATATCATTGTGTTTGTTTTGTTCAGCAGTCTGATTATATGCTCATGTTGTGCTACTTCAGGTTGGTACATTGAGAGTAAGATTTGGCATGATGGTGGTCTGACTAATGGAACATGGAATATAAGCTGTGGAAGGAAAGAAGTAAAAGTGAGGACTAATAGAAAAGTGAGTTGTTAAAGGCCTGGAGGTCTTATGTGCAAAGAATAAGTGAGAGTAACTCAGCTTGAGAGGCAGGTCCTAAAATGAGGGTAACACTAAAAGGGAATGGACCGATAGCTTCTTTGGAGATTTTCCTGCATTTGCCTGCATTGCTGAAAGAATGGTATTGCTGATAAAAGAAGTGAACATGGAAGGAAGCACAGGTTAGTTTTAGAGGGAAGAAAAATTAGGTTTTTGCTATTTCCACTTTGAGTACCTATGGACCATTCATACCGAGATGACCAAGAGGCAGTTGAAAATATAAGGGAGAAGCCAGGGCTGGAAACAAAATTGGGAGATCATAATTGAACCCACAAATTTAACAAAGAATATAAAGTGATAAGGTCTACTTAGCCACTATGTACATTTAAGGAGTAAGAAATAGAGAAAAGGTGCTTACAAGCTTTGAGAATTTGTGAAGAAACTCAAAAGAGGTTGAAAGCGTTGACCAAGCAGATCACCGGATTTGTGAGTGGCTTTCCAGAGGGTTTAGTGGAGGATGAAAGGAGATTGGAAAGGTTTGAAGAGTAACTGACTTTCTGGAAGTATATATATTGGCAATGAATGATGTATTATTATATGTGATTTTTAAAATCTCCCCAATATACTGATATTTTAAAAATAACTTTAATTTGCTTTTTTATTAAAAAATTATTATAGTCTGACTTTTTGAAATAGAGTATACTGGTTATTTAATTTGTTAATGCCTCAGGAGTATCATAGTTGTTGATTATTACTCAGAACTATAATATGGTTGGGCCCTTTTGAGTGCGGTTAAGACCATTTGTTTTTGTACTGAATGCCTTCCGTGGGTTGTGTTTTTCAAGGCCTTCTTTCCCTTGTCATTTGTTGCATGAAGTCATTTGACAGTATTATTCAAGGATTTTTTTTTTTCCCCTCAAAGCACTTCACTGTGTTATGGTTTATAATTATTGGAAGCCTCTGTAGATATATCTGAGGATACGGGGTTGGTGGGGAGTAGTGTCTCCTACTATAGTCATATAAGACAGAATACTTCTGTGGCCTCTGGTCACCAAAATGTATGAAGATTTCTCTCCAGCAGACACCAACTGAGTGTCTTCTGATTCAGTTCCATTCTGACATTGTCTTCCTGAAAACAGCACCGGATCCCACAGGTTGAGGTCTCAGTCTCACAACACTGCCACGCTACTTCAGATGCCAGTCACAGGCATAAGTTGTAGCCTTGTGTCTGACTGAATAGCTATAAATTGGGGTTCTCATGGTCCCCTCGTTGGGTTCAATTAATTTTCTAGAGTGGCTCACAGAACACACAGAAATACTTGCATTTACCCATTTATTATAAAGGATATTATACAGATGAACAGCTAGATGAACAGGCAAGATGCATAACACAAGGTATGGAGAAGGGGCATGGAGTTTTCATGCCTTCTCCAGCTATGCCACACTCGGGGAACCTGCATGTGTTATGCAGAAGCCCACAAAACAGTCCTTTTGAATTTTTATGGAAACTTGTTTACTTAGGCATGATTGATTAAATCATTGGTCATTGGTTTATCGACTCAACCTTCAGTTCCCCTCCCCTTCAGCTCCTGTCCCCTTACTAGAGGTGGGAGTAGGACCAAAAGTTTCAGCCCTCTAATTATGATTGGTTTCCCTGGCAGCCAGCAATCCTAAGGTTATTCAGGAGTCCTCTGCCCTCAATAAAGTCATCAGCAGACAAAAAGACACCACTTTGAAGATTCCAAGGATTTTAGGAGTTATGCCAGGAAACTGGGACAAGACTAAATATGCATTTCACAGTATCATAGTACAAATAAATACACTGTTGACTTCAATGGAAAAAGCTGAGGCATAATTACTATAGAGAGGTTATTTGGGCCAAATTTGAGGACTGCAACCTGGGATACACTTCCAAGTTGACTTGGGGAGTGCTCCAGAGAACAGAAGAGAGGCCCATGTTTTTAAAGAAAAGATGAGAGCTGGCAAGATGGCCGAATAGGAACAGCTCTGGTCTGCAGCTCCCAGCGAGATCGACACAGAAGGCAGGTGATTCCTGCATTTCCGACTGAGGTACCTGGTGCATCTCACTGGGACTGGTTGGACAGTGGGTGCAGCCCATGGACGCGAGCTGAAGCAGAGTGGGGCGTCACCTCACCTGGGAAGCACAAGGGGTCAAGAGATTTCCCTTTCCTAGCCAAGGGAAGGCGTGAGAGACTGTACTGGGAGGAACGGTGCATTCCGGCCCAGATACTGTGCTTTTCCCACAGTCTTTGCAACCAGCAGACCAGGAGATTCTCTCTGGTGCCTGGCTTGGTGGATCCCACCTCCATGGAGCCCAGCAAGCTAAAATCCACTGGCTTGAAATTGTCACTACTAGCACAGTAGTCTGAGGTCGAACTGGGATACTCGAGCTTGGTGGGACAAGGGGCATCCACCATTGCTGTGACTTGAGTAGGCGGTTTCACCCTCATAGTGTAAACAAAGCCTCTGGGAAGTTTGAACTTGGCGGAGCCCACTGCAGCTCCCTGGGACTGAGCACCGGGGGTAAGGGGCGGGTATGGGTCCAGCTTCAGCAAACTTAAACGTCCCTGCCTGACAGCTCAGAAGAGAGCAGGAGTTCTCTCAGCACAGTGTTTGGGCTCCTGTAAGGGACAGACTGCCTCCTCAAGTGGGTCCCTGATCCACTGTATATCCAGGCTGGAGTATACAGTAGGGGCCGACAGACATCTCATACAGGAGAGCTCTGGCTGACATCTGACCGGTGCCATTCTGAGATGATGCTTCCAGACATAGGAACAAGCAGCAATCTTTGTTGTTCTGCAGCCTCTGCTGATGATACCCAGGCAAATAGAGTCTGGAGTGGACCTCTAGCAAACTCCAGGAGACTTGCAGCAGAGGGGACTGTTAGAAGGAAAACTAACAAACAGAAAGGAATAGTACCAACATCACCATCAAAAACCAAAGGTAGATAAATCCGCGAGGATGGGGAGAAACCAGCGCAAAAAAGCTGAAAACTCCAAAAACCAGAACACCTCTTCTCCTCCAAAGGATGACAACTTCTCACCAGCAAAGCAACAAAGCTGGACAGAGAATGAGTTTAACAGATTGACAGAAGTAGGCTTCAGAAGGTGGGTAATAACAAACTCCTCTGAGCTAAAGGAGCATGTTCTAACCCAATATAAGGAAGCTAAGAACCTGGAAAAAAGGTTAGACAAATTGCTAACTAGAATAACCAGCTTAGAGAAGAATTTAAATGACCTGATGGAGCTGAAAAACACAGCATGAGAACTTCGTGAAGCATAAACAAGTATCAATAGTTGAATCGATAAAGTGGAAGAAAGGATATTGGAGATTGAAGATTAACTCAATGAAATAAAGTGAGAAGACAAGATTAGAGAAAAAAAGAGTGAAAAGAAACAAATAAAGCCTCCAAGAAATATGGAACTATGTGAAAAGACCAAATCTACGTTTGATTGGTGTATGTGAAAGTGATGGGGAGAATGGAACAAAGTTGGAAAACACTCTTCTAGGTATTATCCAGGAGAAGTTCCCCAACCTAGCAAGGCAGGCCAACAACATTCAAATTCAGGAGATACAGAGAACCCCACAAAGATACTCCTCAAGAAGAGCAGCCCCAAGACCCATAATTGCCAATTCACCAGGTTGAAATGAACGAAAAAATGTTAAGGGCAGCCAGAGAGAAAGGTTGGGTTACCCAGGAAGGGAAGCCCATCAGACTAACAGTGAATCTCTTGGCAAAAACCCTACAAGTCAGAATAGAGTGGGGGCTAATAATATTCAACATTCCCAAGAAAAGATTTTTCAACCGAGAATTTCATATCCAGCCAAACTAAGCTTCATAAGCTAAGGATAAATAAAATTCTTTACAGACAAGCAACTGCTGAGAGATTTTGTCACCACCAGGCCTGCCTTACAAGAGCTCCTGAAGGAAGCACTAAACATGGAAAGAGCAACTGGTACCAGCCACTGCAAAAATATACCGAATTGTAAAGACCATCAATGCTATGAAAAAACTGCATCAACGAACGGGTAAAATAACCAGCTAGCTTCATAATGACAGGATCAAATTCACACATAACAATATTAACCTTAGGGGTAAAGGTACTAAATGCCCCAATTAAAAGACACAGACTGGCAAATTTGTTAAAGAGTCAAGACCCATCAATGTGCTGCATTCAGGAGACCCATCTCACGTGCAAAGACACACATAGGCTCAAAATAAAGGGATAGAGGAAGATTTACCAAGTAAATTGAAAACAAAACAAAACCAAAAAAAAGCAGGGGTTGCAATCCTAGTCTCTTATAAAAGAGACTTTAAACCAACAAAGATCAAAAGAGACAAAGAAGGACATTACATAATGGTAAAGAGATCAATGAAACAAGAAGAGCTAACTATCCTAAATATATATGCACCTAATACAGCAGCACCCAGATTCATAAAGCAAGTTCTTGGAGACCTACAAAGAGACAGACTCCCACACAATAATAGTGGGAGACTTTAACACCCCAGTTTCAATATTAGATAGATCAATGAGACAGAAAATTAACAAGAATATCCAGGAGTTGAACTCAGCTCTGGACCAACTGGACCTAATAGACGCCTACAGAACTCTCCACCCCAAATCAATAGACTATATGTTCTCCTCAGCACCACATCACACTTATTCTAAAACTGACAACATAATTGGAAGTAAAACACTCCTCAGTAAATGCAAAAGAACAGAAATCATAACAGTCTCTCAGACCACAGTGCAATTGAATTTAGAGCTCAGGATTAAGAAACTCACTCAAAAACGCACAACTACATGGAAACTGAGCAACCTGCTCCTGAATGACTACTGGGTAACTAACAAAATAAAAGCAGAAATAAAGATGTTGTTGGAAACCAATGAGAAAAAGACACAACATAGCAGAATCTCTGGGACACATTTTAAGCAGTGTGTAGAGGGAAATTTATAGCATTAAATGCCCACAAGAGAAAGCAGGAAAGATCCAAAATCGACACCCTAACATCACAATTAAAAGAACTAGAGAAACAAGATCAAACAAATTCAAAAGCTAGCGGAAGACAAGAAATAACTAAGATCAGAGCAGAACTGAAGGAGATAGAGACACGAAAAACCCTTCAAAAAATCAATGAATTCAGGACCTGGTTTTTTGAGAAGATCAACAAAATAGACTGCTAGCCAGACTAATAAAGAAGAAAAGAGAGAAGAATCAATTAGACACAATAGAAAATGGTAAAGGGTATATCACCATTGATCCCACAGAAATACAAACTACCATCAGAGAATACTATAAACACCTCTATGCAAATAAACTAGAAAATATAGAAGAAATGGAGAAATTCCTGAACACATACACCCTCCCAAGATTAAACCAGGAAAAAGTTGAATGCCTGAATAGATGAATAACAGGTTCTGAAATTGAGGCAGTAATTAATAGTCTACTAACCAAAAAAAGCCCAGGACCAGGTGGATTCACAGCTCTATTCTCCCATTGGTACAAAGAGGAGCTGATACCATTCCTTCTGAAACCACTCCAAACAATAGAAAAAGAAAGGGACTCCTCCATAACTCATTTTATGAGGCGAGTATCATCCTGATAACCAAAACCTGGCAGAGACACAACAAAAAAAGAAAATTTCAGGCCAATATCCCTGAAGAACATTGATGTGAAAATCCTCAATAAATACTGGCAAATCAAATCCAGCAGCACATCAAAAAGCTTATCCACCATGATCAACTCTGCTTCATCCCTGGGATGCAAGGCTGGTTCAACATATGCAAATCAGTAAACATAATCCATCACATAAACAGAACCAATGACAAAAACCACATGATTATCTCAATAGATGCAGAAAAGGCGTTTGAAAAAAATTCAACAGCCCCTGATGCTAAAAACTCTGAATAAACTAAGTATTGATAGAACATATCTCAAAATAATAAGAGCTATATATGACAAACCCGCAGCCAATATTGTACTGAATGGGCAAAAACTGGAAGCATTCCCTTTGAAAACCGGCACAAGACAAGGATGCCCCTCTCAGCCCTCCTATTCAACATAGTATTGGAAGTTCTGGCCAGGGCAATCAGGCAAGAGAAAGAAATAAAGGGTATTCAGTTAGGAAAAGTGGAATTCAAATCGTCTCTATTTGCAGATGACATGATTATATATTTAGAAAACCCCATTGTCTGAGCCCAAAGTCTTAAGCTGATAAGCAACATCAGCAGTCTCAGGATACAAAATCAATGTGCAAAAACCGCAAGCATTCCTATACACCAGTAACAAACAGCCAAATCATGAGTGAACTCCCATTCACGGTTGCTACAGAGAGAATAAAATACCTAGGTATCCAACTTACAAGGGATGTGAGGGACCTCTTTAAGGAGAACTACAAACCACTGCTCAAGGAAATAAGAGGGGACACAAACAAATGGAAAAACATTCCATGCGCCTGGATAGGAAGAATCAATATCATGAAAATGTCCATACTGCCCAAAATAATTTATAGATTCAATGCTATCCCCATCAAACTACCATTGACTTTCTTCACAGAATTATAAGAAGCTACTTTAAATTTCATATGGAACCAAAATAGAGCCCACATAGCCAAGACAATCCAAAGCAAAAAGAACAAAGCTGGAGGCATGATGCTACCTGACTTCAAACTATACTACAAGGCTACAGTAACCACAACAGCATGGTACTGATACCAAAACAGATATACAGACCAGTGGAACAGAACAGAGGCCTCAAAAATAATGCCAGACATCTACAACCATCTGATCTTTGACAAACTTGACAAGAAATGGGTAAAGGATTCCCTATTTAATAAATGGTGTTGGGAAAACTGGCTAGCCATATGCAGAAAGCTGAAACTGGGTTCCTTCCTTACACCTTGTACAAAAAGTAACTCAAGATGGATTAAAGACTTAAATGTAAGACCTAAAACCATAAAAATCCTAGAAGAAAACCTAGGCAGTACCATTCAGGACATAGGCATGGGCAAACACTTCATGACTAAATAACCAAAAGCAATTGCAACAAAAGCCAAAATTGACAAATGATATCTAATTAAAGTAAGAGTTTCTGCACAGCAAAAGAAACCATCATCAGAGTGAACAAGCACCCTACAGAATGCGAGAAAATTTTTTGCAATCCATCTGACAAAGGGCTAATATCCAGAATATAAAAAGAACTTAAACAAATTTACAAGAAAAAAACAACTCCATCAAAAAGTGGGTGAAGCATATAAAGAGACACTTCTCAAAAGAAGACATTTATGCAGCCAATAAACATATGAAAAAGTGCTCATCATCACTCGTCATTAGAGAAATGCAAATCAGAAACCACAGTGAGATACCATCTCACTCCAGTTAGAATGGCAATCATTAAAAAGTCAGGAAACAGATGCTAGAGAAATAGGAACACTTTTACACTGTTGGTGGGAGTGTAGATTAGTTCAGCCATTGTGGAAGACAGTGTGGTGATTCCTCAGGGATCTAGAACTAGAAATACTATTTGACCCAGCAATCCCATTACTGATTACATACCCAAAGGATTGTAAATCATTCTACTGTAAAGACACATGCACACATATGTTTATTGCTTCACTGTCCACAATAGCAATGACAGGAACCAACCCAAATGCGCATCAGTGATAGACTGGATAAAGATAACGTGGCACATATACAGCATGGAATACTCTACAGCCATAAAAAGGATGAGTTCATGTCCTTTGCAGGGACATAGATGAAGCTGGAAACCATGATTCTCAGCAAACTAACAAAAGAACAGAAAACCAAACACCGCATGTTCTTACCTCTAAGTGGGATTTGAACAATGAGAACACATGGACACAGGGAGGGGAACATCACACACCAGGTCCTGTCAGGGGTTAGGGGAGGGATAGCATTAGGAGAAATACCTAATGTAGATGACGGATTGATGGGTGCAGCAAACCACCATGGCACGTGTATACCTCTGTAACAAACCTGCACATTCTGCACGTGTACCCCAGAACTTAAAAGTATAATTTTTTAAAAAAAGGAAAAAACACATTTCTTGGACCCATGGTAGAAAAACTGATCACTATCCAAATATCCACTCTCTCACTCTTGGTCAGTTGAACCCTTCAACTTTTAGTTAGGTACATGGCTACTTTGCAGTAAGATGTGACTGTGGTGTGTGAGCCAAGCTAATTTGCGCAGAAGAAATTCTGTAACTTGCAAGTCATATCCTCAGAAGAGAAGGTGCTCACCCTTGCTTCTTCTCCCCCCTCCCCTGGATTGGAGAAGAGATGCGTTATTGCCCACCACATGGGCAATAACTCCCTAGACCAGCAGGATAAAAGGAACCTGGGTCCTTGGATAACATCATGAAATAGAGCTGCCTTTTCTCTGTGGCTCTCCCACTTAACTCTGGACTATTATATGAGAAAGAAATAAACTAAATTGTTTGAAAAATAAATAAATAAAAGATAAATCGGGAGGGAGTGACTACAAAAGTTGCTTATCAGGTATTCTAATTGGTTTACAGAAATAACATTGGTTAATGATTTTCTATACATTGTTAAATTATAGGATGTGTGGCATTTTATGTCTACCTGAGGTCAGTTAGTCTAGAGCTTGAATAGCAAGTGGCTTCAAGGGGTAATTATTTACTCCAAGGGGAAATAAGACATAACTGCTGTTACATTTTAAATGTCTTTTTGGGACTGGTAACTTAGGCCCATATTCCTTAGATAAAAAGTTTCTCTTCCCCCCTCCCTCCCCAGCCTTTACTCCTTGTGGTCAAAAATCTTTTTTTCTTGAAAGCATTGTTAATCAAAATCTAAGTGTCATGATGTCCCTTGTCACCGGGAAAGCTCACTCCCAGGTAGTGCTGTCCCATGTTGATGAGGGAGGGGAAATGTCTCAGTGAGGAATTTTAAGAGCTTGCAAAAGCTGACTTAGGATGGCATCGCAGAGTGGTAGAAATGAGACCTCAGTTAAGTCATTGATTTATGTAAGTTATTGTTTGTTGAATCATCCCTAGTCTTTGGAATCCCATGATTTTAGTTTTCTCCAAAGTAAAACAATAAGAGATACATAACATTAAGAATTTGTATAGTAGAAATATAATGCACACATTGACTACAATAAAAAAGTGAATTTACATGTCAGAATGAAAAAAGAACCTATTCTTTAGGGAGCCAACAACAACAACAAAAAATCATGAAAAAAATTAAAACCTGGTTCTTCTTTACAGACTGGTTGTAGCCAGGAAATAAGTCAGGATTTAGTCCAGGTGGTAGACAAATAATAAAACTCAAAAACAATGGTCAGGCCTAGAATCTAATAAGAGGTGTGTTACAGTTTTCTTATGAGACATGATTTTTCTGTCTCTAGTCTCTTTTATTTTTAAAAAATATATAATTTTACATATATAAAATGTATATATTTATACCTAGGAATTTTTTCTTTCTTTTAGAAATAGTCTCACTGTGTCAGTCAGGCTATTGTGCAGTGTCATGATTATAACTCATTGCAGCCTTGAATTCCTGGGCTCAAGTGATCCTCCACCTCAGTCATGAGTAGCTGGGCTTACAGGCACAAGCCACTACACCCATCCAGTCCCTCTTTTCTACCAAAGAGAAATAGACCAATTTATTTGCAAAGTAAGTTTTAGAGTTATTATACTTGGCCTGATTATTTGCGTGAAGTGCAACAAGAGTAGTTATTGGTCATATAGACTAGCTGGCTTTGCTGAAACTTTTTCATAAGAAATTTTAGATTAGACTTTTAGAAACGTCTCAAGTCTAAGAAGTCAAGCCAGGGATGAATCATCAGACTGCCTGTAATACTTTCACAGTTTGGTGAATTCTTCTCTTCTTCAAGTCCCAAGATATTTTGCTATTCCTGAAACTCTCAGAAAGTGACATTCTTTACAACTACAAGTCAGGATTCCTGTAAGGGAACAATATAGACAAGGTATTAGACCAAGTCTTTCTGAGGGGCTTTTTATTGGCTCTATAAAGTCAATCTTAATTCCTCAAAGTAGTTTGGTCATATACTGTTCCAGTTAAACCTTGGTACAATAACCAGTGTCTCCAGTGTGTCCTGTTACAAAACAAACAAACAAAATCATTGCACTTACACAAATAACTATATTGTCATAAATGTCATAAAATAAGAATATTCACAAATAGTTCCCAATTTCTGGAGAAAATCAGGTAGAGAGGAAGGTAAATGTTTTACTTTTGCCCACAAAAGTATACTTTTCCTAATTGCTATGAGCTATAAATGACTCAAAAAAAAAATTTGGACTCTGGCAAAACAAATACGAGAAGGATCAACAATGTTTCAAACCAAAAGTGATTAAAAAATCTTTTCAGTCCTCTATCAGTCCAGTCCCATGTAATTAATTCCTGTTCTGTTTCATGTTGGCTTAGCAGTCTTCATTAACACATCAGTTTTTTATTCGAATTTTGGAAATTTTTACCCAGTCCAATGGTATCATCTGCATAGTTATCTGAAACCTATATTCAAGAATAATTGAATATGGTACAAACTTGTATTCAAAGTCCTTTCCATGAATTTCTTTGAAGACACACACTTTAGGATTTGGAGGGAAAGAAAGCTCTTTAAAAAACAAAACAAAACAGGCCAGGTGCAGTGGCTCACGCCTGTAATCCCAGCACTTTGGGAGGCTACGTGGGCGGATCATGAGGTCAGTAGTTTGAGACCAGCCTGACCAACATGATGAAACGCTGTCTTTAATAAAAATACAAAAATTAGCCGGGCATGGTGGCACGCACCTGTAATCCCAGCTACTCGGGAGGCTGAGGCAGGAGAATCGCTTGAACCTGAGAGGCTGATGTTGCAGTGAGCCGAGATCATGCCATTGTACTCCACCCTGGGCAACAGAGCAAGACTCCGTCTCAAAAAAAAAAAAAAAAAGACATGAGAATAAAACAGTTTACTGCATATACCAAGGCATCTCATATGTTTAGGAATTGCATACAATTTTGGAACACATATCAATAACATAAACATACAACTGTAACTCAAAGCTGACCACTGTTGTTTGACAATGCTTTCCATGTTTGAAATTTGATTTGGGGGAACTGTATCAGATATCAAAGGTTTAAAACACTAGATATGGCCGGGCGTGGTGGCTCACGCCTGTAATCCATCACTTTGGGAGGCCGAGGCAGGCGGATCACTTGAGGTCAGGAGTTCGAGACCAGCCTAGCTAACGTGGTGAAACCCCATATCTACTAAAAGTAGAAAAAAATTAGCTGGGCATGGTGGCATGCACCTGTAATCTGGGCTACTTGGGAGGCTGAGGCAAGAGAATCACTTGAACCCGGGAGGAGGAGGTTGCAGTGAGCCGAGATCATGCCACTGCACTCCAGCATGGATGACAGAGCAGGACTCCATCTCAAAAAATAAATAAATATAAATAAAACAGTAGATATCAAAATAAGAAAGTTTTGAAACGCTCAGTGTTAAAATAGGATCACAGGTCATTGTGAAATAATTAGTCATTTAAACAAAGTGGTAAGTCAACAATTTTTAAAAAGTCAAAACCTGTGCTCTTTGATAGGCAGGAGACTCCATCAAAGAATAAGTTTGAGGAGACTGTATCAAAGAGTAAGACTCAGTTTTCCAAATAAGACCTAATAAAGGCAGCAGGAGCCCAAGAAAATCTCTCTCCCTCCTTTTCTTTTGTAGTTTACTCAAAAGTAAACAAAACCTTTTACTATCTCCTGTTAATACTACATGAAAATCTTGTTCAAAAGAAATAACCAAATCCTACCTTTGTATCAGTATATTATTAATATTAAACGTAATTTTAATAAAATCTTACAATAAACAGATCCATCTGATCCCAGTCATCTTTGACCAGGTAAGATTTTCATAAATCTTTTATAACCTCTTACAGTTTTTTCTTTCTCCAACTTTTTAAATTTAGTTCTAGCTATATCACGTAAATTCTGAAACAATCTTTAAATAACCTCTAAACTAGACAAAATTACTTTTCCTTTAGCAAAACCCACACCCTCCTCTCTTTTTTATAACTTTCTTCACCAAAAACACATCCTACTTTCCTTGTACACTTTGCATACAAAAGTATTTCCCATGTATCTAGTACCTTTAATTACATATATTAACTATGATTTTAACTCTTAGTAGTTCTAATTTCAAGTGAAAAACCTAGGAAGTGGCCAGGTGCGGTGGCTCAAGCCTGTAATCCCAGCACTTTGGGAGGCCGAGACGGGCGGATCATGAGGTCAGGAGATCGAGACCATCCTGGCTAACACAGTGAAACACCATCTCTACTAAAAAAAATACAAAAAACTAGCCGGGCGAGGTGGCGGGCGCCTGTAGTCCCAGCTACTCGGGAGGGTGAGGCAGGAGAATGGCGTAAACCCGGGAGGCGGAGCTTGCAGTGAGCTGAGATCCGGCCACTGTACTCCAGCCCCGGCGACAGAGCAAGACTCCATCTCAAAAAAAAAAAAAACCTAGGAAGTAAGTAGTAGTTAACTGTTTTATGTCCATATTTGTAGACCAATCATTTCGTGGTTTTGTAGAAAGATATTTCTACAAAGTATAAATGATATCTACATTTTTGTTTATTAACAGATCTAAATATTATTAACAGATCTGAATATATTTGGCTTTTCTATACCATGTAAAAACAAAAAACCAAATTATGTAAACTGAAACATGAAGCTGAATGTCAGCTTTTAATTAGGCTAATTTCTGGCTATAGACCTCTTTAAAAGAAAAAGTAATGTTTTCAAATTTCTTAACAGATTTTAGCTGGAATAAACAGCCAATATTCCTGTCTTTTGACTTTTTTTTTTCTTTTTAACCAAAGGTACCTTTCCAAGTGACTCACCAAAACCAATAAGCCTTAAGAAAAATTGTTATGACTTGACCAAGGATGCACAAGGCATCTCCAAAGAGGTGCAAAGCAAGCTCTCACAAGATCCAGAACCACCCCAAAGGTGGTTTAAATAATGAAAGTCTTGATAGCCACAAATAAGGTGCAAATCCACATTTTTGCTTGGCTATACTCTCTAGCGGTTCAGCTGACCACAGAAGAAGACAGGAAATCAAAAGCTGTTCGTGGAAGGGAAAAGGATCAATAACAAATGGGAAGCCTAAAGGGTCAAGAGTCATATTAATATTGTAATAATTGAAAGTAATTCAAATTCTTATAAATGTTTCTCTCCTGAGCTAAAGATATTAACCAAGGAAAGGAATGTTTTGTTGTTCTAAAGATTTTTAACTCTGTTTTAGATCTTAGCTGGAATGCTGCGTGGCTAATTCCTGCATGTTAACATTTCAAAGACATTATAAGATTTATCTCTCCGAGAGACTGTGAACTCCAGCTGGGCATTAAAGGGTATCATCAGTGCCATTCATCAGTCCTGGTTTTGAAAAAAAAATTATTAGATCTGTATTTTTATAATCTCAGTAGTTTTATTCTCATTTTGTAGTTGCACTGTTTGCTCCTTTTGTTCCAAATTTAAATACATTTCTCTCTTTTAGACTATTAATCTTCCAGTAACCCATTTTATTGCCCTAAGCAATTATTAGGTTCTTCTAAAGGGATGACACTTCATGTGAAATATGTAGAAAAAATGTACAACTCAAAAGTCCAGAGCTGAAAGCAAACCAAGGAAGAAGGATGTAGGTAAAAGCCAGTTAAAACAAGGTGGCCTGGCCTGGCTCTGTGGCTCATGCCTGTAATTCCAGCACTTTGGGAGGCCAAGGCAGGTGGATCACTTGAGGCCAGTGAGACCAGCCTGGCCAACATGATGAGATCCCGTCTCTACTAAAAATAAAAAAAATTAGCCGGGTGTGCTAGCGGGCGCCTGTAATCTCGACTTCTTGGGAGACTGAGGCAGAAGAATTGCTTGAACCCGAGAGGCAGAGGCTGCAGTGAGCTGAGATCATGCCGCTGCACTCCAGCCTGGGTGACAGAGCGAGACCGTCTCAAAAAAAAAGACAAGATGGCCTGAAAAGCACCTTCACCAAAGAGTTATGTAAATGTAAGCCATTGGTAAGTTTCTAGTGACTCAGCACTCCCTCTCCAGGTACAGCGAGGCAGAGACCCTTACAAATGAAGATTTGTTTTGTAGATGTAAATTTTTTATAAATAGCCAACTAAATGACAGAAAGCTGTATTTTGGACACCGATTTTGTTGAATGGGTGGTCTTTTTATGTTCGCTTTTGTTAGCTAAAATTGCTGAGTTCAGCTGGGAAAGCCCATTAAGGAAAATGGCAAAAAAAAGCATAATCTATGTGGACCCAGCATGGATAGCTCTGATAAAGAAGCAGTCCTGAAGGATTACCCCCAGGTTAGAGACCTCTCTTCTAAAAAAGGAGGGTTTGAAAGAACAGCCCAAATAAAATGTAGACTTTCAACCAAAGAGTGGTATAGGTCCAGATTATTAGTAGGACTTTTGTCCAGTAATTTATCTTGGAATTGGAAGAACATGAGAGGTTCACAGTTGGCCAGGTGCCAAGTCCAGGAATGGCTAAGGGTGGGTTACTTTGAATCCTGCTCACAGTGCCAGAAATGTCAACCTAAAAGGAAGAAACTGAGGCATAGTTAATATAGATAATTTATTTGGGCCAAGGTTGAGGACTGCAGACTAGGACATACTTCCAAGTGGCCTTGGGGAGTGCTCTAGAGAACAGAAGAGAGGCTCATATTTTTAGAGAAAAAAAAGATGAATCAGGAAAGGGATTGATTACAAAAAGTTATTCATCAGAAATTCTTGTTGGTTTACAGAAATAACGTTGGTTATTTATTGTCTATACATTTTTGAACTATGCTGTGTATGGCATTTTATGACTATTTGGGGTCAGTTAGTCTAGAGCTTGCATAGCATGTGGCTTCAAGAGGTAATTATTTAGTTCAAGGGGGAGTGAGACATGACTACTGTACATTTTAAATACCTCTCTGGGCCTGATAATTTGAAGGAACTCAAATTCCATAGAGCAAAAACTTCTTTTTTTAAATTTTCATAACCCTCATGTTTAGTTAACATTGGTGACGTTCATGAATCAAAAAACCCAAACCATTAAAAACCAAGCCATTTTTATCACTTTTGCTGCCTAGCGTGTCGGGCAGTCATGTTATGTTTAAATTGCCTTCAAATGGTTTCAGCAACTTTTCGCATATGTAGGATATTGAACCACTCCAGAAAATCTTAAATCCCTTTGTAGAGGAAGAGATGATTAGACGAGAAATACTTAGTGTCTGCCACAGATTTATACAGAAAAAAAAAAAAAAAATGTTTGTTTTTAGTTTCTGGTCGTTGTTGTTACTTTGTTGGTAGTAAAAAATGAGTTTGTTGTTTTTTTGTTGTTGTTGGCCAGGCTTTAGGCCTTATCATGTGAAGGACAACTTGAAGCATAAAATTCAAGCTATTTCTGGAGATTGATACAGGTTCGTTAGCTGGACAATTAAACTTTTTACTTGTCTTGCAAGTCTTCAGCTTAGATTTGTCATATTTGGTTATCATAATCAAATGGAAATGGTTTTTGCCCCGTCTTGCTGAGCTTTTAGATTTTGAGATCATTTGTAATGTACTCTAAAATTCAGTGATATAATTTTTTTTCTACTGGGGGCAGACACATTTAATTACAGAAAGCCATTTGCCATGGAATCTTTTTTTCTCAAAACTACCTAGCATTAAAAAAAATCTGATCATAATTAACGTTGCTAGCAGGATAAACTAGCAATAATTATATGTGGTATCAACTAATATGAAAAAAATTCTCTGTGAAATGCATCTGGAACACTTTTCATTTGCTATTCTTAATTTGCAGTTTTAGGAATTGTTTAGTGGTGGTTGAATGTGATCAGCATTTTCTTCTCTTATGAGCCTGGGAGTCTTATTAGTAAAAGATTTGGCAAAAGTTAGAAGAAAATGTCAAGCATTTGAATCTTCTCAAGGAATGAGTTTTTTCAGGGTGTAACCAATTTTTTTGGACAGGCAAAGATTTAACCCAAGTAGTACACTGTACAAAGGTGCCTTTAAAGCTCAGCTTTCTTTCTTATGTAAAAACTCATAAAATTTTATGGAAATTTATGGGTATCAATTTTTCTTAGATTTAAAATTAAAATATCTTTTGAATACCTTGGAAAATAGTATATTCTTACAAAATAGATGACCTATTTATTCAGCTGAATGTCCTTGTGAAAATTGACATTGCTTTACTGACACTAATAATCTACATGCAGCTGAGCAAGCCCAGAAGCTAACTTTGGAATGTTTTGAGATGCTTACCATTTTGAGTACAAAGTAATTTTAGAATCTTGGATACAAGCTAACTGAAGTGTTATGGTAATACCATACCGATATCATTTCTGTTACTTATATTTGTTACTGTTTTAAAAGTAGCCAAAAATGGCCAGGCACAGTGGCTCACATCTGTAATCCCATTACATTGGGAGGCCAAGGCAGGATGATTGCTTGAGACCAAGGAGTTCAAGGCCAGTGGGCAACGTAGCAAGACCTCCTCTCTATTGAAATATGTGTTTTTTAAAGTAGTCAAAAACATGTACTTACTTTACTGCCAAGGATACGGCTATAAAGTCCTGAGATTTTTAATAAATAACTTGAATGTCTGAATAACTTGGAAACAAGTTCTGAATTAGCTTACTGATTTCATGTGTCTGGCGCTCTTTAGCTAAATACACCCTCCTGAAAATGTAGAAATTGTTAAGGTACAGTTTTTTGTTGAGACAATTTCTGTCTTAGCATCATTTTGTGGTTAGAATGCAGTAAACCTACTCAAATAAGCTCAATTAAGAATTAAATCTATTTTGTGAATAGGTCTTTAAAAACCCAATTGCAGAAGTATAAACCAGGCCTCCTCCTCCCCTTTGTGGGTGGGGATTAGATTCTCCTAGAAGAGAGGGCAAACTAGGTATGATTAGTATACCTGCTAGAAAGAACAGTGAAGTGGCCAGGGCAAACAAAGTTGTCTCTTGGCTGTAATAATTTTTTTCTGGACTCATGGGCAACTAAAGAAACGTGCTAGTTATACTGATGCTCAAAGGATTTGCCCTCTACTTTATTACAGAGGATCTGTGGGAGTAGAACTATAACCTCTTCTTTATAAGAGAGTATTACAGAAAAGGGAGAAGGAGAAAGAAGAATCTTAAATATAGTGGGGAATCATCTGGAAAGAGCTCAGATTAATTTTTATAAAATTGTATAAGATTTTATAAGATTGTATATTTTTATAAGATTATAACCACTTCCTGGAAGTCTCATTTTTAAAATGCTTATGGTAGTGACATTTTATTATACATGAGTTTAACTTTTGAATATCCAACTGTATATGTCTTGACAGATAAAATGACAGTTTCAATAATACAGACAATTCTGCCCATCCTAGGAAGCTTATGCCCTTGCAGATGAGAATCTGCTATTCTCTCTTAGTTTGTACGTGTCTCCCATCGGGTGAGCATGTCATATATAGTGTAAATAGTTTAAATAAAATCATGGCCCTGAATGTTATTCTACTAAATGTTATAATTTAAGGAGATGTTAGGGGTAATTTTGACTATGTTAGTTTTGTGGACTATTTGGAAGAAAGTGGAATTTTGTGCACTCTGGGCTCGAGTATAAAGTTAGTGTGTAAAGCCAAAGTCAGAATCACCCTTGAAAGTTCCTTAACTCATGAAAGCCAATATGAAATCTTTTGTGTATGTATACATTCTTGAGCATTAATTCTTATGCACATTTAAATTGGAGAGTTACTAGGCTAGACTGAAAGGCAAAAGAAAGTATACAGGTGTTGTATATTCATTCAGCTTTAAAGATGGTATAGGTAGGGAATTCTAAAATGTTCCTTTTTGCCTGCCCGCTTTACTTCATTTTGTTTTAATAATAAACTTCTAGAATCTTAATTCTTACTAACAGTGTATTTGTTATGAGAATTTCAGGAGCTTGTTAGCCTCACCTTTCTGTGAGATAGCTTCTGAAATCAGTTGGTTAAATTCTAAGGTTAGCCATTAAGTAGGTTTATGATAAAACTTTGTTTTATTGTAGTTTTCATTATTTCCCTTTTCTTTTGCTTTGGTATTTTAGTAACATCACTTTTAAGAGTCTCCCTTCTCATCTCTATTAAAGGAGGCAAAGGAAGAGATTTGGTATCAAGTCCTTCATTCAACTAAAGTGGAAAGAGAGGGAAGTAGTATGCCCCTGTAGGTTTGTGGTTGCTGTGGGAATCAATGTAAAAACCCCTTCAAGAGGATAAAAATGGGACAATTAACTGGAACCTTATCAATGAGACATTCTCTTTCTAGAGCTTTTTCTGTTCTAGCATGTTCCCCCCAGGTTTAAGAAGATATCTCACACTCTTATCTGTCTCTTCAGTATATAATCTCGATTGTGAGATTACAAAATAATTTCTCTTTAATAATATGCCCCAGGTGAGAATGGGAGTAAAATTCTAGTGTTCTTCATTTATTGCTAGTGTCAGCAGTAAAACAGAAACGTAGGCTGTCTCAGCCTGGGCCCTGTAGTACACGCTCAGACCAGGGCTGGCTTACTCTTCATATGGCTCTACTACCTTAGTATAGAGGAGGAACCACAAAGTCCAAGATTGGGCACTGCATTCACACCACTCAGTAGGCAGTCTCCTAAGGAAAGAAGAAAAGCGTATGTCCTGAGAGACATAAATGGCTAGTCAGCCATAGTTTATTTTGGGGAAAGGAGGAAGGGGAGATTACCCTAGGATACACCCTATATTTCACATATTGTTTCTACTACTTTTGGTTAAATTGTAGACAAGTCTGTTGTTGAAATAGGCCTTTTTAGTGCAGGACATAGTGGTATTTCTATATTAATTACTTAAAATATAGTTGAAAAATGAACTTTGAGAATACCTAGAACTGAAATAGATGCATTTGCGTAGTGGCAACTGAGATCTGATCTGAAGGCCAATTGAGGGCTAATAAGGAGTGAGGTTAAATTTAAGCTTATTACTCTTTTAGGGAAATGATGTGAGTTAGGGTTGAGGCCAAGAAATTCTTACTATATTCTGAAAGTCGTGAGATTTTATTATTTAGAGCTAACCTCATAGTGCTCACTATGAGCCCTCACCTTAGAGGTTATTATCTGCCTATGGAAGAAGCGGTTACTCAGCGAATCCTGTAACGTGGTTCTGCCACTTTGTCCATAACTGATTAGACCAGGGCAGGCCTCTGGCCCAAGGCTAATGGCTTATGAAGTGGCCTGGTATGAAAACTGCATAAATAACAATAATAAGATTAATCATCTTTCTCTTTCTCTCCTGTAAACTACTCCCTGAGAGGAGAATGACAGGCAATTCATAATGGGAATTTAAAATAACAGTTTGTTCACTTGTTCATTGGCTCATTCATTTTTTGAATGTCTGTTGTTAGCCAGGTAGTACTCAATGCACTTGTGATTTATTCATGACCAGACCAAAATTCATGCTTTCATAGAACTTGGGTTTGAGTGGGACAGATAGTAAGCATGTATTAGAATGTCAGCAATGGTCAGTGATATGAAGAAAAATGAAGCAGGTTGAGGGGAGAGAGTGTGCTTAAAGGGGAATTTAGATAGGCTAGTCAAGTAAGGCATCTCCGAAGAGCTATATTAAGATATTTATTACACGGAATTAGTTCATGTGGGTATGGAGGTTCATAGGTCCCAGGATCTGCAGTTTGCAAGCTGAAGACCCTGGAGAGCTGATGGTGTAGCACCAGTTTGAGTCCAAAGGCCTGAGAACCAGAACACCGAATGTAGTTGCAATCCAAAGGCCAAGAGGCTCAAGATCTAGGAACAGCTGATGTTTCAGTTTGAGTTTAAAGGCAGGAAAATACCAGTGTCCAAGCTCAAGGTAGGCAGGAAGAGTTCCCACTTATTCTCAAAAGGGTCAGCCTTTTTGTTTTATTCAAGCCTTCGACTGATTGGATGAGGCCCTCCCACATCACAGAGGGCAGTCAGCTTTACTCAGTCTGTTTATTTATATAAATGTTAAAGTTATGCAAAACATCCTCACAGAAACACCCAGAATAATGTTTGTCCAAATATAGGAGCACCCTGTGTCCTAGGCAAGTTGATGCATAAAATTAACTGTCATAGATAGGTCTATTGGTAGCCACAGAACCAGGTTAAGTAAAAATAGATAGGCTCTAAGTTACCTCAGTGACTTATTGTCAGGAATGCCTGATGATTAGAGCTGTCTTAAATTCCGAACCTTGTTGTGTTACCTGAATTATTTTCCAGGGTCTCTGGAGTCTGGCTGTATGGTTGCATTGAACTTATTCTTTTCTGCTTAAGTATGTTTTATGTAACTAGTTTAACCTATGTGTTTCTATGTTCAAGCTTGACAAGCTAGCCATTTTATGGATGGGTGGTCCGCCTGGTATATAAAGATATCACAGAAATAAACCTTGAGTCATAAAAACCTAATATAGCAGCCCCCCCTTTACTAATAAAAGAAACACTGGTAAAAATACATGAAACAATGTATTAAGTAATTTGTTATTTTAAAAAGATTTAAATTTTGGTTTTTTAGCAGTTATTTGTTCTAACTCTGTGAAGAGCCTAAGTGTTTTGGAAATCTGAAAATGTAGGAGATGCAGCCGTTGTCCTCAGAAAGACCACAGTCTGATAATACAATCTGCATAAGTAAATATACAGCAAAGTAGTTTAGATGAGAATTTAGGTTAGAGCTGGTTTGAATGGAAAAGGCTTGTGAAGATCAAATTTAAGCTAGTCTTAGACAAAATTTGTATAGATAGAAAAGAGTGTTAAAATATTTCATGAAAGGGAAAGGGAAATGAACAAATGATACATCAAAGTTTGGGGGATGGTGGTTTAGCTATATTGACATGGTTGTAGTCTTCTTGCTGTAGGAGTAGTGACAGGTGAAATTTGAAAGTTAAAGCTGAACCTCAGTATTTCCGTACTTTTGGTTGCACATTAATTCTTTTGAGCCTCAGATTATTCCATTTATTAACTAGGATAATAATGCCAATATTTTTTCATATGTTTTAATCAGTTACGTCTAAATTCTATAACAAGATTCCTTTGTTTTTAATCGCAGAAGCCTTCCTGAGTGGGGAAATGAGTCATCAGAAACCATGCCATTTCCTTCTCACACATACTCTTGCCGTTCAAGCTTCATGATGGAGAGATCAGTATATCAAATGCATCCTCCATAAATCTCACCAGTATCCTTAATGCCCTTATCTTGGTGAATGTGGAAAAACTCAAACTCAAAGTGCTTTTTTTCTGTTCTCTTAACACAATAATCACAGAAGACTTATGTGACCAAATTTTGGGTAGGGGGAGTTCCCCACACACCAAGCAAGTGATCACTTTTGCAGCGGACACCTGCTAAGTGTCTTCCAATTCCATTCTGACACTAGTTACGTGGAGATAGCATGAGATCCCACAGGTTGAGGGCCCAGTCCTCTCCCACCACCTCCAGATACCAGTCTCAAGTCTGGAACTTCTCACTGACTGGCTCCAAGTTGAGATTCCCATGCCCCTCTCTTTGGATTAGATTAATTTGCTAGAGCAGCTTTACAAAACTCAGGGAAACACCTTTACCAGTTTATTATAAAGAATATTACAAAGGATGCAGGTAATGAGATGCATAGCGTAAGGTATGAGGGAAGGAACACAGAGCTTCCAAGCCTTCCCAGGGCACGCCATCTTCCAGAAACCCCCACATGTTCAGCTATCCAGAAATTCTCTGAACCCTGTCCTCTTGAGCCTTTCATGGAGATTTATTAGATAGGCACGATCGACAACCATGTGGAAATGGGATTGAACAAAAAGGATATAATCTAATACTAACAGGCCGAGTGGAGAAACCCACAAGCCTGTCTGTTCAGATTCTTCTTAGCCTTTCTGTGCAGCATTCCTTTCTCAGGGGTATGGGACAGGCCCCCTTCTGAAATTAAGAGTCTTATGACCTGCAGTCAGAAAGGCAGGGGAAGATTAAAGTCTTGGCTTGAGCTGGTGAAAGGAGGATGGGAAAATCAAGAGAGAGAGATTCTGTTTTCTGAGGCCTAAAGCACCCCAACATCATAGCAAAAGAGTGTAACAAGGTATATGGGAGTTAGGAGCCAAAAGCTGTGGATGAAAACCTATTATACATGTTCTCTATATATACAATACATAGAATTATATATATGTTATTGTTATCTAATATGTAATAGATATATAATGTCACACTTGGAAATTGCACTTTCTGTCTCAGTCTCTTGATGGTACTTTTTTTATGGCAGTGACACACTAGTATCTCCATCCGTATGGCCACACATGTGCTCTGGATCCCATTCTTCCTTTTTGGAAATAACATGCTATCTGAGAAACCTATTTTCTTTCTTACTCCCCCATTCTCACTCTTCCTCTCTTTATTGGATCCTTTTCATTAGCATATAAACATGTTCAGGTTGTCTCTATGTTATATGTGTTATACTATGCTATATCACACATAATGTATAATCTGATTATCCTCTCTTGACCATTTACTCTTCCTTATCTATTTCATCTTTGGTCTTCTTTGCTAAACTTCTCTAAAGAAGTAGCTATATCCAGTGTCCTTATACATTTCCCAGTTACACGTCAGCTCATTTTAATCTAGCTTCTACTGTGATGGCTTATTTGACACCTCTGTAACAATCAGTGCTGTTAGCCATTTTGTTCTTCAAAACACTCTCATCCTTTGGCTTCTCCAGTGTGTTCTTGTTTTCTGTCTAGGTCTCTGGCTACATCTTCTGTGGCTTCCTTGTCAGCTTATCTTTCTCCAATTGCTCATTAAATGTGGTTTTTATAAAGCTGAATCTTAGGTCTCTTTTTACTTAATCACTACTCTTGAATAACTTGTCTCTCATTGCTTCAGTAACAATGACAATTCCTACATTTATCTTTCACCCAGACTACTCATCTGAGGTCCAGTTCTATATCTAGATACCAAGTTGATTTTTCCATTTGAATGTCTTAAAGTTTTCTCAGACTCAACAGGTTTAAGACTTATAATTTCTCTTCCTCTATATTCTCTGTATCTTCAAGATTTTTTTTTTTTTTGGACTAGTATATTTTCGAAGGACTCAAATTCTCTACCCCTTACATTGTAACCATAGGCAATTAATCATTCTAAGATTCAGTTTCATAATCTGTAAGATGGAAAAACTGTAGTTCCTTTCTTAACATAAGGAAACATCAGACAAAATGTGAATATGGGATGTAATACCATGGACTAGATTTACCCTCTAGCTGTAAACAAATAGAAAATCCTCCTAGGGTTGTTTTCAGTATTAAAATAGTACTTACAAAGCACTTGAAACAGGACCTCACGTAAAGTAAGTTTTTTTTTAAGTGTTTGCTTTTATCATTATTGAATATGGTTATGAAGTTGTTGGATGAAGGCTTAAATCCTTATAAAAAGCAGTTCTCAACTCAGTACTTTAAAATTGCATTTTAAGAAACTAGAAGAAAGAATAGCTCCAAAACAAGCAATGAGAAGGAAATGAAGCATTGAAATATGAAAGTGTAAAACATTAGAGAAAAGTAAGAGAAATTAAAATCTTATTTTTTGAAAAGGTCACTAATAGTGATAAAATTCTAGCCAGACTGATTAGAAAAAAGAGAAGACACAAATGAGATTAATATGAATGAAAGAGGAGAGATGAGTATAGATTCTGTAGACATTAAATTGGATAACTTAAATTATTAAATGAGCAATTTCCTTGAAAAACACAAAACTACCAAAGCCTGTTTAAGAAGAAATAGTTACTAAACAGCCCTATATTTAAGAATATAGACTTATAATTAAAACATTCCCTCAAAAAGAAAACAACTCGTCATAGAAGACTTCACTGAGATAGTCTATGAAACATTTAAAGATGAGTATCAGTTCCATACACTCTTTCCGAAAATAAAAGAAGAGGGAACACTTCTTAACTCATTTTATGTCAGCATTACTCTAATATGAAAGAAAACTACAGTCCAGTATTCCTTATAAAAATAGATGGAAAAATCTTCAATGAAATTTTAGCCAGCTGAATCAATATATAAAAAGGATAGTATTTTATGACCAAATGGGATTCATTCCATGAATGCAAGGGTGGTTTAACATTTGAAAATCAATCAGTGTAATTCGCCATATGAACCAACTAAGGAAGAAAAAGTATATGATTATTTCAGTATATTCAGAAAAGTCATTTAACAGAATTAGTACCCATTAATGATAAAAACTCTCAAACTAGGATTTAAAGGGAACTTTCTCAACCTGTCTGTTAAAGGACAACTAGTAAAATCCTATAATATATATATCATGCTTAGTGATGAAAGACTGAATGCTTTCTCTCTAAGATCATGAACAGGCACCACTTCTATTCAGCATTGTATGGAAATTACAGTTAGGGAGTGAAGCAAGAAAAAGAATTCAAAGGCATTCAAGTTGGAAATGAAGAAATAAAATTGCTTGTGTATATAGAAAATCCCAATACCCAAAAAAAGCCTACTAAGACTAATAAGTGAGCCTATTACAAAGTCATTATACAAAAATTAATTGCATTTCTACATACTAGCAATGGGTAATTGGAAATTTAAATAAAAACAAATTTAAAAAAATATTAGCATTCAAAATCTTAATGCTATGGAGAAGTTAATCAAAATTATGTAAAGCTTGTATGTTAGAAATTATACAGGCCTGTGGAAACAAGGGTCGTGTCCATGAATCAAAAAACTCAAAATTGCTATAATGCCATTTCTCCCCAAATTGATGTATACCATAAATGCAATTCCAGCCAGTATCTTTGCAGGCCTTTTTTGTAAAGACTGACAAGCTTAATTCTGATATTTATATAAAAATGCAAATGACCTAGAATAGCTGACAATTTTTAAGAAGAACAAAGTTTAATGACTTAAATTGCCTGATTTTCACACTTACTGGAAAGGTGCATTACTCAAGACAGTGTGGTATTGGCCTAAGCATAAACATTATTAGTGTTATAGAAAATAGTTCAGAAATAGGCCCACACACAAAAATGTTTATCTGATTTTCAGCAAAAATGCCAAGGCAATTCAGTGGAGGAAACTGGTAATCTTTTTAACAAATGGTTTTTGGACAATTGGACATCTGTATGCAAAACAATGACTCTTAACCTTTAAGTGGGCAATGATTTCTTAGACATACAGAACCAAACTGTAAAAGAAAAAATAAATCAGTTGTACATCATCCAAGTTAAAAACTTTTGATCTTCAAAAGTCACTGTTAACACGGCTCCCATCAAAATCTTAGCATTATTTTTTGTAGACATGGACAAATTTATTCTAAAATGTATATAGAATTATGAAGTAACTGGAAACAATTTTGAGTAAGAAGAATAGAGCTGAAAAAAAAATCACACTACTTGATTCTAAGACTTAACATATAGCATTATACTCAAGACACTGTGGTATTGACCAAAAGATAGATCAGTGAAACAGAATTAAAAGTCCAGAAATAGACCCGTACAAGTAGAGCCAAGTGAAGTTTGACAAAGATGCAAAAGCAATTAATTGGGGAGAAATGATGCTTTTTGCAACAAATAGAATAATTAGATAACCAAATAAATAAACTTTGACTTAAAACTCTTATACAGCAGTTATCATAAATCTAAATGTAAAGTGTGAACTATAAAACTTTTATAAGAAAATGAAGGCGAAAATCTTTCTGATCTAGGGCCAGGTAAAAATTTCTTGCGCCAAAACCAGAATCCATAAAGGAGAAAAAAAATAATAACTTGGGCTTCATCAAAATTAAAAACTTTTACTCTGTGAAAGACACTGTTAAGAGCATAAAAAGACAAGCCACAGACTGGAAGAAAATATTTGGAAATTGCATGTCTGATAAAGAATGTGTATCCAGAACATATTTTAAAAGTCTCTAAACTCAACAGTAGGAATAAAACAATCCAATTAGAAAATGAGTGAAACACTGAACAGACACTTCACCAAAGAGCATATACAGATGACAAAGAAGCACATGAAAAGATGCTCAACATGATTAGCTACTAGGAAAATGTGAATTTAAAGCCATGATGAGATATGACACACCTACTAGAATGGCTAAAATAAAAAGTACTGGCAAAACCAAGAGTGAGTTAGAATGTGGAGGAACTAGATCTTTCACACATTGCTGGTGGAAGTGCAAAATGATACAGCATTCTGGAAAACAGTTTGCCGGTTTCTTGTAAAATTAAACATGGAGTTACCATATCTTACTCCTCGATATTTACCCTAAAGAATTGAAAACTTATATTCACACAAAATGTGTACACAAAGCCTTTTAACAGCTTTGTCATAGCCATCAAGAGGTGAATAGATAAATTGTCATACATTTCATACAATGAATAATATTCAGTAAGAAAAAGAACAAACTATTGATATACCAGCACCTTAGAGAATCTCAAGAGCATTATAGTAAGTGAAAAAAAGCCAGTTTCAAAAGATTTAATAGATTACTTATGGTGAGTTTAATTTGTATAACTTTTTTTTTTTTGGAGACAGTCTCACTCTGTTGCCCAGGATAGCATGCAGTGGTGCTATCATAGCTCACTGCAGCCTCTGGCTCCTGGATTGAAGTGATCCTTCTGCCTCAACCTCCCAAATAGCTAGGACTATAGGTGTGCACTACTACCCTGGCAGATTTTTTATTTTTTTTACATTTTTTATAGAGATGGGGTCTCTCTGTGTTGCCTAGTCTGGTCTTGAACTCCTGGGCTCAAGCAGTCCTTCTGCCTTGGCCTTCCAAAGTGCCAGGATTACAGATAGGAGCCACTACTACCAACCTATAACACTTTCTAAATGAAAAAATTACAGTGACAAAGAACAGATTAGTAGTTGCCACGGGTAAAGTTGGGAGGAGTCTATGATTATAAAGGGATGGCATGAAGATGTTTCTTTGAGGTGATGGAATCATTCAGTATTCTCTTTTTCTTTTTTTGAGACAGAGTCTCATTCTGTCACCCAGGCTGAAGTGTAATAGTACAATCTCGGCTCACTGAAACCTTCGTCTCTAGGGCTCAAGCGATTCTCCTGCCTCAGCCTCCCAAGTAGCTGGAACTACAGGCATGTGCCACCACACCTAGCTAATTTTTGTGTTTTTAGTAGAGACAGGGTTTCACCATGTTGGCCAGGCTGGTCGTGAACTCCTGACCTCATGTGATCTGCCCTCCTCAGTCTCCCAAAGTGCTAGGATTACAGGAGTGAGCCACCGTACCAGGCTGGAATAGTTCAGTATTCTGATTGTAGTGGAGGTTATACTAATATAAAGTATGTGATAAATTTATGTAGAACTATACACATACAGGGCATGTAAAAACTGGTAAATCTGAGGAAAATTTCTAGTTTAATAGTGTTAGTTTCCTCATTTTGATAGTTGTACTATGGTTTGTCAAATGTTGTTGCTGGGTGAAAGATACCCAGAAACTGTAATATTTTTGTAACTTCTGTGTGAGTCTAAAATTATTTCAAAATAAAAAGACACCGTTAAGAAAATGGAAAGGCAAGCCACAGACTGGGAAAAAATAGTTGCAAAACATCTGACAAAGGATGTGTATCTACAATGTGTAAGTAAGTCTTAAAACTCATAAGAAGACAGCCGTATTTTTATAATAGGGAAAAGAACTAAATAGCTATTTCACCAAAAATAATTACACAAATGGCATATAAACCCATGAAAAGGTGCTCACCTTCATTAGTTATTAGGAAATGCAAATGTGAACCACCTTGAAATACCACTGTACACCCACTAGTATAGATAAAATTAAATGGCAATCCGAAGAATGTGGAGCAACTGAAACTCTCACATCTTACTGGTGCAAATGAAAAATGATATGGCTTCTTTGGAAGACAGTGTGACAATTTCTTAAAAACATAGGGCTCAGCAATTTCACTCCTAAATATTTAACCCAAGATGAATGAAGAAAAAGTGTGAAATTCATACTGGCATCATTTATAATAACTCCAAAACTGTAAACAGTTGAAATGTCCAAGTGGTACATCCACACAATGAAGTTTATTTCCTAGTAAAAGGACTCCAACATGGATGAATCTCTAAATCATTAGAGCAAATGAAAGAAACCAAACAAAAATTACATGCTGTGTGATTTCATTTATATGAAGATCTAGAAAAGGCACGATAACCAATTCAGTGGTTGCTAGGAGTTGGGGGGGAAAGGGGTAGAGAGTGGAGACTGACCATATAGGGAATGTATTGAGGTAATGGAAATGTTTTATATCATGATTTTCCTGATGGTGGTTATGTAATTGTACGGTTAATCAAAACTCATCAAATTGTACAGTTGGTACAATTTTTATAGTCCTTTGCATGTGTTTTGTTTTTTCTGCCTAGAAAGCTCTCTCCTCTCCCTGTCTGGTTGACTCATCTTCAGTGTTCAGATCTTGCTTAGATGTCATGTTGTCAGGAGTATCTGTTCCTGAGCCCAGACTGGCACAAGCTGCTTTGACATCCTGCCGCTTTCCTTCATTGTCCTTACCACAGCTGTAGTTTCAGTCAGGCAGGTAGCCATCAGCTTAAGGTCTCTTTTTCTGTCCTAGCTGCAGCACTGTGAGGAACCAGATGCTGATTACTATCTTGTTAACAGTACATAGCATGGTGCTTAAATCAGGTTTGAATATTGCATGACTGAGTAGAAGTGAGTAGAGAGTTTTCTGTCTTCTGTTCTTGTAAGTGGCAGCTGTGGCTTTTGCCAAGGGTACTGCTTAGCTGGGGCTGCCTGCTTAACCTTGGAACCTGTCTGCCTGCCTCTGCCCTGCTCCTGGGGAGTTGTGACTGTCCATGCTTATCTGCCTGCCATAGCCTTTGTTCAGACTTCTTGTCACCGTGAATCCCACTCCTGTGGCCGGGCCACCCTGTTCTGAGAACAGAAAGGAGCTTTTCCTTGCTGTTACTCTTAGCAAAAAAGTAAACGGTTGTGCTGCCTGCATGTTCCTGGATCTACTCAAGCTTTTTCTTTTTTTCCAGCCAGTGGAGAAACTCTGAAACACAGTGTTTTTTTTTTTTACCTACTTTGATAACAATATGTCAACTCCTGTGAAGCACCGCAGAGTACCCCTTTGTCTCCTGATTATCTTAATCTTTTTGAGAGAGACGTATGACTCCTCCAAGTAAGGTTAGGAATCCTAATCTGCAGGTAGTTTGAATGCTTGGGTGGAAGGTTTAACCTTCCAGAAGGTGAAAACACCATCAACTTTGTGCTCAGCCTGTGCTCATATTTGTAGATTATCAGAGATCACTATTAGTGTCTCCATGCCCCCAGCTGACCCAGTTTCCAGGATAAATGTGTAGAATAATTAATAAAGGGCCTGACGGCCAACACTCTTCTTCCACTCTTCCCATTTCTCTTCTTCCTTATTTCACTACTGTAGTAGGTAAGAGGGAATTCAGGTTATGGTAGGAAAACGATTAGGGTGAACAATCCCTGTATGTGAGCATTCTGTGAACATAGCTCAGTGTTTAAATCATTACCAAAGCTCATTTCTTTATTATGGGTTGTCCACTTAGGAAGAATTTATGAGTCTTGTCATTTCGGTCTTCTCTGGAGCACTATATGACTCGTCCAGTTAGTGATTTTGGAAATGTTTCTCTGGACCTTTTACGATGTATCCAGGTCTAATTCCTCATTTGTTTCTAGTTTATTTGTCCTCGGTTTTACAGCTTACATAGTTTGGAGTTGCCTGTTTAGTTTTTGTTTATTTTTAACTCCTTTAGACCTAAGACTCTTCATTGTTTCTCTTTCATCTGAGTCATTATAATAGTCCCTCAGATGTTCATATTCCACTCTTGCTCCCCCTTTCTCCTGCAGTACAATCTATATGTCGCAGCCAAGGATCAGGTCAAGGCATTCTCATGGTCTCCACCCTCCAGTGGCTCACCTTCTTACCTAGTTTGTGATCTGACCCCAGGACATGCAGAGTGCCTAGCAGGCAATTAATATTTGCTGAATTAATTCTTTGTATTGTAGTCATATTAGGATTTTTGGGGGGTTAGCATTATCTTAAAACCACAAAAAACAGTAACTTGAGACCTAACTGGTTTCATGACTTATTGAGGAGGCAAGGAGTAGGTTAAAGCTGCTTTGCATACATTTTGGAATAGTATCTTTTGTCTAGTAAGGATGGATAATAAGTTTGCTAATAACCAGTATTCACATGGGTAGAAAAAGACTGTCTTGATTTTTAATCCTACAAGTTGTAAAGGAATGGTAGTTAGAAGTTGAATTGTACTTTTAATGCCTCAAGCAGGATGGAATAGTATTGTTTTGTTTTGTATCCCAATATGCTAACTACTTCTCTCTCTCTTGTTTCTGTTTTGCTTCTCATCCTTTCACCCATTACAGTCTCAGTATGTGTGTTACACCAGGAGGTTGCCTTGGCAGGTCAGAGGATCTGTGACTGAAGGCACTGTGGTACCCTTTGTGTTTTAGGCAAGGGTGACATGTGCTAGTCAACTTATTTCCATTTGTTGTTCTCTCCACTTGGTACTAAATGAGACTGTTAACCAGTTTTGAATGAAAGTTTGTAAATTTCTCATAAAAATTAAGGTTTTTATTCTCTATAATAAGCACACGAGAAAGACTGGTTTTAAATTTTATTTTAAACTGTGGAGTGACGTTAAAAACGTGCTTAATTTTAATTATTTGCTTTTGTTAGTCTTGTAAGTTATTAATGTATTAATGCTGGTAACTTCTAGATTGGAGGAATGATTTATCCTAATGTTTCTTTTAAAAAAAAACTATCAGTCGTTCATATGGCATATGCTGATCAAGGCTCTGTGGTATTTTTTTTCTTGTGTTTTTTAATGAAGCCTCTCTTTTCATGATCTAGCAGTCTGTGTTACTATCAGTAAGTAAACAGAGAGTAAGGGCTCAAATTTTAATATTAAAACAAGTTCATTTTGTTAACATCACATTTTGTTCCATCTTGCAGCTTCTTGGTGAATTTTTGGATGAAGCCATTAAATTAATTGCTTGCCATCATGAGCAGAAGCAAGCGTGACAACAATTTTTATAGTGTAGAGATTGGAGATTCTACATTCACAGTCCTGAAACGGTATCAGAATTTAAAACCTATAGGCTCAGGAGCGCAAGGAATAGTATGGTAAGTTTTTACTTCCAAAAATTAGTCAAAGAATCATTAACTGCTACGTTTTCTCCTCTTGTAATTTAGATACCTTGGCAAATATTTAACTTGCCTCGAAAAATTAAAACAAATTAAATGAAAACTATTCCACAGTAAATTGTTTGCTTCAGGGATCAATGGTCTTTTCTTTATTATTATTATTAAAGGTTGAGTATCCCTAATCTGAAATGCTTAGGACCAGAAGTGTCAGATTTTGGAATATTTGCATTGGTTGAGCATTCCAAATTCAAATCAGAAATGCTTCAGTGAAACATTTCCTTTGAGCATCATGTCAATGCCCCCAAAATTTGGATTCTTGAGCATTTTAGGTTTCATATTTTCAGATTTGAGATAATAACCTGTGTTATTCATAATATATAACTATAAACTGCCATCTTTAAGTATAAACTATGATTAAATATTTGGTCATAAGCCATTGGAGACAAATATCTCTATCAAGAAAGAATAAGTGGCATGCTTGTTAATTTCATGTATACGTGTATTCCCATTAGATAACTGTTTAATAATAAGCTACATTTAACTATCACTTTCACCCTATAATGAAGCCCTGGAATTTCAGAAATCTTATTCCACACTGGGGAATGAAGTCAGCTGATATCTCACTTATGTGTTTCAAAATTCATCCATATGTTTAAAATTGATTTATTAGCTAACTTCTACAAAAGGCTTAGGCTATATCAACATAATTCTTTATAAACTGAAATGCAGATCACTCTTTGGGATAGTTCTGATACTGATTGCAGATCACTAAATTAGCATAATAATAAACTAGTGTTTTGGGGAATTATAAGCCTCATTCAAGAATAATTATATTTTTGTTACCTTTTTTGTTTGTTTGTTTGGAGACAGAGTCTTGCTCTGTCGCCCTGGCTGGAGTGCAGTGGCACGATCTAGGCTCACTGCAAGCTCCGCCTCCTGGGTTCACACCATTCTCCTGCCTCAGCCTCCTGAGTAGCTGGGACTACAGGCGCCAGCCACCATGCCCGGCTAATTTTTTGTATTTTTAGTAGAGATGGGGTTTCACCGTGGTCTCAATCTCCTGACTTCGTGATCTGCCCACCTCAGCCTCCCAAAGTGCTGTGATTACAGGCGTGAGCCACCGCGTCTGGCTCTGTTCAGGTTTTAGCTCTGTAATTTACTAGCTTTATGACTTTTGGCAAATTTACTCTGCTGAGCCCGTTTCTTACCTAATTTACAAAATTGTGAGGATTATATAATATATATATTACATATAAATATTTTAAAATATATTAATGTTTCTGTATCTTCACTTATCCTCAGGTAGGTGCACTTTGAAGTTTTTGTATCAAAATTAAGAAAAAATTGCTTGTTAGGCCCTCTTAAGCCCTTAGCCTAAGGAATAACTATTTTCATATTTTTGCTGAAAGTGATAATTTCTATAAGAGATGTTTACGAAATAGACAAATATTAAACATAAAAATTTCAAAACTCATTTGTGTGTTGCTGAGTCAACTGAATACAGACCTTTTTTTTTAAAGCATTATTTTGTGCCCCAACCATAAATAGTAAGATTAATTGGGTCTAGATTGTGGCCTTTGTATCCTCAGGTGCTTCTGATTTGTGCACATTGAAGAATCAACAGTTAGAAATTTAATTTTTTTGGATACAGGATAGTGGAGTGCACTCAGACCCTTTTGAACTTTTAGAATTTGAAATATGCTTTTGATTTGGCAGATAAATTAATAGCAATGAATTTAATTGTTAAAAATAAAACCTGCTTTATTTGAAGATAGTCAAAACATCTAATAATTTTGCATGACCCCACTGAGTTTTTGTTTTGTTTTGAGTAGGACATGTTTGCAAATATGGCATTTCACAAGTAAGGATTATAATATTTATGTATATTTTGGTGTGTGTATGTATGTATATATAGGCAGTAGTTGTATATATAGAATGTATAGATGTGTCCATTTATGCAGTACCAGTTTCTTAATACATATAGTGCTACATGGCATTTGATATGATCAGATAGCTACAAAACAAATTCAAGTTTTCAGTCAGATAAGAAAACTGTTAATCAGCAGTGAGCTGGCTTTCCAAATATTATATACATATAAACAGAAATAGTCTTTTATAGTATGTTAAGTGGTCCAGTTTGAAAAACATGACTTCATGTCTTAGATCTTCTAGTCTCAGCTTTGCTTTTAACTTCCTGGCTTAACCTTGGGCAAATTACTTTACCACTGGCCCTACATTAGGCAATGGTGAATCCAAATAATTTTTAGGATCTTCCAGTCATAAAGTTCTTTAAAGATACTTTACCTTATTTGTGCTTCAGTGTCTCTGACCTGTCATATGAGAAAGCTGCTATATGGGCAGTGTCATGGGATAGAGGAAGATATGAAGAGTAATGGGTATGATGTTGTGTTTTCCAGTTATAAAACAGCTTCTCATGCCCTGAAATCTAGCATTCATGTTTATAAACAACTTGATTTTTAGTTTCTCCTCTAAAACACATTTTTAAGGGCTTTACTTCTTCAAAAAATTGTAAAATAATATTTTGTATACATACCTCTGTATATACCTTCGTCGTCTTTATTTATTTATTTATTTTATTATTTTTTTTTTCTTTTTCTTTTTTTTTGAGGTGGAGTCTTGCTCTGTCGCCCAGGCTGGAGTGCAGTGGCATGATATTGGCTCACTGCAACCTCTGCCTCTCGGGTTTAAGTGATTCCCTTGCCTTAGCCTCCAAGTAGCTGGGACTACAGGTGCGCGCCATCACGCCCAGCTAATTTTTTTGTCTTTTAGTAGAGACGGAGTTTCAGCGTATTGGCCAGGATGGTCTCAATCTCCTGACCTCGTGATCCACCCACCTTGACCTCCCAAAGTGCTAGGATTACAGGCATGAGCCGCTGCACCCAGCCTCGTATGCATTCTTTATCCTACCTTTTCTTGATAGAAGTGCAAGGTTAAGAATTCATTCAGGCTTTAGGCTATCTAGTGGAGCTAAATAATTATTATGCATTTGTACATTGAGTGCCCACCATGTACTAGGTGGATCCTTGAGGCAACACAACGAACATGCAGGGTCTCAGTTGTCATAGTCCACTGTCTGTTTGGATCCATTAGCATTTTAGGAGATAGTTGCGAAAAAAACATGTTGTAATAGATACAGAAGACATGTTGAGCGTCATAGACTGGGAAGTGATCCAGTTACTTGTCTTTGGAGAAAGTGAGAAATCTATATGACTGTTTCATGAATTCAGTTTACAGATTCTTGCTTTAAGTTTTTTGTGTGTTTTTTAATTTCTTATTACAGCGCAGCTTATGATGCCATTCTTGAAAGAAATGTTGCAATCAAGAAGCTAAGCCGACCATTTCAGAATCAGACTCATGCCAAGCGGGCCTACAGAGAGCTAGTTCTTATGAAATGTGTTAATCACAAAAATGTAAGTGAACATTTTTGGTTTCTTAAGTGTAGATGAAATCAAGATTTATTCATGAATATGTGAATATCAAAGACTTTAAGTATTAGGGACTTTAAATTGTTCTGTATTAAAACATTGTTTAAAAGGGATATATATATCTCTACAGGGTGATTTTTTTTCATAACTTTATTAAATTGTATCAAAAAATGACTTCTAGAATTTAGATTATATGATTTCCTGTCATTTAATTTACAAAAGGAGTTTTAAAAAGATAAGTGTTTCAGAAGAATTTTATTCAGCTTGATCTCATCTTCTGCTTTTTGTCTCTGTCAGGCTGACATTTCAGAAAACTGTAGCATTAGCACAGAGATGAAATTGTTCCCATTATACTTTGACACTCTAATCATATTGAATATAAAATTTATATCACTTTTCCCTACCCCACTCCCACCTCTTTAAGTGATGGCAGTATTCACTGGTCACTTTATGATGATAATGGGTTTAGCAGAAAGTCTTTGAAAATATCTAGAGAGTATTAACATGTTTCTAATTGCATTTTCTAATGATTGCGAAGAGGAGGCTTTGTAAAGATACATGTACTCATTTTGAGAATAAACAATTATACTTTTTTAAACTTACATTGAGCATATTCATACTTTTGTGGTTGTTCTAATGGAATGATTTCTTCAGTTGAGGAAATAAACTAGGAGTGAATTGTGTAAGGGACACTTCTAGGCAGTCCTAAACCGAAGGTATCTGACTAAAGACGTTTCGTAGTGTTTGTCCAAAAGAGTTCATATAATATAATGAGTGCAGTACTTTCTGACTGCAGATAATACAATTTACCACATTTTGAGAGCTAAATATATGCAAGCCTCTGTGTATTGGAGTTACTGGGTTCATTACCAAGGGAAAAAAATTCGTGCAAGTTCAGGATTAGGCCCCTTATTTCGGGAGCTTACAATGGTGTTTTGAATACAAAACAGACATACAGAAAGTTAAGTATCAAACATCACAAAGCAGTGGACGTTTGTCAAATGATGATAGTGGCCCATATATTGAGATCTAAAAAGAGGGACAATTTCTGTGAGCTTTAATGAGCTGGGAAGGCTTTGGGGAGGAGTAGACCTAGGCTGACTCTTAAAGATGGGGTAAAAATTGGATTGTTGAAGGAAAGGAGCCTTCAGAGAGAAAGAATGGCATAAAAAAAAGTCAAGAGACAAAGGTTAGAGGTAGATAATGATAGGGAAGAAGTTGTGGTAGCCATTCTTGTTCCAAGTGGGAACCTGATGTGTTGCTCATCACAGTTTTGCTGGTGGCGTCCTGCCAATGGATAGAGCTGCTCGTGCCTCTTATGGCCTGTGAACACAGTTCCATGGCAATGGTGGTGTTGCCTTAGTTTTTCCTTCGGGAGGAGTTCAGTTACTCCTACCTCTCAAGCCTGGGTGACTGCAAAGAAAGGTGATTCCTTCAACTGCATGGAGTATGACTAAGCATGTCTCACATGATTAGGCTTCTAGCAGGGGTGGCAGAGGTTTATCCGGGCAGTACTCTCAGCACCTAGAAGAGTATGGACAAGAGTAGGTACTCAGAATATATTTGTTCAGTGAGTGAGTGTAAAGCTAAATATGGGAAAACTGGAAATGGTAGGTAACTAAATTATTCCACTCCCCAATGGATGGATGTTTTTGTAGTGTTTTGCCTTTTAAACTATTTCATCCTCTGTACAGATTGTCTCTTCATTGGTCTAAGCATCCCTGGTTTTTCTCATTCTTTTCATAGATGGTCTCGAGTTTCTTTTTTAATCTTGGCTGTTTATCTCTGAACATGCTTTGAAAGTGACCTAGCGCACAGTACTGCGTAAGCCACCTAGCACACCCTACTGCATGTTTGATCAGATCTTCTGAGAGGAGCTGAGGCATGTCATCTCTTAACCGCAGACATTAAAACCCTGTTTAGAAATTATGTCCCCATCTGATTCCCGTTTTCTTTCTTTGTTACAGGCCTGCCTTGCAGGTCCCGTTTCACCCAGTCTTTATATTTTTTCTTTTGATTATGGAGAATTACGTATAGTACTTCCTGTTTCTCCCTATTACATTTCAAAGGTGAAATGTGGTTACTCTTCCTGGTCTTCTAGTGATTGCTTTTTTCTTCCTTGTTGTGCCTTTTCACTTGTGGGCTTCACTTCCCAGTTTTGCTCAGGATGTCTTTGTAATAGCTGAATTAATTGATTAGCAACTTTTGAGCATATTGCAGAAATTATGTGTCTATCACAGTTATCCAGCTGTTTCCAATTCATCATCTTATTCCCATGGATGTTATTATTGGAAACATTTTCTAAAATGCCATTTTGAACTCTTCATATACTGTGTCTAGTTGCATTTTTCTGATTTATTGCTATTGTTCTTTGTTGTTTTTATTCATGAAAGGAAATAGTATTTCTCAATGAACTTTTTTACCTGCTCCTGGTAATTGTTACTTCTTTTGAAGTAGTTATATACCACCACTAATCAATCATCGACTTTTGCTTGACTGTCCAGTCTATAACTGATATAATTTAATTTCCTTTATTTCCCTTTTTGAAAAATAGGACGACTATCTGTTAGAATCTTTTTTATAACAGCTTTATTGAAATATAATTTCTGTATCATGCAATTCACCCATTTGAAGTATACCATTCAATGGTTTTTAGTGTATTCAGTGATATGTAGGACCATCACTGCAGTCAGTTCTAGAATAGTTTTATCACCTCAGAAAGAAATCTTTTATCCTTTAGCTGTCATTCCCCTACCTCCCATCCTTCACAGTTCTAAACAACCACTAATCATCTTTCTGTCTCTGTATGCCTTTAATTTTTAATACCTCTGTTCCACTCTAGGGCTTTTCAGATATTAATGAGACTAGATTTACTATTTGTCGAAGTCTCCTATTGTGCATTGCATGTGGTTGGTAGACTTGAACTTATTTAGAACAGGCAGATGCTTCCTTATTACCATTTCCCTATCTTAAATTTGTTTGACCCTTTCTGGTGTATTATTTTTACGAATGTATTCACTGAACAAATATTTAAAAACCTTATGTAAAGCTGAATGCTTAGAAGAAAAACATCAGTTTTTCTTATAAAGTTATGCCCTTATAATGTTATTGCCCTTATAAAGTTTATGCCTGAAAAACAAATTCCCATCCCTAAGTATCATTGTCAGCAAACATTTTTATATGTGTGTCATGTAACTTGCCATATACAGGGCAATAAAAGTGATTAAGACACAGTTCTTTCTAATAAGAATTCTCTGTGGTAGGGATGTAGCTGATGTGAAAATGAGACTAGACTATAGTGTGCTGAATACCATAACAACATTAGAAGATAACTGGGGACAAAGTTGAATAGTCAACTCTTTCAAGAACTAGGGGTTGTCAAAATCTACAAAAGAGGTTCACCTGGAAGATAATTAAGTTCAGTAGATAAATGACAAGCATAGGGAATAGTATGTTTAAAAGCATCAAAACATTTTTAAAATGACGTTCTTGAAACTAGCATAGCCAAAGTATGACGTTTAATATAGGACTTAGCAGGAGATGAAGTGAGTTGATGGCATATCATGGAGGCTTTTGGAATACACTGCAAGGGAGTTTTAGAATTTATTTGTTGGCTTTAAATTTATGAGGAGGTTAGTAATATGATCAGGTCTTTCTTTTACCATGTTATAGGCAGTAAATGGTAGCTGAATTTGTAGAAAACCATTGTTAGTGACCTTAATCAGCTCAGGCCACTGTGACAAAATACTGTACACTGGGTGTCTTAAACAACGGAGATTTATTTCTCACAATTCTGTAGGCTGGGAAGTTCAAGATCAAGTTGCTGGCCAATTTGATTCTTGATGAGGGCCTGCTTCCTGACTTGGAGGTGGCCAACTTTTCACCTTGTCCTCACTTCCCTTTCTTCAGTGTGTGCTCAAGGAGAGGGAGAGAAAAATTGCTCTTTCTCTTCCCTTGTTTTAGGCCACTAATTCCATTATGAGGGCCCCACTCTCATGACCTAATCTAACCCTTAGTACCTTCCAAAGGCCCCATTTCCAAATACTATCACATTGGAGGCTAGACATATGAATTGTGTGGAGTGTGTGGGGGGCGGCAATCAATCTCTAACACTAGTGTTAGAAGGAATTATAGCATGAACAGTCTAGATGTTAAAGTCTTCAACCTGTTTATAGCACAGGGAATGGAAAAAAGAGATTGAAGGTCAGATTGACAGTAGAATGGACAGCATTCTATGAGTATTTATTATGGTGCATATACTGAAAAAGGAGTCAAAAATCACCCTAAGCCTTCTTTTGTAAAAGAGAAGGCACACTGGAAAAGTAAGGGGTTTGGGTAGGAGTGAAAATGAATTCAGTGTTATCTTATTTGTGAGATGTCCATGCAAAAAGTGAAAAGAAATAGATTAAACATAGTAGTGGGAAAGAAGGGATATGCTTATGGATGATCCAGTGAAATAGACTGGGAATGAAGAAAACTGGGCAAGTGCAGTATTATGAAGAACCAAAGGAGGAAAGGGCTGAGATTATATAGAGATACTGAATTGGAAAAGAGCTAGTAGAAGGGATTTAAGACTTGCTGTTAAATTATGTAGAGGTTTGAAATTATGTAGAGGTTTGTATAATGTAAGTGCTTGATAATTGACGGTTCATAAATGGAATTACAGATAAATGGGTTACAGATCCTCTGTGCCTCCACCTATCCATCCCCTACTCCCAACTCCTGCCCATAAAGTTGCAATATATAAAATAAAAGCAATTACTTGAGCTTAGAATGTAAAGAAAGATTTTAAACTGATGGTAGTTTTTTTAACCCACGAATTTGTAGTTCTCCAATTAAAATATTAGAAAGTAGTTTCTAATTTTTCTCTCAACTTTTATTATAGATAATTGGCCTTTTGAATGTTTTCACACCACAGAAATCCCTAGAAGAATTTCAAGATGTGTAAGTGTAATAATTAAAATTTTGTTAATACATTTTTCTTAGATTGCTGCTGGACACTTTAGCTGTTGTTCTCTTTTTTTCACTCATAAAGTTACATAGTCATGGAGCTCATGGATGCAAATCTTTGCCAAGTGATTCAGATGGAACTAGATCATGAAAGAATGTCCTACCTTCTCTATCAGATGCTGTGTGGAATCAAGCACCTTCACTCTGCTGGAATTATTCATCGGGTTAGTAGAAAAAACTATCATCGTACTCTTTGTTTTCTAACTGAGGTGAAATTCATGTAACAAAATTAACCATTCTAAAGTGTCATTTTTAGTACATTGACAGTGCTGTACAACTACCATCCATATTAAATTCTAAAATATTTTCATTACCACCCAAAAAATCCCCATGTTTCTTAAGCAAAAAATCCCCATGTTTCTTACTTTGCCCTGGCATGATACCAGTCTGCTTTCTGTGCCTATAGATTTGCATTTATGTTTCCATTTATATGAAATATCATGTGATGTTTTCAAGATTTCTCCATGTTGTACCATGTATCAATAGTTCATTCCTTTTTATGACTGAATAATATTCTATATACCATATTTGGTTTATCCATTCATCCGTTGATGGACATTTGGGTTATTTCTACTTTTCAGCTATTATAGATAGTGCTATGAAAATTCTCTCACAAATATTTGTTTGAATATCTGTTTTCAGTCCTTTGGGACATACCTGTGACTGGAAGTACTGGGTCATATGGTAATTCTGTAGTTAACTTTCTGAGGAACCATCAAACTGCACAGTAACTGCACTATTTTACATTCCCACTAGCAGTATATGCGGGTTCCAGTTTCCTCACATCTTTGTCAGTACTTGTTATCTGACTTTTTAAATTCTAGCCATCCTAATGGGTATGAAGTGGTGTTTCTTCTGATTTTACTTTGCATCTCCCTAGCGAATAATAAGGTTGAGCATTTTTCATGTGCTTGTGGCCATTTGTGTATCTTCTTTGGAGAAATGTGTATTCAAGCCCTTTGCTCATTTTTAAATTGTGTTGTTTGTCTTTTTGTTGTTGTTGTAGCATTTCTTTATGTATTTCATATATGAAATCTTTATCAGGTATATAATTTGTAAATATTTTCTCCCATTCTGTAGGGTGTCTGTTCACTTTGCTGATGATTTCCTTTAATGCACAAAAGCTACAGTTTTAATGAAATACAATTGTTTCTTTCATCACTTGTGCTTTTGATATCATGTATAAGAATCCATTGTCAAACCCGTGGCCATGAAGATTTAGTCTAATGTTCTCTTCTAGGAGTTTTATAGTTTAAGCTCTCACATGTAGGTCTTTGATCTATTTTGAGTTAATTTTTTGTCTGGTGTGAGGTAAGGTTCCAACTTCATTCTTTTGTATGTAGCAATTTAGTTGTGCCAGCACTATTTGTTAGAGACTATTCTTTCGCCATTGAATGGTCTTGGCACCCCTGTCAAAAAACAGATGGTCATAGATACATGGTTTCATTTCTGGACTCTCAGTTCTGTTTCACATATTTCCTATGTGCCTGACCATATATTATACTAGTACCACACTATTTTGATCACTTTTAGCTTTGTAGTAACTTGAAATGGAGAAGTATGAATTCTCCAGCTTTATTCTTTTTCAATTTTGTTTTGGCTTTTCAGAGCCCTTTGTGATGCCATATGAATTTGAGTATTGTTCTATTTCTGCAGAAAGGGCAATTAGAACTCTAATTACGATTTCATTGCATCTGTAGATTGCTTAGGTAGTTTTGCCGTCGTCAGGATATTTAGTCTTCCAATTCACTAACATAGGATGTCTTACCATTTCCTTCCTTCCTTTCTTTTTTCTTTCTTTCTTTTCTCTCCTTCCCTCCCTCCCCCCACTTCCCCTTCCTTCCTTTCTCCACCCTCTCCTCTCTTCCCCTCCCCTCCCCTCCCATTTGTCTTGTCTTCTTGATTCTCGGCTCACTGCAACCTCTACCTCCCAGGTTCAAGCAGTTCTCCTGCTGCAGCCTCTCAAGTAACTGGGATTACAGGGGCCCACCTCCACACCTGGCTAATGTTTTGTATTTTTAGTAGAGACAGTTTCACCGTGTTGGTCAGGCTGGTCTCGAACTCCTGACCTCAAGGGATCTACCCACCTTGACCTCCCAAAGTGCTGGGATTACAGGTGTGAGCCACTCCACCCGACCTCTTTTAGCACTTCAGATGTATCATCCGTTGCTGTTTGTTTTAGATGGTTTCCAATGATAAATCAGCTGTTAAGCTCGTTGAGGATCTTTTATAAGTGACAAATGCACCTCTCTTGCTGCTCTCAGGATGCTTTTTGTCTTTGACTTTTAACAGTTTGATTGTAATGTGTCTTAGTGCAGATCTCTTTATGTTCATCCATCTTAGAATTCATTCAGTAGCTTGGATATGTAGATTCATGTCTTTTGATCAGGATGGAAGGAAGCTAAAAAGAAAAAATAGATTCATATCTTTCATCAAATTTAGCAAATTTTCAGTCATTATTTTTTCAAATATTTTTTCTGCTCCTTTTTCTCTTTCTTCTCCTTTGGGAACACCCATCATGCAAAGTTGGTATGCTTGATGGTATGCCATATCTTGTTTTCTCCTCCACTTTAATGTTTTGTTCCAGGCAGCATTGGGCTATTTACTTGCCTTAACGATGTTTTCAAGGTTTGCCTCTGTCTAGCCTAGGACTAGGGTCCCACACTGAAAATGTGGCTGCTTTCTTCAAAATCCTTGCCTAGTTAGTGAGGCAGGTAGAGCCAAAGACTAGTTAAAAGGCTGGAAATATTTCCCGATGTTTTTTCCCCACCATTTTATTGTAGTAAATACATATAAAATGTGCCATTTTAACCATTAGATGCACAGTTCTGTGACATTAAGTACATTCATAATGTGCAATCATCACCACCATCCATCTCCAGAATTCTTTTCATCTTGTGAAGCTGAAACTCTACACCCACTAGACAACAATTCCCTGTTCTCCTCTCCCTGCAACCCCCGACAGCCATCATTCTATTTTCTGTCTGTATGATTTTGGCTACTATAAATACCTCATATAAGCAGAATCATGCAGTATTTGCCTCCTTGCAGCTGGCTTATTTCACTTAGCATAATGTGCTCAAGATTTATCCATGTTGCAGCATATGTGAGAATTTTATTTGTTTTTAAGGCTGAATAATATTCCATTTATGTATATACCATACTTGCTTATCCATTCATCAGTGGCACTTGGGTTGGTTCTGCATTTAGCTGTTGTGAATAATGCTGCTATGAACAGAGTTGTCCAAATATCTCTTTGAGACCGTGCTTTCAGTTCATTTGGGCTATAGGCAGAAGTGGAATTGCTGGATCACATGGGTATTCTTTTTAACATTTTGAGAAACTGCCACACTGTTTTCCATGGCAGCTCTACCATTTTACATTCCCACGAGTAGTACAGAAGGGTTTCAGTTATTCCTCATTCTTACCAACACTTTATTTTTTTCATAGTAACCGTCCTAATGGGTGTGAGGTGGTCTCCTGTTTTTAAGTTGCCTTTTTCTTGGTTCTGAGTTCACTTGATTGCCATAAACCTTTGAATAATTTCCAGAATTCTGAAAAAATGTATTCTGACACTTTGATGTTTTATGGTGCTTCTGTGGAGCTGTTTTGGCTGACATCACTGCCTCTCATCAAATTCTTAGGATCATTGTATTTCACTGATTTATATGGAGCAGTGTAAAGTTTGTTTTTGCTCTGAAGTAAAGCAGTATACAAAATAAGCTGCTATTATTACCAGTCATTCCAAATTGGAAATAGAATATTACCAAGTTACCAAGATTGAGTATTTGCCAGAATTGTTTTATATGTATATATATTCAGAAATATTTCATATTTTTGTTTTCTGGGATTTTTAACAGCTTTTCTTGTGATATAATTTACATGCCATACAATTTATTCATTTAATGTGTACAACTCAGTGTTTATTATATTTGAAGATTGTGTGCTCATTACTTAACTTTAGAAAATTCCATTGCCCTAAAAGAAACTCCAAATCCACTCGTCTTTATTTCCTATTCTTCTGTGTTCCTTTCACCTCTAGCCCTAAGCAAACATTAATCTACTTTCTGTCTTTGTATATTTGTCTATTCTGGACATTTCATATACATAGAATTATATGTGATATTTTATGCTTGGCTTATTTTACCTAGCATAATCTTTTCAAGATTCATTCATGTATTTATTGTGTGTCAGTTCTTCATGTTATTTTATTGACAGATATTTCACTGAATAGATTGTTTATCCATTTATCACTTGATTATAATTTGGGTTGTTACCACTGACTATTATGGGTAATGCTGACGTGAACATTTATGTAAAATTTTTTTGTGTTGGTATGTTTTGTATTTTAGTTAAATCCAGCTTATTCTTTGAAAAGTATTGAGAGAGGAATTTTTTTTTTTTTCCTAAGAGACAGAATCTTACTCTGTCACTCAGGCTAGAATGCAGTGGTGTAATCATAGCTCACTGCAGCCTTGAACTCCTGGGTTCAGTAGGTTGAAAGGAATTTTTTTTTTTTTAATTTTTTTTTTTGAGACGGGGTCTCTGTCTGTCACCCAGGCATGAATGCAGTAGCATGAACATGGCCCACTGCAGCCTTTACCTCCTGGGCTCAGTGATCATCTCACTTCAGCCTCCCAAGTAGCTAAGATTACAGGCATGTACCACCATGCTTGGCAAATTTTTATTTTTTATGTTTTTGTAGAGACGGGGTCTTGCCATGTTGCCTAGGCTGGTCTTGTATTCCTGGCTTCAAGCAACCCACCTGCCTCGACCTCCCAAAGTGCTGGGATCACAGGCATGAGCCATCATGCCCAGCCTGGAATTTTAAAAAATTATTTAATTCAGTGGAATTACATCTTCCTTCTGAGTCATCTGCGTCATTACATCTTCCTTCTGAGTCATCTGCGTCAAATAACCTCACTCATGTAATAAAATAAATACAGAGATAGTTTTCATAGTATAAGACAGTTGCGTCTTTGAGCTATTGAGGCTTTTTTTTTAAGTGAACAATCCTGTTACAGGCTTATCCTTAATTATCATTCTAAGTGAATTCCTTGTATATTACGTATACAGCTGCTCTAATCATTTGTCTAGTGCAGTATTTAAATAACATAATAAAAATCTCTTTAAATGGAAGAGTATTTTATCTTCCTGGGCCCCTACTCATACACTATGTGAAGTAGAGCAGACGAGTGAAACTTCTAGGTTTGGTTTGTTTGTTTCCTGAGTCCTTAGACCGGAGCAGTAATCCAACATTGTGGAAGTTCATTTGATTTTAGTAAGGCACACCCCTCCAAATAGAAAGGTTCCAGATTAACAAGGATGGCAGGTGGCTGGACCAGAAAAACAGACTAAATGGTAGAAGATAGAAAACAATGGAAACAACAAGAACCATAAAAAAAAACCCACAAAATTACAAAAGAACAATATTTATGGTAGTATGTTAATGGGATTAGTTCCTTAGTTTAAAAAGTCAGATTTTGGCAGCACACAAAGGCTCAACAACAACTGCATGTTTCCATAACACAGACATTTGTAGCTAACTTCAAAAGGCTGAAGGCAGAGAGGTTGGTAGACATATACCAGGAAAATGCAAACATCAAAACAAGGGTAACTCTATTTAATGAGATAAAGTTGAATATGGTAGGTTCAGAGAGGAAGCGTTCCTCTCTGGGAATAGTCTCACATTTTAAAGGTGAAAGATAGTATCCAATTAGGATATACAATTATACATGAAGTAGAGTTGCTATACAAAAAGCTTAAAAGTGTAGCAAATAAAAGAATGGCACAAGCACAGCAGTATTGGGATAGTCTAACTCCCTTAGTATCAGTACATAAAGTGGTGAAAATAAAGTGCATCTGTAGAAAATTTCTTAATGTGATAAAGTGGAGCTAATGAGACCTACTGTGGTCTGTTACCTATTGTGAAGAATCTCCCTTTATCTTAGCTTGAGCTCTTTGGGAAATCTAGAGTGGAGATACGCATTGAAGTTTTTTTGCAGCTGGTCTTGAGGCCACGATTGGTACTCATCTCTGCTCTACTACTTATTCTAGATTCACCTCCACCCTTGGCTAGTACTTCTGCTAGTCTGAGGTTACTTACTTGGTAAAATAACCTGGCCTTTCATCCCTTAGGTAGAGGTTCAGGGCAAGTCAGGATTACTACTCTGAGACCCAAGCTGATGAGGTCCCACCATCTAGATAGTTGCGGGTCACTTTGTCGGAAAGAGAAAGCCAAGTGATGTGCATGGCTCTTCTTTGCTTGGAAGTGACACACGTCACTTCTGCTTAGAGTACGTTGACAGAGCTAGCCGTAGGACTTGCCTAATTTGTAAGGAAACCGGGAAATGTAGGGAGAGCAGACTTCAGAATAGTGGTGAGCCCCAGCCTCTGCCACAGTCTGTCCTTCTGGCTGGCAAACATTCCTTTGCTCCCTTTATTCCACACCCTCCTCAAGGGAAATAACCCAAAGTTCTATTCTTATCAAATCCAGACATTGCTCGTCTTGGTCCAGAAACATAGTAACTGGAATGACCAAATTATATGGCCACCCCTATAACCACTGCTCCCCTGCCAAATACTGTAGATAGAGTGGTCAGACAGGGCCAGTGTTGTCACAGTGAGCAATCCCATTTAGAAAACTGAAAAATGCAGTCATTGGTTAGTTGTAATTAAATTCTTCTGTACAGACATTGTGAATGTCCCTTGCCCTGGGTGAGGGGAATATTCCTCCTCAGCCCTGACTGTTCTCTGTGGTTCTCAAGTACCTGGCTCTACCCTGTGGAAGAGTCATCTTTTTTGCTATCCTCATGAATATATCTAAAGTGAGTATTGAAGAATGTATTTCCCTTGAGGGCTGCTCACATTTCTCAGCCTGCTTCTTATCTATAAAAGATTGGGGCCCAAGGGTCATTTTAAGGCCACCCTTCTCAGCCTTGCCACTATTGACATTTTGGACCAAACAGTTCTTTCTTTTGATGGTGGAATGTTTAGTAGCGTTCCTGGGCTCTACCCACTAGATGCCAGTAGCACTACCCAGTTGTGACAATCAAAAATGTTTCTGACATTGCCAAATATTATTTTGGGGCAAAATTACTGTGAGTTGAAAACTCCTGTTTGAAATACAGAAGGATCATAGACCTTTGGCGTTAGGTCTGACAGTTAGCTAACTCTTTCAGAAATTTAAGAGATTTCTTATCTTTCTGATTGTAGTTCTTTTCAAAGCATCTTTTTTAACTCATGTGTCCTGTATTCTTGGACTTAATTGAGGCTGTCTTCAGTCTTCCTGTAAGCGTTCAAGCTTCTGTTGGCAGACTGAGGCAATTTTATCAATTGAAGGATTTTACAGGACTTTTTCCCTGAAAGGGTTTCAGAATTATTATGTGAAAATGATGCATAGAAACCAATCCAAGATATCAGTGGCTTAAAGCAATATTTATTGTTTACTTGGGTCTGCAGAGTTGGCTGTGTGACACTGCTCCAAACCATGGGTCAAGTTCAGGCTTGTCCCATATTCAGGTTTCAGCATCTAGACTGAAGCATCCACCAGAGACATCCTTTTCTCATGGTGAAAGGTAGAAGAGCAAGAGCTATGTTGAATCAAACACATTCCCCCATATTTCATTGCCCAAATTAAGACAAGTGACTGAACCTGTCAGCAGGGTGAGGACACAGTCTGGGGTGGGCAGGAATATTTGCAGAACAATCTACCATACCTTCTTTCAGGGGTCTGGTAGCATTTAGCTTTTTCAAAAGGGCAAGACCCTGAAATTCTAGGCTCTGTTCCCTTTTATTTCTGCTTTAAAATATGGCTACTACTTTTAAATGCAGCCAGTAGCTACCAACACAAACTACTGAAGTTTTGCTGTCCAGTCTCTTCTAGAGCAGGGTTCAACAAACTTTTTCTGTCAAAGCCTTGTAGTAAATATTTTAGGCTTTGTGGATAATAGTCTGTGTCACAGCTACAAGACTCTGCCATCGTGATACAAAAGCAGCATAGGTGATATGTACTTGAATGAGCATGACTGTGCTTCAGCATCAACACTTTCTTTACAAAGCATACAGGCCTTAATTTGCCAGCCCCTGTGCTAGAGCTTTCAGGTTCATTGTACAAGTGGCTGGGTGCAGGTGACAGCTTCATGAAGTGTTTTACTACTACATAACCTAGATCACCTTTCCAACCTTTGATGTGAGTTTCCCTGCTGCTCAATTGCTAAGCTGGGATCTTATGTTTTTATAATAGTTAACACCCCACTTCTGACACCAGTTTCAGTGTTAGAATAGACTCAGCTGTACCGAAGTAACAGATAAACCCTTAATTCTCAGTGGCTTAGCACGACTCAGGCTTATTTCCTTTGCTGAATGTGTGGTGTTTGTGGACTGTACATTTACATAAATGATCAGCAACCCAGGCTGCTAGAGAATCCCCTGGAACGTTCCTAATCACCAAAGCAGGTCAGGAGACCACAGGAAGTTGTGCGCTGGCCCTTCTCTTCTTTACTTCCACTCACATCCCATGAATTAGAGCTACCCATGTGCCCTTGCCTAACTGAGGAAGCTAGAAAAATTGGGGGAAGAAGACAGAATGTTGGGTTAGTTCCACTGCCTACATAAATTCTAAGTTACTATTCTTAGATATAGTTAGCATAATTAACAGCTGTAAGGTACATAATGATATATATGGATGAATTTCAGTTAATAGTCTTTGAGGCTTTTTTTGACAACTTTTGTGCTTAACAAAAATACCTGTTTTTAAAAATTGTTACTTTGCTTTTAATTTTTTCACAATAAAGTACTTAAAATTGGAATGTTATTTCTAAATTGGAATCTGCTAGTATAAAGAGCCAGTAGCCTTCAACCATCACACTAAACATTAAAGTAGTATCAAATAAATATTAAATATTTATTACAAAGCTTGTAATATTTGTTCTTGAACATGCAGTGTTTCTTTGCTGAGGTACTGTATTTTAGAAGTATTAGCAACATTATACTTACAGAATACCAATAATGAAAAAGTTTTTCTTCTGTTGCATTAAGACTTTTGAATTGTTGGTATATTTAATTTAATAAAACCACTAGATTACATATCTTCTAAACCCATCCATGATTGCCTGTCGAAATATGTTAAAGACAACATGCTTTTCTGTATGTTAACATTACAAAAGTAATAGTTGTCTTTCAAGCAGGCTGTTTTCCTTTTTTGTATTAATCAGTGATATTTAATATGTATACTGCATGTCAGTACAGGTAATACAGTGCATTTGTGTTGTGGATTTATGCTTTCTTACTTGTTTGGTCCTTTGGCTTGTAATAGTATTCATCAAGGCTAACAGGCATAGTATATTGAACATGAAGCCGTGAGTGTTTATGCTGCTACCTGACTTTTGATGGGCACAGCACAGAATATGTTAAAGTGAGGGCCAGGTGAAAAATTCTGAATTATTCAGTAGTATCTATAGCAAGTAATTTTATAGATTAGTGGCACCAAGACAATGGTGTCCTACTTCTACAAACAGACAAAAATTTTATAGCAAATTTGTGGGACTCCAGGTGGGAAATCAGGGATGGAAAAATGGATAATGACTATTCTGGTCCTTTGGAACTGGGTATCTGCCAATCTAAAAGATCAAATAACATTTGCTATTGAATGACAGGATGGCTCATTGTTGACTTATAACATCTGTATAAAACTTATTGTGACTTTAAAATGAGATTTTAAAAATATTGGTAATGTGTTATGCAAATGAATATAAGTGCTAACTTATCACTCTTTTACTATAGTAGTTTTTTATGTGAGCTTTCCAATGTCTTTTCAAATCCCTTTTACTCTATTTAACCGAAAATGTCTAGCTAATCATAATTTCTAGCAATTAAAACATTACTAACTTCTCCAATAACTGTATGTATTCATAAATTTTAAATCCCACAGGTTTGCCTTGTAATGATGAATCAGTGCAGTAATATTACAGTGAGAAAAATGAACAGTTAACATGAATGTTTTGCAAGGGATAGTATAACTTTATTGTGAACTGTAGGATTTTCATATATATCATGGCAGTCATTTTTTAATTTTTATTTTCTGAAGGACTTAAAGCCCAGTAATATAGTAGTAAAATCTGACTGCACTTTGAAGATTCTTGACTTCGGTCTGGCCAGGACTGCAGGAACGAGTTTTATGATGACGCCTTACGTAGTGACTCGCTACTACAGAGCACCCGAGGTCATCCTTGGCATGGGCTACAAGGAAAACGGTCAGCACACACATTTATTTGAAATATTTTTCTGATTTAGCTTTTTTCTTTATTCATTAGAATTTTTATGTAAATACTTAAGCTGAAGAACATTGAATTAAGTATGTACCATTGTTTGAAATGTGTATCAAAAGTTTGCAGGTAACTATAAATTTTGTCATAAATGTTTGAAAAAACTTGGGGCCCTTATTTGTTCAAATACAGATACATACCATCAGTACTACCATCGGATAAAGAATTTGTTGCCATGGCCCTGAGACAGAATTTATGCTCTTTGCTTGCCTATAACTTGAAAGTGAACATTTCTAACATGGTCTCAGGGATGTATAGAGTGTACTGACAGTTTATTATTAGTGTACATCAGTGATACTTGCCCGTATTTCCAACCCCATGAAACTAAAGATCATAGCGGTAGCACTCATCATAAACTTTAAGAGGTACATTAAGGCCTCTGCAAAGCTGCTGGATAATTAAGGTGACCTCTTGAAGGAAGCAGTAAAGTTTCATTAAAACCTTATGTCCAGCCTTAAGGAAATGACTTTTAGTATTTTGTGTGGGTGTATCCGATTGTATCAATTGACCTAAGAATCAGTGTTGAACAAAATTATCTGGCATGTAGATCATGAATTTAAACATTTTTTATGGATATACCTACTTATATTTAATTTAGGAAGAAATTTTGAGTCCTAGAAATTTAGGAGATGAATAAATCTGCTAATAACCAGGGGATTTTATGGAAATAAACCATCATTTTAAAAAATGTGGTGACTTCATCCAAAATACTACCAAGAATAAAACCTAGACATTTTTTCTGGCAAGGAATCTGGAGTAGCAGTTCATTTTGAATCAGGAAATTGTAATAAGTCAACTTTTAAGATTTTTTAAAATAAAATATACGATTAAGCTGAGCTTGATTTTCTGAACTGATTAAAAACAAATACTTTAAACATTTGCTGTTAATTTTTTATACTTAATAAATATGCTGTTCTTTTTACTTACTCTCTACCTGAAATTTGAAGGGTTTTTTTTTTTTTTTTTGAGAATTGATAACTTCAAGTGACCCACCAGCACAAAGATTGCTTTTGCATCTGCTGTGATTGTCATAGATATGGTCATAGATATGGTGTTATGTGTCAGTGTCCTATAAATATGATCTTAGGATAGCTCCCTGCCAGAAATTAGCACTAAGAAAAACTGTCATATGAAGAATTGAGGCTGGGTATGGTCGCTTACACCTGTAATCCTAGCACTTTGGGAGGCCGAGTCTTGTGGATCACTCGGGGCCAGGAGTTCGAGACCAGCTTGGGCAACATGGCAAAACCCTGTCTCTACTGAAAGTACAGAAATTACTCAGGTGTGGTGGTGTGCACCTGTAGTCCCAGCTATTCCAGAGGTGAGGCATGAGAATCACTTGAACCCGGGAGGTGGAGGTTACAGTAAGCCGAGATTGCACCACTGTATTCCAGCCTGGGCAACAAGGTGAGACTGTCTCAAAAAAATAAAAAATAAAAAAAGAACTGACATGTGGTTCCTCTCTTAGTTAAAAATTATGTAGATCACTTTCTTGCCTTCCCACTCCCACCCTAGGAAATGGAGTCAAATGTAATGCTTAATGACTATAACTACATTAGCCAGCAAGGTTAAACATAAGTACTTCCTCCTTTTAATAATACCTCACACTCATTTTATTTATTATTATTATTATTATTTTTTTTTGAGATGGAGTCTCACTCTATCGCCCAGGCTAGAGTGCAGTCGTGCCATCTTGGTTCACTGCAGCCTCCACTCCCGGCTTCAAGCCATTCTCCTGCCTCAGCCTACTGAGTAGCTGGGATTACAGGCACGTGCCACCATGCCTGGCTAATTTTTGTATTTTTAGTAGAGACAGGGTCTCATTAGGTTTGCCAGGCTGCTCTCGAACTCCTGACCTTAGGTGATCCACCTGCCTCGGCCTCCCAAAGTGCTGGGATTACAGGAGCTTGAGCCACCACGCCCAGCCTCCCACCCATTTTAACAACTTTGCTTTATGTGCCTTTTATTGCAGTCTACTCAGAGCATTTTGGAAAGCAGTGTAATCAATATATTTTTAACTGCTTAATAGACTAAGCAGTTAGCTTAAAACTAGAGTTGTGCATGAATCAGACTTACGTTCCTAGTCTTCACTGGCCCAGATAATATCTTCTCTCATGCTTGCAGCTTTCAAAATACTTTTGTTTAAAAATAGGCTTTTCTGGAAGTTACCAATATAAGTTGTATGCTGGATATTTAAAGTTTAACATTCTCTTTAAAATCTGTAGAGAAGATTTATTCTAATAGATTTTTGTCAAAAAGGAAAACCTTAGAAAAAATTTTTCTCTGAGGCACTAATTTATAAATATTAACTTTTTTTTCTAAAACCTTATCCTTGAAAGCTGAACCATGACATAAATATTAAAATGTTCATTCATTTTAATATGAAATTTTAGGGAAACTTTAGTTCCACAGTATTTCCAAAAGTAATTCCCAGTTTAGCTCCTAAGATTCTTCAGTGAACTGGCAGCCTTTTAGTAAGAATGTACTGTATTAGAAAGTACAGGCTTTAATTTTCTAAGTCCTTTAACATGAGTAAAGGGCACGTCTCTTTCTGACATCTATTTGTGCTGTTTTCCTCTTGTCATTTTAAAGAATTTGGACCTTCAGATGTCACAACCAAATGCAAGTTTCTAAGGCTTTTCCTTCTAAATTGCTCATTCTTCCCTCTTTTCCTATTAAACTGCAAGCACTTACTCTCTCCTTTTTGTGTGATAGCCAAACCCAAAGTCATAAAATGCCACGGTGTACTGTCAGTTTCCCTAAGTAGGTGGAGATTCCCAATTGTCTGTTTCTGTGTCTAGCAGATTCTTGTCAACATTGATTGGGATTCCCATTTACAGTTGGCAAGGGTCATCAGTAAGTCTTCCAGGAGACTCTAGATAGTCAGTTCGTGGGAACTGTCATACTGTGTCTAGCCAAAACTAACTTCTTAAATCAAAAGCAGTTTGGTTTTATGGCTTTAAAAAACTTCAGTTAGGAAACATGAAATACATTTCTCTTACAGTTTTCCTTGATTAGTTGTTAATTCTCTGTGCACTTGTTCCTTTTGGGATAGTAGGGTAAATGTGGCATCATGTTGCCAAGAAAACAAATGGACTTTTAGTTCAGAACAAGCATAGCACTTCTCAATTAAATATATTTGGGAAATCCAGTTTAAAAATTCTAAAGAGCTTTAGATTAACTTTTTTATTGTAATTATTCATAGAGATTATTTGTTAAATATTTGAATATGCTGAATTATTTTCTCATGCTTTTTTTCTTTTATTTAACTTAGAGAGTATAATGCACAGTTGAACTTCTAAATAGTATAGTATAAAGATTTTATTTTTATAATTTTACTACCTCATGTACATTTTTATTTACAAAGTTCGTGTTTGGTTCTGTTTCATATTTTATAAACAAGTTCTCAGGGACAAAACATGCAGGGTTTTTCTATTTATGCAATTTCTGTGCGTAGCTCTCACTTTGAAATTAGATATGTAGTTAAAATGCCACACTTTACATTTTCTTTTGTGAACCAAAGACTTTCAAAAAATAATTTGTGTTTTAAATTATTCCATGAGCTAAAGTTACGATCACTTTTTTCTTTTTGTGATGTTTTGCAGTTTTTATATAATGCAGTCATATTACGCTTCTTTGATTTTAATGACCTTTTGCTTTGCTTTTCCTTCTTTTGTGCTGCAAACACATAGTGGATTTATGGTCTGTGGGGTGCATTATGGGAGAAATGGTTTGCCACAAAATCCTCTTTCCAGGAAGGGACTGTATCCTTGTGCTGCTGCAGCAGTTAATTAGTTAGGCGATGAACTTCTTTATGTTCTCTAATGAAAATGAATATGCTACATTTATACAGATGGGATTTTAAACAGGCATAAAGTTTGTGGCTATTAGAGTTCAAAAATTGTTGAGATAAGCTGAAATATTTGTAGGCTGCATCTGGCAGTAGGACATACAGTCTCTGCTGGTAGTCAGAGCACATTCACTGTCACTCATTTTTATTTTATACTGCTTTTTATAATTTTAAAGTATACATGGTGTGTGTGATTTTCTTTATTTTTTTTTTATTTTAACCAGAATCTTTATGTTAATGTCATTGCATTTTGTTTTCAGTTGACATTTGGTCAGTTGGGTGCATCATGGGAGAAATGATCAAAGGTGGTGTTTTGTTCCCAGGTACAGATCGTATCCTTATCTTTGGCCTAAAATGTAGTTTCTAAAGGTCAAAATGTATGATAGCACTTCAGTTTGGTCAGGTGTAATGTATTTTGTCTCTCCCTAATATATTGTTAAATTATTCTTAAAATACCACCTACTATTTGACATAGACTTTTCTTTCCCTCATTTGTTGTTTCATATGTTAGTTCAGAACCCTACTCAATTGTAATTGTGCACAATTACTTGCTGGCTTTGAGTTGATTTATTTAACCTAAATCAAAAGTCATGGCTTGCATTAAAAATTTCTAATAATTATACACTTAAGTCTAGAAATACGTACAACTTAATATGAATTTTGGAGCTGTCTGTTGCTTCTGGCCATCCTTTTGTTTTGTTCCCCACCTCCTTTTTGTTAAGTTCTATGTGGTTTATGTCTTTTGATTGTTGTCTCATTACTCACATAACATACCCTTTCATCTGAGAATTTCAGCAGTAGTTTTATATGGTGACGATAGCTTTGGATTCATGCTTTTTGTTCATCCCACTACTTTTAATATTTATATTAACAGTGATTTGTTATGTGTTTATCAGCTAGTAACATTTAGAATTGTTTCAGGAGGAAGAATGGAAAAAGCCATATTCACAAGATTACGATAAGTGAGTTTTAGGTCTTGGCCTTCAGGTTCCTGGAGTGTAAGGACTAGAGGAAAGGAGACTAAGAAATCCCAACCTTACAATTTACCAAAAAACAATCTTTTTTATAGGCATCGGAGCTTTAGAAAATTTTTTTAAACATAAACTGAACAAAGAATGGCAAAAGATAATGCCGCTTTTATAGAAGCCTTTATTTTTATTGCAACTGGTTATTTTCTGTTAGTGTAGAAAACTCAGTAAAACAGGATGTGTTCTAGAAATAGTCTAGGAGATACAATCATGTTTTCTGATAAACTGACAGAAAAGGAAACATTTTGTGTATTATTATAGCATTGTGTGCCGTTTGCAGTTAGAGCCACTGTGGATAGTAATTGTCATTATTCTTAGTTACTTATAATTTTGTTTAGAATTTGTGAGTTTAAGCTTCCATTTTAAGGTAAAATCAGTTAGTATGAACACACACAATAAATAAGATTAACAAAGCTTATTTATTGATCATTTCTGTCCATCTACAATCATTGCCTTTTGCAAGGTGCTTGTGAGATATAAAATTTGTAACTGCCACATCCTTTCTTAGGATTTTTAAAATTTCCATTTTCTTATAATATGATTATGACTAATGTGTTGAACATTAGTTATGGAGTATTTTTCTTAGCTACTTGATATTAGATATTGATCAGTGGAATAAAGTTATTGAACAGCTTGGAACACCATGTCCTGAATTCATGAAGAAACTGCAACCAACAGTAAGGACTTATGTTGAAAACAGACCTAAATATGCTGGATATAGCTTCGAGAAACTCTTCCCTGATGTACTTTTCCCAGCTGACTCGGAACACAACAAACTTAAAGGTACTTTTTACAAATATATACATTTAATCCCATGTGGGGTGTGTGTGTATGTGTTCGTGTGTTTATATGTATTCATATTCTTATGGGACATAACACAAGGTTTTCTCTGGATGGTGGGAAAAAAAATGAGGTTTTATTTTTCTTTAATTTTATATATTTTAATCATATGTATAAAATAATTTTACAGTAATATTTTTAAAACATATGCTTTTAAAATAAAAAATAATCTCAAATTGCTGAAAGTTATTAATAATTTGAGAACCTTTACAAATATATGTACATTAACATCATTATGTTTGCAGCCAGTCAGGCAAGGGATTTGTTATCCAAAATGCTGGTAATAGATGCATCTAAAAGGATCTCTGTAGATGAAGCTCTCCAACACCCGTACATCAATGTCTGGTATGATCCTTCTGAAGCAGAAGCTGTAAGTTATTTTCTTAATGTTTACAGAACATACTGCATTCTTAGAATTACAGTTAGGTTTGGAGGAGACCTTTTAATTTTAAATAAAAATGTAGATACATGATTTTTTCTGTTTCTTCATGAAAACTACGTCAAATAAACTAATGAGCATATTTGAGCCCCTCCTACACAAAATAAAGTCACCTCCCACTGTTTTTTGCAATCTTGCCTGGATACCCTAACCAGAGAACTAGGATGTTGAATGCTCTGAGGGAACATCCTAACTCAGTTATAAAAGAAATTACTATATCCAAAGGAAAACGGAATTCTATGATCTATGATATAAATAAAATGTGGCAATTTCAAGAGCTGGAAGAAAAGAAAAAGACAGTTAAACATTTTTTTTCCTGCAATGAAGGAGTCTTCCTATTCTGTCTATATAAGAAAGTTGATGATTGATCAGTCTTGATCTAATGATACATTTTTATAAGTCATCTGTCTGGCTAATATTTCAAATAACTACAAAGAGTTAAAATACTCCCAGCATACTGACTCAATTATTATTGCCTTGTGTTTTTCAGCCGCCACCAAAGATCCCTGACAAGCAGTTAGATGAAAGGGAACACACAATAGAAGAGTGGAAAGGTACATTCATCAGATTCTTAGAGGGAAAACTGCGAAGGAGCTTCTGGTTTTTATATGGTGATTTATTGTCATGTTAGAGAAATTTGTGACATTTTCTGTGCATAACTGAAATTTGTTAATATTAATTAATATTTTTGCATAAGTGGACAGTAAGTCTGCTTCCTTCCTTAACTTCTTAAGTTCCCATTTCCCACCCCAGACACAGACACATTAGTGCTCTCTCTCATGTTTTTCTATGGTGTGTGAACATACAAATGTGTTTAGTGTCTCCCACCTCTCTTCTTCCACCCTTTTAAAATCACGTATGGTTGTGTACGATATATGCTATATGTACTTGCTTTGTTGATATAATCAGATATCTGGAAGGTTATTCTCTTTTGGTTCACATATATGCCTCTCTTGCTTTAACAACTGATTAGTGTTCTGCTGTATGAATGTGTCACACTGTATATCCATCTCCCTCTTGATGACCATTTAAATTGTGTCCAGTCTGTTGCTGTTAGAAACAACTCTGCAGTATTCATGTTCACATATGAGAACATACCTGGAAGAAAAATCCTAGAAGGAGATGTGCTGAGCCAAAGGATATTTTTCAGTTATTTCCAAATTATTCTCCAAAGAAATTGTAGTAGTGTACACTTCCATCCATATTGTATAGGAGTCTCTCTTTACCCTCACCCTTGCCAACAGAATGAGTTAATTTTTAATATTTGTAAATCTAATATAGTAGTTTTATTCTGTTTTATAAATGTGGCTGAAATTAATCATGCTTTGATAGTCATGGAAGTGTTCAAAATATTTCTTCGAAAGGTCCCCTGAGGCCGGGCGCGGTGGCTCAAGCCTGTAATCCCAGCACTTTGGGAGGCCGAGACGGGCGGATCACGAGGTCAGGAGATCGAGACCATCCTGGCTAACACGGTGAAACCCCGTCTCTATTAAGAAATACAAAAAAAAAAACTAGCCGGGCGAGGTGGCGGGCGCCTGTAGTCCCAGCTACTCGGGAGGCTGAGGCCGGAGAATGGCGTGAACCCGGGAGGCGGAGCTTGCAGTGAGCTGAGATCCGGCCACTGCACTCCAGCCTGGGCGACAGAGCGAGACTCCGTCTCAAAAAAAAAAAAAAAAAAGAAAGGTCCCCTGAGACATGTGGGCCAGGTAATGTTTAGGTCCCATTTACTTCCATTTGTGTTGTTGTCCTTCAGTGTTTTGACCACTTTTGTAACTGTGTGACTTTGAGTAAATCACTCCCCCTTCCTCCCACCCTCCTACACCGCCCCCTGCATTTTATCTCATCTTAAAATAGAGGTAGAAGACCTGTTATTAAGAGTTGTCTTTAAATCCTGGGACGCCAAAGTGGACTGGGGAGGTATAAACATGAATAAGTAGCCCATCTATAAATGTGTTTTGCTAAGGATGAATTTGATTCTTTCTTAGAAATTGAAGAGATTTAGAGATTGATTTTCTGTGAACTTTAGGAAACCCATGGTTAGCAGAGCCCATGATAAAGTTAAAAAAATGACAGAACAATAAAACTGGATAGAGTCTGCTGCATTTGAATATGTAATATGCATTTGAATATGTATACAGATATAGCTCTGTACTGAATATGTATGAAAGCATTAACCTGATATTTTTACATCCTACTAATTTACAATAGACCATGAAATATTTTATAGAATCTTGTTTTTTTGTTTTGTTTTGAGACAAGGTCTCACTGTGTCACCTAGGCTAGAGTGCAGTGGTATGATCATGGCTCACTGCAGCATCAAAACTCCTGAGCTCAAGTGATCCTGCTGCCTCAGCCTCCCCAGTAGCTGGGATCACAGGTGTGATCCACCACACTTGGCTAATTTTTTTTTTGAGACAGGGTCTCACTATGTTGCCCAGGCTGGTCTCAAACTCCTGGGCTTAAGTGATCCTCCTGCCCTGCCTCAGCCTCCCAAAGGGCTGGGATTATAAGTCTTAAGCCACTGCACCTAGCCTAATTTTTTTTTTTTTAATTTTTGTAGAGATGGGGTCTCACTCTGTTGTCCAGGTTGGTCATAGACTCTTAATAGGCCAGCAGTTGTAAGGCACACCATTATGTGCCACAAAGAAAAAAAAAACACTGTCAGTTGTCCAGCACCATTGATTATAAGATGGAGTCAGTTTCAGAGTTTAAACTGAAAAAAAGTACATGTTAAAATCAGTGAGATACAGTGTTTTCATTTGTATAAGAATATATTTGGGGGTTTTGATTGCTTTAAAAACATTTACCTTTATTCTGTATCTCTTACTCCTAGCCCCAGGTGCATGTCAGTAATTACCCACAGACTGCCTTTTTCAAGATCTACCTAAGAGTTTTAGCTCATAACAGAAAGAAAAATTAATTGCCAAAGCCATTAATTACAGATGGCTTTGCCTAGTTAGTACTCCTAATTAGTGTCGGTTCTTCTGCCTTAATCTCTTTGTGCTTTTTCCCAGAGGAGTGCTATTTTCTCTCTTAAAAAATCCTCATATTGCAAATGTTTATCATTCCTTTTTGTTTCTTTGAAGAAGACCATCTCTTATTCTCTCCTTTATCAGTGCTTTCTATTTTTCTCCTTCCAAGCCTTAAGTTACTGTAACAAACAAACTTGTCTCCAGTTGTTGTTCATTCCAACATATTCTCTTGTTTTACCTTATTACCAATATAAATGTCATACTCTGTAATCAGGGATTCTTTGTCAGAATTTTCTTCTTCAGGAATTAACACAGACTCCTTGAAATTCAATGCAATATTTTTTGTTTGTATGTTTTTCTCAGAAGAGGGTTTTACAATTCTCAGAAGATTCCATGACCCAAAGAAGATGATAAATAGTGGTGATGATGTGGCATCCACCATTAAGATTACGTGTGGTGTGCCTTGTGAGTCTGAATGTCTACTTAAGAACCTTAAGTAGACATTAAGAACCTTAAGAAGGTTTTTTGTTTGTTTGTTTTTGCTTTTTTGTTGTTGTTGGGATGGAGCCTCACTCCATTGCCCAGGCTGGAGTGCAGTGGCGCAATCTCAGCTCATTGTAGCCTCTGCCTCCCAGGTTCAAGCA